>NC_133569.1:6666666-6969696 GCF_048773025.1 Camelus bactrianus
GTTTCCCTTCAGTTGCAAACTCCACTCCATACATATATATATGGGGAGGAACAACCTCCAACTCGGTTTTACAGTGAAAACTGCAGGAACTTCAAACCGGCACTAGGAAACAGACTGAGAAACAAGAGTAAAAGGTTCTCCTGCAAACCGTTCTTTGGGCTAGATGAACGAACGTCTCTCCACATGCTCAGTTCTGAGAGATAAGTGTGTGTGAAAGCCTTACTTCACCTAGCTTGTTGGGAACACAAAGTTTCTCTTCAGTTGCAAACTTCACTTGATACATATATATGGGGAGGTACTAGCTCCAACTCGGTTTTACAGTGAATACTGCAGGAACTTCAAACCGGCACTAGGAAACAGACTGAGAAACCAGAGTAAAAGTTTCTCCTGCAACCCGTTCCCTTTGTGCTAGATGAACGAACGTATCTCCACATGCTCAGTTCTGAGAGATAAGTGTGTGTGAAAGCCGTCCTTCACCTAGCTTGTTGGGAACACAAAGTTTCTCTTCAGTTGCAAACTCCACTCCATACATATATATGGGGATGTACTAGCTCCAACTCGGTTTTACAGTGAAAACTGCAGGAACTTCAAACCAGCACTAGGAAACAGACTGAGAAACCAGAGTAAAATTTTCTCCTGCAACCAGTTCCATTTGTGCTAGATGAATGAAAGTGTCTCCACATGCTCAGTTCTGAGAGATAAGTGTGTGTGAAAGCCGTCTTTCATCTAGCTTGTTGGGAACTCAAAGTTTCTCTTCAGTTGCAAACTCCACTCCATACATATTTATGGGGAGGTACTAGCTCCAACTCGGTTTTACAGTGAAAACTGCAGGAAGTTCAATCCGGCACTAGGAAAAATACTGAGAAACCAGAGTTAAAGTTTCCCCTGCAATCCGTTCCCTTTGTGCTAGATGAACGAACGTCTCTCCACATGCTCAGTTCTGAGAGATAAGTGTGTGTGAAAGCCGTCCTTCACCTAGCTTGTTGGGAACACAAAGTTTCTCTTCAGTTGCAAACTCCACTCCATACATATATATGGGGATGTACTAGCTCCAACTCGGTTTTACAGTGAAAACTGCAGGAACTTCAAACCGGCACTAGGAAAAAGACTGAGAAACCAGAGTAAAAGTTTCTCCTGCAACCCGTTCCCTTTGTGCTAGAAGAACGAACGTCTCTCCACATGCTCAGTTCTGAGAGATAAGTGTGTGTGAAAGCCGTCCTTCATCTAGCTTGTTGGGAACTCAAAGTTTCCCTTCAGTTGCAAACTCCACTCCATACATATATATATGGGGAGGAACAACCTCCAACTCGGTTTTACAGTGAAAACTGCAGGAAATTCAAACCGGCACTAGGAAACAGACTGAGAAACCAGAGTAAAAGGTTCTCCTGCAAACCGTTCCTTTGTGCTAGATGAACGAACGTCTCTCCACATGCTCACTTCTGAGAGATAAGTGTGTGTGAAAGCCTTACTTCACCTAGCTTGTTGGGAACACAAAGTTTCTCTTCAGTTGCAAACTTCACTCGATACATATATATGGGGATGTACAAGCTCCAACTCGGTTTTACAGTGAATACTGCAGGAACTTCAAACCGGTACTAGGAAACAGACTGAGAAACCAGAGTAAAAGTTTCTCCTGCAACCCGTTCCCTTTGTGCTAGATGAATGAAAGTCTCTCCACATGCTCAGTTCTGAGAGATAAGTGTGTGTGAAAGCCGTCCTACACCTAGCTTGTTGGGAACACAAAGTTTCTCTTCAGTTGCAAACTCCACTCCATACATATATATGGGGATGTACTAGCGCCAACTCGGTTTTATAGTGAAAACTGCAGGAACTTCAAACCAGCACTAGGAAACAGACTGAGAAACCAGAGTAAAATTTTCTACTGCAACCAGTTCCATTTGTGCTAGATGAATGAAAGTGTCTCCACATGCTCAGTTCTGAGAGATAAGTGTGTGTGAAAGCCGTCTTTCATCTAGCTTGTTGGGAACTCAAAGTTTCTCTTCAGTTGCAAACTCCACTCCATACATATATATATGGGGAGGAACTAGCTCCAACTCGGTTTTACAGTGAAAACTGCAGGAACTTCAAACCGGCACTAGGAAACAGACTGAGAAACCAGAGTAAAAGATTCTCCTGCAACCCGTTCCCTTTGTGCTAGATGAACGAACGTCTCTCCACATGATCAGTTCTGAGAGGTAAGTGTGTGTGAAAGCCGTCCTTCATCTAGCTTGTTGGGAACAAAAAGTTTCTCTTCAGTTGCAAACTCCACTCCATACATATATATGGGGAGGAACTAGCTCCAAATCGGTTTTACAGTGAAAACTGCAGGAACTTCACACCGGCACTAGGAAAAAGACTGAGATACCAGAGTAAAAGTTTCTCCTGCAACCCGTTCCCTTTGTGCTAGATGAACGAACATCTCACCATATGCTCAGGTCTGAGAGATAAGTGTGTGTAAAAGCCGTCCTTCACTTAGCTTGTTAGGAACACAAAGTTTCTCTTCAGTTGCAAACTCCACTCCATATATATTTATGGGGAGGTACTAGCTCCAACTCGGTTTTACAGTGAAAACTGCAGGAACTTCAAACCGGCACTAGGAAACAGACTGAGAAACCAGTGTAAAAGGTTCTCCTGCAACCCGTTCCCTTTGTGCTAGATGAATGAACGTCTCTCCACATGCTCAGTTCTGAGAGATAAGTGTGTGTGAAAGCCGTCCTTCATCTAGCTTGTTGGGAACACAAAGTTTCTCTTAAGTTGCAAACTCCACTCCATACATATATATGGGTAGGAACTAGCTCCAACTCGGTTTTACAGTGAAAACTGCAGGAACTTCAAACCGGCACTAGGTAACAGACTGAGAAACCAGAGTAAATGTTTCCCTGCAACCCGTTCCCTTTGTGCTAGATGAACGAACGTCTCTCCACATGCTCAGTTCTGAGAGATAAGTGTGTGTGAAAGCTGTCCTTCACCTAGCTTGTTGGGAACACAAAGTTTCTCTTCAGTTGCAAACTCCACTACATACATATATATGGGGAGATACTAGCTCCAACTCGGTTTTACAGTGAAAACTGCAGGAACTTCAAACCGGCACTAGGAAACAGACTGAGAAACCAGAGTAAAAGGTTCTCCTGCAACCCGTTCCCTTTGTGCTAGATGAACGAACGTCTCTCCACATGCTCAGTTCTGAGAGATAAGTGTGTGTGAAAGCCATCCTTCACCTAGCTTGTTAGGAATACAAAGTTTCTCTTCAGTTGCAAACTCCACTCCATACATATTTATGGGGAGGTAATAGCTCCATCTCGGTTTTACAGTGAAAACTGCAGGAACTTCAAACCGGCACTAGGAAACAGACTGAGAAACCAGAGTAAAAGTTTCTTCTGCAACCCGTTCCCTTTGTGCTAGATGAACGAAAGTCTCTCCACATGCTCAGTTCTGAGAGATAAGTGTGTGTGAAAGCCGTACTTCACCAAGCTTGTTAGGAATACAAAGTTTCTCTTCAGTTGCAAACTCCACTCCATACATATATATGCGGAGGTACTAGCTCCAACTCGGTTTTATAGTGAAAACTGCAGGAACTTCAAACCGGCACTAGGAAACAGACTGAGAAACCAGAGTAAAAGGTTCTCCTGCAATCCGTTCCTTTGTGCTAGATGAACGAACGTCTCTCCACATGCTCAGTTCTGAGAGATAAGTGTGTGTGAAAGCCGTTCTTCACATAGCTTGTTGGGAACACAAAGTTTCTCTTCAGTTGCAAACTCCACTCCATACATATTTATGGGGAGGTACTTGCTCCAACTCGGTTTTACAGTGAAAACTGCAGGAAGTTCAATCCGGCACTAGGAAAAAGACTGAGAAACCAGAGTTAAAGTTTCCCCTGCAATCCGTTCCCTTTGTGCTAGATGAACGAAAGTCTCTCCACATGCTCAGTTCTGAGAGATAAGTGTGTTTGAAAGCCGTCCTTCACCTAGCTTGTTGGGAACACAAAGTTTCTCTTCAGTTGCAAACTCCACTCCATACATATATATGGGGATGTACTAGCTCCAACTCGGTTTTACAGTGAAAACTGCAGGAACTTCAAACCGGCACTAGGAAAAAGACTGAGAAACCAGAGTAAAAGTTTCTCCTGCAACCCGTTCCCTTTGTGCTAGAAGAACGAACGTCTCTCCACATGCTCAGTTCTGAGAGATAAGTGTGTGTGAAAGCCGACCTTCATCAAGCTTGTTGGGAACTCAAAGTTTCCCTTCAGTTGCAAACTCCACTCCATACATATATATATGGGGAGGAACTAGCTCCAACTCGGTTTTACAGTGAAAACTGCAGGAACTTCAAACCGGCACTAGGAAACAGACTGAGAAACCAGAGTAAAAGGTTCTCCTGCAAACCGTTCCTTTGTGCTAGATGAACGAACGTCTCTCCACATGCTCAGTTCTGAGAGATAAGTGTGTGTGAAAGCCGTACTTCACCTAGCTTGTTGGGAACACAAAGATTCTCTTCAGTTGCAAACTTCACTCGATACATATATATGGGGAGGTACTAGCTCCAACTCGGTTTTACAGTGAATACTGCAGGAACTTCAAACCGGCACTAGGAAACAGACTGAGAAACCAGAGTAAAAGTTTCTCCTGCAACCCGTTCCCTTTGTGCTAGATGAACGAAAGTCTCTCCACATGCTCAGTTCTGAGAGATAAGTGTGTGTGAAAGCCGTCCTTCACCTAGCTTGTTGGGAACACAAAGTTTCTCTTCAGTTGCAAACTCCACTCCATACATATATATGGGGAGGTACTAGCTCCAACTCGGTTTTACAGTGAAAACTGCAGGAACTTCAAACCGGCACTAGGAAAAAGACTGAGAAACCAGAGTAAAAGTTTCTCCTGCAACCCGTTCCCTTTGTGCTAGAAGAACGAACGTCTCTCCACATGCTCAGTTCTGAGAGATAAGTGTGTGTGAAAGCCGTCCTTCACCTAGCTTGTTAGGAATACAAAGTTTATCTTCAGTTGCAAACTCCACTCCATACATATATATATGGGGAGGAACTAGCTCCAACTCGGTTTTACAGTGAAAACTGCAGGAACTTCAAACCGGCACTAGGAAACAGACTGAGAAACCAGAGAAAAAGGTTCTCCTGCAAACCGCTCCCTTTGTGCTAGATGAACGAACGTCTCTCCACATGCTCAGTTCTGAGAGATAAGTGTGTGTGAAAGCCGTCCTTCACCTAGCTTGTTGGGAACACAAAGTTTCTCTTCAGTTGCAAACTCCACTCCATACATATTTAAGGGGAGGTACTAGCTCCAACTCGATTTTACAGTGAAAACATCAGGAATATCAAACCGGCACCAAGAAACGGACAGAGAAACCAGAGAAAAAGTTTCTCCTGCATCCCGTTCCCTTTGTGCTAGATGAACGAACGTCTCACCATATGCTCAGTTCTGAGAGATAAGTGTGTGTGAAAGCCGTCCTTCACCTAGCTTGTTGGGAACACAAAGTTTCTCTTCAGTTGCAAACTCCACTGCATACATATATATGGGGAGGAACTAGCTCCAACTCGGTTTTACAGTGAAAACTGCAGGAACTTCAAACCGGCACTAGGAAACAGACTGAGAAACCAGAGTAAAAGGTTCTCCTGCAACCCGTTCCCTTTGTGCTAGATGAACGAACGTCTCTCCACATGCTCAGTTCTGAGAGATAAGTGTGTGTGAAAGCCGTCCTTCATCTAGCTTGTTGGGAACAAAAAGTTTCTCTTCAGTTGCAAACTCCACTCCATACATATATATGGGGAGGAACTAGCTCCAAATCGGTTTTACAGTGAAAACTGCAGGAACTTCACACCGGCACTAGGAAACAGACTGAGAAACCAGAGTAAAAGTTTCTCCTGCAACCCGTTCCCTTTGTGCTATATGAACGAACGTCTCACCATATGCTCAGGTCTGAGAGATAAGTGTGTGTAAAAGCCGACCTTCACTTAGCTTGTTGGGAACACAAAGTTTCTCTTCAGTTGCAAACTCCACTCCATATAAATTTATGGGGAGGTACTAGCTCCAACTCGGTTTTATAGTGAAAACTGCAGGAACTTCAAACCGGCACTAGGAAACAGACTGAGAAACCAGTGTAAAAGGTTCTCCTGCAACCCGTTCCCTTTGTGCTAGATGAACGAACGTCTCTCCACATGCTCAGTTCTGAGAGATAAGTGTGTGTGAAAGCCGTACTTCACCTAGCTTGTTGGGAACACAAAGATTCTCTTCAGTTGCAAACTTCACTCGATACATATATATGGGGAGGTACTAGCTCCAACTCGGTTTTACAGTGAATACTGCAGGAACTTCAAACCGGCACTAGGAAACAGACTGAGAAACCAGAGTAAAAGTTTCTCCTGCAACCCGTTCCCTTTGTGCTAGATGAACGAAAGTCTCTCCACATGCTCAGTTCTGAGAGATAAGTGTGTGTGAAAGCCGTCCTTCACCTAGCTTGTTGGGAACACAAAGTTTCTCTTCAGTTGCAAACTCCACTCCATACATATATATGGGGAGGTACTAGCTCCAACTCGGTTTTACAGTGAAAACTGCAGGAACTTCAAACCGGCACTAGGAAAAAGACTGAGAAACCAGAGTAAAAGTTTCTCCTGCAACCCGTTCCCTTTGTGCTAGAAGAACGAACGTCTCTCCACATGCTCAGTTCTGAGAGATAAGTGTGTGTGAAAGCCGTCCTTCACCTAGCTTGTTAGGAATACAAAGTTTATCTTCAGTTGCAAACTCCACTCCATACATATATATATGGGGAGGAACTAGCTCCAACTCGGTTTTACAGTGAAAACTGCAGGAACTTCAAACCGGCACTAGGAAACAGACTGAGAAACCAGAGAAAAAGGTTCTCCTGCAAACCGCTCCCTTTGTGCTAGATGAACGAAAGTCTCTCCACATGCTCAGTTCTGAGAGATAAGTGTGTGTGAAAGCCGTCCTTCACCTAGCTTGTTGGGAACACAAAGTTTCTCTTCAGTTGCAAACTCCACTCCATACATATTTAAGGGGAGGTACTAGCTCCAACTCGATTTTACAGTGAAAACATCAGGAATATCAAACCGGCACCAAGAAACGGACAGAGAAACCAGAGAAAAAGTTTCTCCTGCATCCCGTTCCCTTTGTGCTAGATGAACGAACGTCTCACCATATGCTCAGTTCTGAGAGATAAGTGTGTGTGAAAGCCGTCCTTCACCTAGCTTGTTGGGAACACAAAGATTCTCTTCAGTTGCAAACTCCACTGCATACATATATATGGGGAGGAACTAGCTCCAACTCGGTTTTACAGTGAAAACTGCAGGAACTTCAAACCGGCACTAGGAAACAGACTGAGAAACCAGAGTAAAAGGTTCTCCTTCAACCCGTTCCCTTTGTGCTAGATGAACGAACGTCTCTCCACATGCTCAGTTCTGAGAGATAAGTGTGTGTGAAAGCCGTCCTTCATCTAGCTTGTTGGGAACAAAAAGTTTCTCTTCAGTTGCAAACTCCACTCCATACATATATATGGGGAGGAACTAGCTCCAAATCGGTTTTACAGTGAAAACTGCAGGAACTTCACACCGGCACTAGGAAACAGACTGAGAAACCAGAGTAAAAGTTTCTCCTGCAACCCGTTCCCTTTGTGCTATATGAACGAACGTCTCACCATATGCTCAGGTCTGAGAGATAAGTGTGTGTAAAAGCCGACCTTCACTTAGCTTGTTGGGAACACAAAGTTTCTCTTCAGTTGCAAACTCCACTCCATATAAATTTATGGGGAGGTACTAGCTCCAACTCGGTTTTATAGTGAAAACTGCAGGAACTTCAAACCGGCACTAGGAAACAGACTGAGAAACCAGTGTAAAAGGTTCTCCTGCAAACCGTTCCCTTTGTGCTAGATGAACGAACGTCTCTCCACATGCTCAGTTCTGAGAGATAAGTGTGTGTGAAAGCCGTCCTTCATCTAGCTTGTTGGGAACACAAAGTTTCTCTTCAGTTGCAAACTCCACTCCATACATATATATGGGTAGGAACTAGCTCCAACTCGGTTTTACAGTGAAAACTGCAGGAACTTCAAAACGGCACTAGGAAACCGACTGAGAAACCAGAGTAAATGTTTCCCTGCAACCCGTTCCCTTTGTGCTAGATGAACGAACGTCTCTCCACATGCTCAGTTCTGAGAGATAATTGTGTGTGAAAGCTGTCCTTCACCAAGCTTGTTAGGAATACAAAGTTTCTCTTCAGTTGCAAACTCCACTCCATACATATATATGCGGAGGTACTAGCTCCAACTCGGTTTTATAGTGAAAACTGCAGGAACTTCAAACCGGCACTAGGAAACAGACTGAGAAACCAGAGTAAAAGTTTCTCCTGCAACCCGTTCCATTTGTGCTAGATGAATGAACGTCTCTCCACATGCTCAGTTCTGAGAGATAAGTGTGTGTGAAAGCCGTCCTTCATCTAGCTTGTTGGGAACTCAAAGTTTCTCTTCAGTTGCAAACTCCACTCCATACATATATATATGGGGAGGAACTAGCTCCAACTCCGTTTTACAGTGAAAACTGCAGGAACTTCAAACCGGCACTAGGAAACAGACTGAGAAACCAGAGTAAAAGGTTCTCCTACAAACCGCTCCCTTTGTGCTAGATGAACGAACGTCTCTCCACATGCTCAGTTCTGAGAGATATGTGTGTGTGAAAGCCGTCCTTCACCTTGCTTGTTGGGAACACAAAGTTTCTCTTCAGTTGCAATCTCCAATATATGCATATATATGCGGAGGTACAAGCTCAAACTCGGTTTTATAGTGAAAACTGCAGGAACTTCAAACCGGCACTAGGAAACAGACTGAGAAACCAGAGTAAAATTTTCTCCTGCAACCCGTTCCCTTTGTGCTAGATGAACGAACGTCTCTCCACATGCTCAGTTATGAGAGATAAGTGTGTGTGAAAGCCGTCCTTCATCTAGCTTGTTGGGAACACAAATTTTCTCTTCAGTTGCAAACTCCACTCCATACATATATATATGGGGAGGGACTAGCTCCAACACGGTTTTACAGTGAAAACTGCAGGATATTCAAACCGGCACTAGGAAACAGACTGAGAAACCAGAGTAAAAGTTTCTCCTGCAAACCGTTCCCTTTGTGCTAGATGAACGAACGTCTCTCCACATGCTCAGTCCTGAGAGACACGTGTGTGTGAAAGCCGTCCTTCACATAGCTTGTTGGGAACACAAAGTTTCTCTTCAGTTGTAAACTTCACTCGATATATATATATGGGGAGGTACTAGCTCCAACTCGGTTTTACAGTGAATACTGCAGTAACTTCAAACCGGCACTAGGAAACATACTGAGAAACCAGAGTAAAAGTTTCTCCTGCAACCCGTTCCCTTTGTGCTAGATGAACGAACGTCTCTCCACATGCTCAGTTCTGAGAGATAAGTGTGTGTGAAAGCCGTCCTTCAGCTAGCTTGTTGGGAACACAAAGTTTCTCTTCAGTTGCAAACTCCACTCCATACATATTTATGGGGAGGTACTAGCTCAAACTCGGTTTTACAGTGAAAACATCAGGAATATCAAACCGGCACTAGGAAACGGAAAGAGAAACCAGAGTAAAGTTTCTCCTGCAACCCGTTCCCTTTGTGCTAGATGAACAAACGTCTCACCATATGCTCAGTTCTGAGAGATAAGTGTGTGTGAAAGCCGTCCTTCACCTAGCTTGTTGGGAACACAAAGTTTCTCTTCAGTTGCAAACTCCACTGCATACATATATATGGGGAGGAACTAGCTCCAACTCGGTTTTACAGTGAAAACTGCAGGAACTTCAAACCGGCACTAGGAAACAGACTGAGAAACCAGAGTAAAATGTTCTCCTGCAACCCGTTCCCTTTGTGCTACATGAACGAACGTCTCTCCACATGCTCAGTTCTGAGAGATAAGTGTGTGTGAAAGCCGTACTTCACCTAGCTTGTTGGGAACACAAAGTTTCTCTTCAGTTGCAAACTCCACTCCATACATATATATGGGGAGGTACTAGCTCCAACTCGGTTTTACAGTGAAAACTGTAGGAACATCAATCCGGCACTAGGAAAAAGACTGAGAAACCAGAGTTAAAGTTTCCCCTGCAACCCGTTCCCATTGTGCTAGATGAACGAACGACTCTCCACATGCTCAGTTCTGAGAGAAAAGTGTGTGTGAAAGCCGTCATTCTCAGAGCTTGTGAGGAATACAAAGTTTCTCTTCAGTTGCAAACTCCAATCCATACATATATATGCGGAGGTAATAGCTCCAACTCGGTTTTATAGTGAAAACTGCAGGAACTTCAAACCGGCACTAGGAAACAGACTGAGAAACCAGAGTAAAAGTTTCTCCTGCAACCCGTTCCCTTTGTGCTAGATGAACGAACGTCTCTCCACATGCTCAGTTCTGAGAGATAAGTGTGTGTGAAAGCCGTCCTTCATCTAGCTTGTTGGGAACAAAAAGTTTCTCTTCAGTTGCAAACTCCACTCCATACATATATATGGGGAGGAACTAGCTCCAACTCGGTTTTACAGTGAAAACTGCAGGAACTTCAAACCGGCACTAGGAAACAGACTGAGAAACCAGAGTAAAAGTTTCTCCTGCAACCCGTTCCCTTTGTGCTAGATGAACGAAAGTCTCACCATATGCTCAGGTCTGAGAGATAAGTGTGTGTAAAAGCCGTCCTTCACTTAGCTTGTTGGGAACACAAAGTTTCTCTTCAGTTGCAAACTCCACTCCATACATATTTATGGGGAGGTACTAGCTCCAACTCGGTTTTACAGTGAAAACTGCAGGAACTTCAAACCGGCACTAGGAAACAGACTGAGAAACCAGAGTAAAAGATTCTCCTGCAACCCGTTCCCTTTGTGCTAGATGAACGAACGTCTCTCCACATGCTCAGTTCTGAGAGATAAGTGTGTGTGAAAGCCGTCCTTCATCTAGCTTGTTGGGAACACAAAGTTTCTCTTCAGTTGCAAACTCCACTCCATACATATATATGGGGAGGAACTAGCTCCAACTCGGTTTTACAGTGAAAACTGCAGGAACATCAAACCTGCACTAGGAAACAGACTGAGAAACCAGAGTAAATGTTTCCCTGCAACCCGTTCCTTTGTGCTAGATGAACGAACGTCTCTCCACATGCTCAGTTCTGAGAGATAAGTGTGTGTGAAAGCCGTCCTTCACCTAGCTTGTTGGGAATACAAAGTTTCTCTTCAGTTGCAAACTCCACTCCATACATATTTATGGGGAGGTACTAGCTCCAACTCGGTTTTACAGTGAAAACTGCAGGAACATCAAACCGGTACTAGGAAACAGACTGAGAAACCAGAGTAAAAGTTTCTCCTGCAACCCGTTCCCTTTGTGCTAGATGAACGAACGACTCTCCACATGCTCAGTTCTGAGAGATAATTGTGTGTGAAAGCCGTCCTTCACCAAGCTTGTTAGGAATACAAAGTTTCTCTTCAGTTGCAAACTCCACTCCATACATATTTATGGGGAGGTACTAGCTCCAACTCGGTTTTACAGTGAAAACTGCAGGAACTTCAAACCGGCACTAGGAAACAGACTGAGAAACCAGAGTAAAAGTTTCTCCTGCAACCCGTTCCCTTTGTGCTAGATGAACGAACGTCTCTCCACATGCTCAGTTCTGAGAGATAAGTGTGTGTGAAAGCCGTACTTCACCAAGCTTGTTAGGAATACAAAGTTTCTCTTCAGTTGCAAACTCCAATCCATACATATATATGCGGAGGTACTAGCTCCAACTCGGTTTTATAGTGAAAACTGCAGGAACTTCAAACCGGCACTAGGAAACAGACTGAGAAACCAGAGTAAAAGTTTTTCCTGCAACCCGTTCCATTTGTGCTAGATGAATGAAAGTCTCTCCACATGCTCAGTTCTGAGAGATAAGTGTCTGTGAAAGCCGTCCTTCATCTAGCTTGTTGGGAACTCAAAGTTTCTCTTCAGTTGCAAACTCCACTCCATACATATATATATGGGGAGGAACTAGCTCCAACTCCGTTTTACAGTGAAAACTGCAGGAACTTCAAACCGGCACTAGGAAACAGACTGAGAAACCAGAGTAAAAGGTTCTCCTGCAAACCGCTCCCTTTGTGCTAGATGAACGAACGTCTCTCCACATGCTCAGTTCTGAGAGATATGTGTGTGTGAAAGCCGTCCTTCACCTAGCTTGTTGGGAACACAAAGTTTCTCTTCAGTTGCAATCTCCAATATATACATATATACGCGGAGGTACAAGCTCAAACTCGTTTTTATATTGAAAACTGCAGGAACTTCAAACCGGCACTAGGAAACAGACTGAGAAACCAGAGTAAAATTTTCTCCTGCAACCCGTTCCCTTTGTGCTAGGTGAACGAACGTCTCTCCACATGCTCAGTTATGAGAGATAAGTGTGTGTGAAAGCCGTCCTTCATCTAGCTTGTTGGGAACACAAAGTTTCTCTTCAGTTGCAAACTCCACTCCATACATATATATATGGGGAGGGACTAGCTCCAACACGGTTTTACAGTGAAAACTGCAGGATATTCAAACCGGCACTAGGAAACAGACTGAGAAACCAGAGTAAAAGTTTCTCCTGCAAACCGTTCCCTTTGTGCTAGATGAACGAACGTCTCTACACATGCTCAGTCCTGAGAGACACGTGTGTGTGAAAGCCGTCCTTCACCTAGCTTGTTGGGAACACAAAGTTTCTCTTCAGTTGTAAACTTCACTCGATACATATATATGGGGAGGTACTAGCTCCAACTCGGTTTTACAGTGAATACTGCAGTAACTTCAAAACGGCAATAGGAAACATACTGAGAAACCAGAGTAAAAGTTTCTCCTGCAACCCGTTCCCTTTGTGCTAGATGAACGAACGTCTCTCCACATGCTCAGTTCTGAGAGATAAGTGTGTGTGAAAGCCATCCTTCAGCAAGCTTGTTGGGAACACAAAGTTTCTCTTCAGTTGCAAACTCCACTCCATACATATTTATGGGGAGGTACTAGCTCAAACTCGGTTTTACAGTGAAAACATCAGGAATATCAAAACGGCACTAGGAAACGGAAAGAGAAACCAGAGTAAAGTTTTTCCTGCAACCCGTTCCCATTGTGCTAGATGAACGAACGTCTCACCATATGCTCAGTTCTGAGAGATAAGTGTGTGTGAAAGCCGTCCTTCACCTAGCTTGTTGGGAACACAAAGTTTCTCTTCAGTTGCAAACTCCACTGCATACATATATATGGGGAGGAACTAGCTCCAACTCGGTTTTACAGTGAAAACTGCAGGAACTTCAAACCGGCACTAGGAAACAGACTGAGAAACCAGAGTAAAAGGTTCTCCTGCAACCCGTTCCCTTTGTGCTAGATGAACGAACGTCTCTCCACATGCTCAGTTCTGAGAGAAAAGTGTGTGTGAAAGCCGTACTTCACCTAGCTTGTTGGGAACACAAAGTTTCTCTTCAGTTGTAAACTTCACTCGATATATATATATGGGGAGGTACTAGCTCCAACTCGGTTTTACAGTGAATACTGCAGTAACTTCAAACCGGCACTAGGAAACATACTGAGAAACCAGAGTAAAAGTTTCTCCTGCAACCCGTTCCCTTTGTGCTAGATGAACGAACGTCTCTCCACATGCTCAGTTCTGAGAGATAAGTGTGTGTGAAAGCCGTCCTTCAGCTAGCTTGTTGGGAACACAAAGTTTCTCTTCAGTTGCAAACTCCACTCCATACATATTTATGGGGAGGTACTAGCTCAAACTCGGTTTTACAGTGAAAACATCAGGAATATCAAACCGGCACTAGGAAACGGAAAGAGAAACCAGAGTAAAGTTTCTCCTGCAACCCGTTCCCTTTGTGCTAGATGAACAAACGTCTCACCATATGCTCAGTTCTGAGAGATAAGTGTGTGTGAAAGCCGTCCTTCACCTAGCTTGTTGGGAACACAAAGTTTCTCTTCAGTTGCAAACTCCACTGCATACATATATATGGGGAGGAACTAGCTCCAACTCGGTTTTACAGTGAAAACTGCAGGAACTTCAAACCGGCACTAGGAAACAGACTGAGAAACCAGAGTAAAATGTTCTCCTGCAACCCGTTCCCTTTGTGCTACATGAACGAACGTCTCTCCACATGCTCAGTTCTGAGAGATAAGTGTGTGTGAAAGCCGTACTTCACCTAGCTTGTTGGGAACACAAAGTTTCTCTTCAGTTGCAAACTCCACTCCATACATATATATGGGGAGGTACTAGCTCCAACTCGGTTTTACAGTGAAAACTGTAGGAACATCAATCCGGCACTAGGAAAAAGACTGAGAAACCAGAGTTAAAGTTTCCCCTGCAACCCGTTCCCATTGTGCTAGATGAACGAACGACTCTCCACATGCTCAGTTCTGAGAGAAAAGTGTGTGTGAAAGCCGTCATTCTCAGAGCTTGTGAGGAATACAAAGTTTCTCTTCAGTTGCAAACTCCAATCCATACATATATATGCGGAGGTAATAGCTCCAACTCGGTTTTATAGTGAAAACTGCAGGAACTTCAAACCGGCACTAGGAAACAGACTGAGAAACCAGAGTAAAAGTTTCTCCTGCAACCCGTTCCCTTTGTGCTAGATGAACGAACGTCTCTCCACATGCTCAGTTCTGAGAGATAAGTGTGTGTGAAAGCCGTCCTTCATCTAGCTTGTTGGGAACAAAAAGTTTCTCTTCAGTTGCAAACTCCACTCCATACATATATATGGGGAGGAACTAGCTCCAACTCGGTTTTACAGTGAAAACTGCAGGAACTTCAAACCGGCACTAGGAAACAGACTGAGAAACCAGAGTAAAAGTTTCTCCTGCAACCCGTTCCCTTTGTGCTAGATGAACGAAAGTCTCACCATATGCTCAGGTCTGAGAGATAAGTGTGTGTAAAAGCCGTCCTTCACTTAGCTTGTTGGGAACACAAAGTTTCTCTTCAGTTGCAAACTCCACTCCATACATATTTATGGGGAGGTACTAGCTCCAACTCGGTTTTACAGTGAAAACTGCAGGAACTTCAAACCGGCACTAGGAAACAGACTGAGAAACCAGAGTAAAAGATTCTCCTGCAACCCGTTCCCTTTGTGCTAGATGAACGAACGTCTCTCCACATGCTCAGTTCTGAGAGATAAGTGTGTGTGAAAGCCGTCCTTCATCTAGCTTGTTGGGAACACAAAGTTTCTCTTCAGTTGCAAACTCCACTCCATACATATATATGGGGAGGAACTAGCTCCAACTCGGTTTTACAGTGAAAACTGCAGGAACATCAAACCTGCACTAGGAAACAGACTGAGAAACCAGAGTAAATGTTTCCCTGCAACCCGTTCCTTTGTGCTAGATGAACGAACGTCTCTCCACATGCTCAGTTCTGAGAGATAAGTGTGTGTGAAAGCCGTCCTTCACCTAGCTTGTTGGGAATACAAAGTTTCTCTTCAGTTGCAAACTCCACTCCATACATATTTATGGGGAGGTACTAGCTCCAACTCGGTTTTACAGTGAAAACTGCAGGAACATCAAACCGGTACTAGGAAACAGACTGAGAAACCAGAGTAAAAGTTTCTCCTGCAACCCGTTCCCTTTGTGCTAGATGAACGAACGACTCTCCACATGCTCAGTTCTGAGAGATAATTGTGTGTGAAAGCCGTCCTTCACCAAGCTTGTTAGGAATACAAAGTTTCTCTTCAGTTGCAAACTCCACTCCATACATATTTATGGGGAGGTACTAGCTCCAACTCGGTTTTACAGTGAAAACTGCAGGAACTTCAAACCGGCACTAGGAAACAGACTGAGAAACCAGAGTAAAAGTTTCTCCTGCAACCCGTTCCCTTTGTGCTAGATGAACGAACGTCTCTCCACATGCTCAGTTCTGAGAGATAAGTGTGTGTGAAAGCCGTACTTCACCAAGCTTGTTAGGAATACAAAGTTTCTCTTCAGTTGCAAACTCCAATCCATACATATATATGCGGAGGTACTAGCTCCAACTCGGTTTTATAGTGAAAACTGCAGGAACTTCAAACCGGCACTAGGAAACAGACTGAGAAACCAGAGTAAAAGTTTTTCCTGCAACCCGTTCCATTTGTGCTAGATGAATGAAAGTCTCTCCACATGCTCAGTTCTGAGAGATAAGTGTCTGTGAAAGCCGTCCTTCATCTAGCTTGTTGGGAACTCAAAGTTTCTCTTCAGTTGCAAACTCCACTCCATACATATATATATGGGGAGGAACTAGCTCCAACTCCGTTTTACAGTGAAAACTGCAGGAACTTCAAACCGGCACTAGGAAACAGACTGAGAAACCAGAGTAAAAGGTTCTCCTGCAAACCGCTCCCTTTGTGCTAGATGAACGAACGTCTCTCCACATGCTCAGTTCTGAGAGATATGTGTGTGTGAAAGCCGTCCTTCACCTAGCTTGTTGGGAACACAAAGTTTCTCTTCAGTTGCAATCTCCAATATATACATATATACGCGGAGGTACAAGCTCAAACTCGTTTTTATATTGAAAACTGCAGGAACTTCAAACCGGCACTAGGAAACAGACTGAGAAACCAGAGTAAAATTTTCTCCTGCAACCCGTTCCCTTTGTGCTAGGTGAACGAACGTCTCTCCACATGCTCAGTTATGAGAGATAAGTGTGTGTGAAAGCCGTCCTTCATCTAGCTTGTTGGGAACACAAAGTTTCTCTTCAGTTGCAAACTCCACTCCATACATATATATATGGGGAGGGACTAGCTCCAACACGGTTTTACAGTGAAAACTGCAGGATATTCAAACCGGCACTAGGAAACAGACTGAGAAACCAGAGTAAAAGTTTCTCCTGCAAACCGTTCCCTTTGTGCTAGATGAACGAACGTCTCTACACATGCTCAGTCCTGAGAGACACGTGTGTGTGAAAGCCGTCCTTCACCTAGCTTGTTGGGAACACAAAGTTTCTCTTCAGTTGTAAACTTCACTCGATACATATATATGGGGAGGTACTAGCTCCAACTCGGTTTTACAGTGAATACTGCAGTAACTTCAAAACGGCAATAGGAAACATACTGAGAAACCAGAGTAAAAGTTTCTCCTGCAACCCGTTCCCTTTGTGCTAGATGAACGAACGTCTCTCCACATGCTCAGTTCTGAGAGATAAGTGTGTGTGAAAGCCGTCCTTCAGCAAGCTTGTTGGGAACACAAAGTTTCTCTTCAGTTGCAAACTCCACTCCATACATATTTATGGGGAGGTACTAGCTCAAACTCGGTTTTACAGTGAAAACATCAGGAATATCAAAACGGCACTAGGAAACGGAAAGAGAAACCAGAGTAAAGTTTTTCCTGCAACCCGTTCCCATTGTGCTAGATGAACGAACGTCTCACCATATGCTCAGTTCTGAGAGATAAGTGTGTGTGAAAGCCGTCCTTCACCTAGCTTGTTGGGAACACAAAGTTTCTCTTCAGTTGCAAACTCCACTGCATACATATATATGGGGAGGAACTAGCTCCAACTCGGTTTTACAGTGAAAACTGCAGGAACTTCAAACCGGCACTAGGAAACAGACTGAGAAACCAGAGTAAAAGGTTCTCCTGCAACCCGTTCCCTTTGTGCTAGATGAACGAACGTCTCTCCACATGCTCAGTTCTGAGAGAAAAGTGTGTGTGAAAGCCGTACTTCACCTAGCTTGTTGGGAACACAAAGTTTCTCTTCAGTTGCAAACTCCACTCCATACATATATATGGGGAGGTACTAGCTCCAACTCGGTTTTACAGTGAAAACTGTAGGAACTTCAATCCGGCACTAGGAAAAAGACTGAGAAACCAGAGTTAAGTTTCTCCTGCAACCCGTTCCCTTTGTGCTAGATGAACGAACGACTCTCCACATGCTCAGTTCTGAGAGAAAAGTGTGTGTGAAAGCCGTCCTTCTCAGAGCTTGTTAGGAATACAAAGTTTCTCTTCAGTTGCAAACTCCACTCCATACATATATATGCGGAGGTACTAGCTCCAACTCGGTTTTATAGTGAAAACTGCAGGAACTTCAAACCGGCACTAGGAAACAGACTGAGAAACCAGAGTAAAAGTTTCTCCTGCAACCCGTTCCCTTTGTGCTAGATGAACGAACGTCTCTCCACATGCTCAGTTCTGAGAGATAAGTGTGTGTGAAAGCCGTCCTTCACCTAGCTTGTTGGGAACACAAAGTTTCTCTTCAGTTGCAAACTCCACTCCATACATATATATGGCGAGGAACTAGCTCCAACTCGGTTTTACAGTGAAAACTGCAGGAACTTCAAACCGGCACTAGGAAACAGACTGAGAAACCAGAGTAAAAGTTTCTCCTGCAACCCGTTCCCTTTGTGCTAGATGAACGAAAGTCTCACCATATGCTCAGGTCTGAGAAATAAGTGTGTGTAAAAGCCGTCCTTCACTTAGCTTGTTGGGAACACAAAGTTTCTCTTCAGTTGCAAACTCCACTCCATACATATTTATGGGGAGGTACTAGCTCCAACTCGGTTTTACAGTGAAAACTGCAGGAACTTCACACCGGCACAAGGAAACAGACTGAGAAACCAGAGTAAAAGGTTCTCCTGCAACCCGTTCCCTTAGTGCTAGATGAACGAACGTCTCTCCACATGCTCAGTTCTGAGAGATAAGTGTGTGTGAAAGCCGTCCTTCATCTATCTTGTTGGGAACACAAAGTTTCTCTTCAGTTGCAAACTCCACTATATACAAATATATGGGGAGGAACTAGCTCCAACTCGGTTTTACAGTGAAAACTGGAGGAACTTCAAACCGGCACTAGGAAACAGACTGAGAAACCAAAGTAAATGTTTCCCTGCAACCCGTTCCCTTTGTGCTAGATGAACGAACGTCTCTCCACATGCTCAGTTCTGAGAGATAAGTGTGTGTGAAAGCCGTCCTTCACCTAGCTTGTTGGGAATACAAAGTTTCTCTTCAGTTGCAAACTCCACTCCATACATATTTATGGGGAGGTACTAGCTCCAACTCGGTTTTACAGTGAAAACTGCAGGAACTTCAAACCGGCACTAGGAAACAACTGAGAAACCTGAGTAAAAGTTTCTCCTGCAACCCGTTCCCTTTGTGCTAGATGAACGAACGACTCTCCACATGCTCAGTTCTGAGAGATAATTGTGTGTGAAAGCCGTCCTTCACCAAGCTTGTTAGGAATACAAAGTTTCTCTTTAGTTGCAAACTCCACTCCATACATATATATGCGGAGGTACAAGCTCCAACTCGGTTTTATAGTGAAAACTGCAGGAACTTCAAACCGGCACTAGGAAACAGACTGAGAAACCAGAGTAATAGTTTCTCCTGCAAACCGTTCCCTTTGTGCTAGATGAACGAACGTCTCTCCACATGCTCAGTTCTGAGAGGTAAGTGTGTGTGATAGCCGTCCTTCACCAAGCTTGTTGGGAACACAAAGTTTCTCTTCAGTTGCAAACTCCACTCCATACATATATATGGGGAGGTACTAGCTCCAACTCGGTTTTACAGTGAAAACTGCAGGAACTTCAAACCGGCATTAGGAAACAGACTGAGAAACCGGAGTAAAAGGTTCTCCTGCAACCCGATCCCTTTGTGCTAGATGAACGAACGTCTCTCCACATGCTCAGTTCTGAGAGATAAGTGTGTGTGAAAGCCGTCCTTCACCTAGCTTGTTGGGAACACAAAGTTTCTCTTCAGTTGCAAACTCCACTCCATACATATTTATGGGGAGGTACTAGCTCCAACTTTGTTTTACAGTGAAAATATCAGGAACATCAAACCGGCACTAGGAAACAGACAGAGAAACCAGAGAAAATGTTTCTCCTGCAACCCGTTCCCTTTGTGCTAGATGAACGAACGTCTCTCCACATGCTCAGTTCTGAGAGATAAGTGTGTGTGAAAGCCGTCCTTCACCTAGCTTGTTGGGAACACAAAGTTTCTCTTCAGTTGCAAACTCCACTCCATACATATATATGGGGAGGTACTAGCTCCAACTCGGTTTTACAGTGAAAACTGCAGGAACTTCAAACCGGCACTAGGAATCAGACTGAGAAACCAGAGTAAAAGTTTCTCCTGCAACCCGTTCCATTTGTGCTAGATGAACGAAAGTCTCTCCACATGCTAAGTTCTGAGAGATAAGTGTGTGTGAAAGCCGTCTTTCACCTAGCTTGTTGGGAACACAAAGTTTCTCTTCAGTTGCAAACTCCACTCCATACATATTTATGGAGAGGTACTAGCTCCAACTCGGTTTTACAGTGAAAACATCAGGAACATCAAACCGGCACTAGGAAACAGACAGAGAACCCAGAGTAAAAGGTTCTCCTGCAACCCTTTCCCTTTGTGCTAGATGAACGAACGACTCTCCACATGCTCAGTTCTGAGAGATAAGTGTGTGTGAAATCCGTCCTTCAACTAGCTTGTTGGGAACACAAAGTTTCTCTTCAGTTGCAAACTCCACTCCATACATATATATGGGGAAGTACTAGCTCCAACTCGGTTTTACAGTGAAAACTGCAGGAACTTCAAACCGGCACTAGGAAACAGACTGAGAAACCAGAGTAAAAGTTTCTCCTGCATCCCGTTCCATTTGTGCTAGATGAACGAAAGTCTCTCCACATGCTCAGTTCTGAGAGATATTTGTGTGTGAAAGCCGTCCTTCACCTAGCTTGTTGGGAACACAAAGTTTCTCTTCAGTTGCAAACTCCACTCCATACATATATATGGGGAAGTACTAGCTCCAACTCGGTTTTACAGTGAAAACTGCAGGAACTTCAAACCGACACTAGGAAACAGACTGAGAAACCAGAGTTAAAGTTTCTCCTGCAAACCGTTCTCTTTGTGCTAGATGAACGAACGTCTCTCAACATGCTCAGTTCTGAGAGATAAGTGTGTGTGAAAACCGTCCTTCACCTAGCTTGTTGGGAACACAAACTTCTCTTCAGTTGCAAAATCCACTCCATACATATATATGGGGAGGTACTAGCTCCAACTCGGTTTTACAGTGAAAACTGCAGGAACTTCAAACCGGCACTAGGAAACAGACTGAGAAACCAAAGTAAATGTTTCCCTGCAACCCGTTCCCTTTGTGCTAGATGAACGAACGTCTCTCCACATGCTCAGTTCTGAGAGATAAGTGTGTGTGAAAGCCGTCCTTCACCTAGCTTGTTGGGAATACAAAGTTTCTCTTCAGTTGCAAACTCCACTCCATACATATTTATGGGGAGGTACTAGCTCCAACTCGGTTTTACAGTGAAAACTGCAGGAACTTCAAACCGGCACTAGGAAACAACTGAGAAACCTGAGTAAAAGTTTCTCCTGCAACCCGTTCCCTTTGTGCTAGATGAACGAACGACTCTCCACATGATCAGTTCTGAGAGATAATTGTGTGTGAAAGCCGTCCTTCACCAAGCTTGTTAGGAATACAAAGTTTCTCTTTAGTTGCAAACTCCACTCCATACATATATATGCGGAGGTACAAGCTCCAACTCGGTTTTATAGTGAAAACTGCAGGAACTTCAAACCGGCACTAGGAAACAGACTGAGAAACCAGAGAAATAGTTTCTCCTGCAACCCGTTCCCTTTGTGCTAGATGAACGAACGTCTCTCCACATGCTCAGTTCTGAGAGATAAGTGTGTGTGAAAGCCGTCCTTCACCAAGCTTGTTGGGAACACAAAGTTTCTCTTCAGTTGCAAACTCCACTCCATACATATATATGGGGAGGTACTAGCTCCAACTCGGTTTTACAGTGAAAACTGCAGGAACTTCAAACCGGCATTAGGAAACAGACTGAGAAACCGGAGTAAAAGGTTCTCCTGCAACCCGATCCCTTTTTGCTAGATGAACGAACGTCTCTCCACATGCTCAGTTCTGAGAGATAAGTGTGTGTGAAAGCCGTCCTTCACCTAGCTTGTTGGGAACACAAAGTTTCTCTTCAGTTGCAAACTCCACTCCATACATATTTATGGGGAGGTACTAGCTCCAACTCTGTTTTACAGTGAAAATATCAGGAACATCAAACCGGCACTAGGAAACAGACAGAGAAACCAGAGAAAATGTTTCTCCTGCAACCCGTTCCCTTTGTGCTAGATGAACGAACGTCTCTCCACATGCTCAGTTCTGAGAGATAAGTGTGTGTGAAAGCCGTCCTTCACCTAGCTTGTTGGGAACACAAAGTTTCTCTTCAGTTGCAAACTCCACTCCATACATATATATGGGGAGGTACTAGCTCCAACTCGGTTTTACAGTGAAAACTGCAGGAACTTCAACCCGGCACTAGGAATCAGACTGAGAAACCAGAGTAAAAGTTTCTCCTGCAACCCGTTCCATTTGTGCTAGATGAACGAAAGTCTCTCCACATGCTAAGTTCTGAGAGATAAGTGTGTGTGAAAGCCGTCTTTCACCTAGCTTGTTGGGAACACAAAGTTTCTCTTCAGTTGCAAACTCCACTCCATACATATTTATGGAGAGGTACTAGCTCCAACTCGGTTTTACAGTGAAAACATCAGGAACATCAAACCGGCACTAGGAAACAGACAGAGAACCCAGAGTAAAAGGTTCTCCTGCAACCCTTTCCCTTTGTGCTAGATGAACGAACGACTCTCCACATGCTCAGTTCTGAGAGATAAGTGTGTGTGAAATCCGTACTTCAACTAGCTTGTTGGGAACACAAAGTTTCTCTTCAGTTGCAAACTCCACTCCATACATATATATGGGGAAGTACTAGCTCCAACTCGGTTTTACAGTGAAAACTGCAGGAACTTCAAACCGGCACTAGGAAACAGACTGAGAAACCAGAGTAAAAGTTTCTCCTGCATCCCGTTCCATTTGTGCTAGATGAACGAACGTCTCTCCACATGCTCAGTTCTGAGAGATATTTGTGTGTGAAAGCCGTCCTTCACCTAGCTTGTTGGGAACACAAAGTTTCTCTTCAGTTGCAAACTCCACTCCATACATATATATGGGGAAGTACTAGCTCCAACTCGGTTTTACAGTGAAAACTGCAGGAACTTCAAACCGACACTAGGAAACAGACTGAGAAACCAGGGTTAAAGTTTCTCCTGCAACCCGTTCTCTTTGTGCTAGATGAACGAACGTCTCTCAACATGCTCAGTTCTGAGAGATAAGTGTGTGTGAAAACCGTCCTTCACCTAGCTTGTTGGGAACACAAACTTCTCTTCAGTTGCAAAATCCACTCCATACATATATATGGGGAGGTACTAGCTCCAACTCGGTTTTACAGTGAAAACTGCAGGAACTTCAAACAGGCACTAGGAAACAGACTGAGAAACCAGAGTTAAAGTTTCGCCTGCAACCCGTTCTCTTTGTGCTAGATGAACGAACGTCTCTCCACATGCTCAGTTCTGAGAGATAAGTGTGTGTGAAAGCCGTCCTTCACATAGCTTGTTGGGAACACAAAGTTTCTCTTCAGTTGCAAACTCCACTCCATACATATATATGGGGATGTACTAGCTCCAACTCGGTTTTACAGTGAAAACTGCAGGAAATTCAAACAGGCACTAGGAAACAGCCTGAGAAACCAGAGTAAATGTTTCTCCTGCAACTCGTTCCCTTTGTGCTAGATGAACGAACGTCTCTCCACATGCTGAGTTCTGAGAGATAATTGTGTGTGAAAGCCGTCCTTCACCTAGCTTGTTTGGAACACAAAGTTTCTCTTCAGTTGCAAACTCCACTCGATACATATATATGGGGAGGTACTAGCTCCAACTCGGTTTTGCAGTGAAAACTGCAGGAACTTCAAACCGGCACTAGGAAACAGACTGAGAAACCAGAGTAAAAGTTTCTCCTGAAACCCGTTCCATCTGTGCTAGATGAACGAACGTCTATCCACATGTTCAGTTCTGAGAGATAAGTGTGTGTGAAAGCCGTCCTTCACCTAGCTTGTTGGGAACACAAAGTTTCTCTTCAGTTGCAAACTCCACTCCATACATATATATGGGGAGGAACTAGCTCCAACTCGGTTTTACAGTGGAAACTGCAGGAACTTCAAACCGGCACTAGGAAACAGATTGAGAAACCAGAGTAAAAGTTTCCCCTGCAACCCGTTCCCTTTGTGCTAGATGAACGAACGTCTCTCCACATGCTCAGTTCTGAGAGATAAGTGTGTGTGAAAGCCGTCCTTCACCTAGCTTGTTGGGAACACAAAGTTTCTCTTCAGTTGCAAACTCCACTCCATATATATATATAGGGAGGAACTAGCTCCAACTCGGTTTTACAGTGAAAACTGCAGGAACTTCAAACCGACACTAGGAAAAAGACTGAGAAACCAGAGTAAAAGTTTCTCCTGCAACCCGTTCCCTTTGTGCTAGATGAACGAACGTCTCTCCACATGCTCAGTTCTGAGAGATAAGTGTGTGTGAAAGCCGTCCTTCACCTATCTTGTTGGGAACACAAAGTTTCTCTTCAGTTGCAAACTCCACTCAATACATATATATGGGGAGGTACTAGCTCCAACTCGGTTTTACAGTGAAAACTGCAGGAACTTCAAACCGGCACTAGGAAACAGACTGAGAAACCAGAGTAAAAGTTTCTCCTGCAACCCGTTCCCTTTGTGCTAGATGAACGAACGTCTCTCCACATGCTCAGTTCTTAGAGATAATTGTGTGTGAAAGCCGTCCTTCACCTAGCTTGTTGGGAACACAAACTTTCTCTTCAGTTGCAAACTCCACTCCATACATATATATGGGGAGGTACTAACTCCAACTCGGTTTTACAGTGAAAACTGCAGGAACTTCAAACCGACACTAGGAAACATACTGAGAAACCAGAGTTAAAGTTTCTCCTGCAACCCGTTCCCTTTGTGCTAGATGAACGAACGTCTCTCCACATGCTCAGCTCTGAGAGATAATTGTGTGTGAAAGCCGTACTTCACATAGCTTGTTGGGAACACAAAGTTTCTCTTCAGTTGCAAACTCCACTCGATACATATATATGGGGAGGTACTATCTCCAACTCGGTTTTGCAGTGAAAACTGCAGGAACTTCAAACCGGCACTAGGAAACAGACTGAGAAACCAGATTAAAGTTTCTCCTGCAACCCGTTCCCTCTGTGCTAGATGAACGAACGTCTCTCAACATGCTCAGTTCTGAGAGATAAGTGTGTGTGAAAACCGTCCTTCACCTAGCTTGTTGGGAACACAAACTTCTCTTCAGTTGCAAAATCCACTCCATACATATATATGGGGAGGTACTAGCTCCAACTCGGTTTTACAGTGAAAACTGCAGGAACTTCAAACAGGCACTAGGAAACAGACTGAGAAACCAGAGTTAAAGTTTCGCCTGCAACCCGTTCTCTTTGTGCTAGATGAACGAACGTCTCTCCACATGCTCAGTTCTGAGAGATAAGTGTTGTGAAAGCCGTCCTTCACATAGCTTGTTGGGAACACAAAGTTTCTCTTCAGTTGCAAACTCCACTCCATACATATATATGGGGATGTACTAGCTCCAACTCGGTTTTACAGTGAAAACTGCAGGAAATTCAAACAGGCACTAGGAAACAGACTGAGAAACCAGAGTAAAAGTTTCCCCTGCAACTCGTTCCCTTTGTGCTAGATGAACGAACGTCTCTCCACATGCTGAGTTCTGAGAGATAATTGTGTGTGAAAGCCGTCCTTCACCTAGCTTGTTTGGAACACAAAGTTTCTCTTCAGTTGCAAACTCCACTCGATACATATATATGGGGAGGTACTAGCTCCAACTCGGTTTTCCAGTGAAAACTGCAGGAACTTCAAACCGGCACTAGGAAACAGACTGAGAAACCACAGTAAAAGTTTCTCCTGCAACCCGTTCCATCTGTGCTAGATGAACGAACGTCTATCCACATGCTCATTTCTGAGAGATAAGTGTGTGTGAAAGCCGTCCTTCACCTAGCTTGTTGGGAACACAAAGTTTCTCTTCAGTTGCAAACTCCACTCAATACATATATATGGGGAGGTACTAGCTCCAACTCGGTTTTACAGTGAAAACTGCAGGAACTTCAAACCGGCACTAGGAAACAGACTGAGAAACCAGAGTAAAAGTTTCTCCTGCAACCCGTTCCCTTTGTGCTAGATGAACGAACGTCTCTCCACATGCTCAGTTCTTAGAGATAATTGTGTGTGAAAGCCGTCCTTCACCTAGCTTGTTGGGAACACAAACTTTCTCTTCAGTTGCAAACTCCACTCCATACATATATATGGGGAGGTACTAACTCCAACTCGGTTTTACAGTGAAAACTGCAGGAACTTCAAACCGACACTAGGAAACATACTGAGAAACCAGAGTTAAAGTTTCTCCTGCAACCCGTTCCCTTTGTGCTAGATGAACGAACGTCTCTCCACATGCTCAGTTCTGAGAGATAATAGTGTATGAAAGCCGTACTTCACATAGCTTGTTGGGAACACAAAGTTTCTCTTCAGTTGCAAACTCCACTCGATACATATATATGGGGAGGTACTATCTCCAACTCGGTTTTGCAGTGAAAACTGCAGGAACTTCAAACCGGCACTAGGAAACAGACTGAGAAACCAGATTAAAGTTTCTCCTGCAACCCGTTCCCTCTGTGCTAGATGAACGAACGTCTCTCAACATGCTCAGTTCTGAGAGATAAGTGTGTGTGAAAACCGTCCTTCACCTAGCTTGTTGGGAACACAAACTTCTCTTCAGTTGCAAAATCCACTCCATACATATATATGGGGAGGTACTAGCTCCAACTCGGTTTTACAGTGAAAACTGCAGGAACTTCAAACAGGCACTAGGAAACAGACTGAGAAACCAGAGTTAAAGTTTCGCCTGCAACCCGTTCTCTTTGTGCTAGATGAACGAACGTCTCTCCACATGCTCAGTTCTGAGAGATAAGTGTGTGTGAAAGCCGTCCTTCACATAGCTTGTTGGGAACACAAAGTTTCTCTTCAGTTGCAAACTCCACTCCATACATATATATGGGGATGTACTAGCTCCAACTCGGTTTTACAGTGAAAACTGCAGGAAATTCAAACAGGCACTAGGAAACAGACTGAGAAACCAGAGTAAAAGTTTCTCCTGCAACTCGTTCCCTTTGTGCTAGATGAACGAACGTCTCTCCACATGCTGAGTTCTGAGAGATAATTGTGTGTGAAAGCCGTCCTTCACCTAGCTTGTTTGGAACACAAAGTTTCTCTTCAGTTGCAAACTCCACTCGATACATATATATGGGGAGGTACTAGCTCCAACTCGGTTTTGCAGTGAAAACTGCAGGAACTTCAAACCGGCACTAGGAAACAGACTGAGAAACCACAGTAAAAGTTTCTCCTGCAACCCGTTCCATCTGTGCTAGATGAACGAACGTCTATCCACATGCTCATTTCTGAGAGATAAGTGTGTGTGAAAGCCGTCCTTCACCTAGCTTGTTGGGAACACAAAGTTTCTCTTCAGTTGCAAACTCCACTCCATACATATATATGGGGAGGAACTAGCTCCAACTCGGTTTTACAGTGGAAACTGCAGGAACTTCAAACCGGCACTAGGAAACAGATTGAGAAACCAGAGTAAAAGTTTCCCCTGCAACCCGTTCCCTTTGTGCTAGATGAACGAACGTCTCTCCACATGCTCAGTTCTGAGAGATAAGTGTGTGTGAAAGCCGTCCTTCACCTAGCTTGTTGGGAACACAAAGTTTCTCTTCAGTTGCAAACTCCACTCCATATATATATATAGGGAGGAACTAGCTCCAACTCGGTTTTACAGTGAAAACTGCAGGAACTTCAAACCGACACTAGGAAAAAGACTGAGAAACCAGAGTAAAAGTTTCTCCTGCAACCCGTTCCCTTTGTGCTAGATGAACGAACGTCTCTCCACATGCTCAGTTCTGAGAGATAAGTGTGTGTGAAAGCCGTCCTTCACCTATCTTGTTGGGAACACAAAGTTTCTCTTCAGTTGCAAACTCCACTCAATACATATATATGGGGAGGTACTAGCTCCAACTCGGTTTTACAGTGAAAACTGCAGGAACTTCAAACCGGCACTAGGAAACAGACTGAGAAACCAGAGTAAAAGTTTCTCCTGCAACCCGTTCCCTTTGTGCTAGATGAACGAACGTCTCTCCACATGCTCAGTTCTTAGAGATAATTGTGTGTGAAAGCCGTCCTTCACCTAGCTTGTTGGGAACACAAACTTTCACTTCAGTTGCAAACTCCACTCCATACATATATATGGGGAGGTACTAACTTCAACTCGGTTTTACAGTGAAAACTGCAGGAACTTCAAACCGACACTAGGAAACATACTGAGAAACCAGAGTTAAAGTTTCTCCTGCAACCCGTTCCCTTTGTGCTAGATGAACGAACGTCTCTCCACATGCTCAGTTCTGAGAGATAATTGTGTGTGAAAGCCGTACTTCACATAGCTTGTTGGGAACACAAAGTTTCTCTTCAGTTGCAAACTCCACTCGATACATATATATGGGGAGGTACTATCTCCAACTCGGTTTTGCAGTGAAAACTGCAGGAACTTCAAACCGGCACTAGGAAACAGACTGAGAAACCAGATTAAAGTTTCTCCTGCAACCCGTTCCCTCTGTGCTAGATGAACGAACGTCTCTCCACATGCTCAGTTCTGAGAGGTAAGTGTCTGTGAAAGCCGTCCTTCACCTAGCTTGTTGGGAACACAAAGTTTCTCTTCAGTTGCAAACTCCACTCCATACATATATATGGGGAGGTACTAGCTCCAACTCGGTTTTACAGTGAAAACTGCAGGAACTTCAAACCGGCACTAGGAAACAGACTGAGAAACCACAGTAAAAGTTTCTCCTGCAACCGGTTCCCTCTGTGCTGGATGAACGAACGTCTCTCCACATGCTCAGTTCTGAGAGATAAGTGTGTGTGAAAGCCGTCCTTCACCTAGCTTGTTGGGAACACAAAGATTCTCTTCAGTTGCAAACTCCACTCCATACATATATATGGGGAGGAACTAGCTCCAACTCGGTTTTACAGTGGAAACTGCAGGAACTTCAAACCGGCACTAGGAAACAGATTCAGAAACCAGAGTAAAAGTTTCTCCTGCAACCCGTTCCCTTAGTGCTAGATGAAGGAACGTCTCTCCACATGCTCAGTTCTGAGAGATAAGTGTGTGTGAAAGCCGTCCTTCATCAAGCTTGTTGGGAACACAAAGTTTCCCTTCAGTTACAAACTCCATTCCATACATATTTATGGGGAGGTACTAGCTCCAACTCGGTTTTACAGTGAAAACTGCAGGAACATCAAACCGGCACTAGGAAACAGACTGAGAACCAGAGAAAAAGTTATTCCTGCAACCCGTTCCCTTTGTGCTAGATGAACGAACGTCTCTCCACATGCTCAGTTCTGAGAGATAAGTGTGTGTGAAAGCCGTTCTTCACCTAGCTTGTTGGGAACACAAAGTTCTCTTCAGATGCAAACTCCACTCCATACATATATATGGGGAGGAACTAGCTCCAACTCGGTTTTACAGTGAAAACTGCAGGAACTTCAAACCGGCACTAGGAAACAGACTGAGAAACCAGAGTAAAAGTTTCTCCTGCAACCCGTTCCCTTTGTGCTAGATGAACGAACGTCTCTCCACATGCTGAGTTCTGAGTGACAAGTGTGTGTGAAAGACGTCCTTCACCTAGCTTGTTGGGAACACAAAGTTTCTCTTCAGTTGCAAACTCCACTCCATACATATATATAGGGAGGAACTAGCTCCAACTCGGTTTTACAGTGAAAACTGCAGGAACTTCAAACCGACACTAGGAAACAGACTGAGAAACCAGAGTAAAAGTTTCTCCTGCAACCCGTTCCCTTTGTGCTAGATGAACGAACGTCTTTCCACATGCTCAGTTCTGAGAGATAAGTGTGTGTGAAAGCCGTCCTTCACCAAGCTTGTTGGGAACACAAAGTTTCTCTTCAGTTGCAAACTCCACTCCATACATATATATGGGGAGGTACTAGCTCCAACTCGGTTTTACAGTGAAAACTGCAGGAACTTAAAACCGGCATTAGGAAACAGACTGAGAAACCGGAGTAAAAGGTTCTCCTGCAACACGATCCCTTTGTGCTAGATGAACGAACGTCTCTCCACATGCTCAGTTCTGAGAGATAAGTGTGTGTGAAAGCCGTCCTTCACCTAGCTTGTTGGGAACACAAAGTTTCTCTTCAGTTGCAAACTCCACTCCATACATATTTATGGGGAGGTACTAGCTCCAACTCTGTTTTACAGTGAAAATATCAGGAACATCAAACCGGCACTAGGAAACAGACAGAGAAACCAGAGTAAATGTTTCTCCTGCAACCCGTTCCCTTTGTGCTAGATGAACGAACGTCTCTCCACATGCTCAGTTCTGAGAGATAAGTGTGTGTGAAAGCCGTCCTTCACCAAGCTTGTTGGGAACACAAAGTTTCTCTTCAGTTGCAAACTCCACTCGATACATATATATGGGGAGGTACTAGTTCCAACTCGGTTTTACAGTGAAAACTGCAGGAACTTCAAACAAGCACTAGGAAACAGACTAAGAAACCAGAGTAAAATTTCTCCTGCAACCCGTTCCCTTTGTGCTAAATGAACGAAAGTCTCTCCACATGCTGAGTTCTGAGAGATATTTGTGTGTGAAAGCCGTCCTTCACCTAGCTTGTTGGGAACACATACTTTCTCTTCAGTTGCAAACTCCACTCCATACATATATATGGGGAGGTACCAGCTCCAACTCGGTTTTACAGTGAAAACTGCAGGAACTTCAAACCGGCACTAGGAAACAGACTGAGAAACCAGAGTTAAAGTTTCTCCTGCAACCCGTTCTCTTTTTGCTAGATGAACGAACGTCTCTCCACATGCTCAGTTCTGAGAGATAAGTGTGTGTGAAAGCCGTACTTCAAATAGCTTGTTGGGAACACAAAGTTTCTCTTCAGTTGCAAACTCCACTCGATAAATATATATGGGGAGGTACTAGCTCCAACTCGGTTTTGCAGTGAAAACTGCAGGAACTTCAAACCGGCACTAGGAAACAGTCTGAGAAACCAGATTAAAGTTTCTCCTGCAACCCGTTCCCTCTGTGCTAGATGAACGAACGTCTCTCCACATGCTCAGTTCTGAGAGATAAGTGTGTGTGAAAGCCGTCCTTCACCTAGCTTGTTGGGAACACAAATTTTCTCTTCAGTTGCAAACTCCACTCCATACATATATATGGGGAGGAACTAGCTCCAACTCGGTTTTGCAGTGAAAACTGCAGGAACTTCAAACCGGCACTAGGAAACAGACTGAGAAACCAGAGTAAATGTTTCCCTGCAACCCGTTCCCTTTGTGCTAGATGAACGAACGTCTCTCCACATGCTCAGTTCTGAGAGATAAGTGTGTGTGAAAGCCGTCCTTCACATAGCTTGTTGGGAACACAAAGTTTCTCTTCAGTTGCAAACTCCACTCGATACATATATATGGGTAGGTACTAGATCCAACTCGGTTTTACAGTGAAAACTGCAGGAACTTCCAACCAGCACTAGGAAACAGACTGAGAAACCAGATTAAAGTTTCTCCTGCAAACCGTTCCCTCTGTGCTAGATGAACGAACGTCTCTCCACATGCTCAGTTCTGAGAGATAAGTGTGTGTGAAAGCCGTCCTTCAGCTAGCTTGTTGGGAACACAAAGTTTCTCTTCAGTTGCAAACTCCACTCCATACATATATATGGGGAGGTACTAGCTCCAACTCTGATTTACAGTGAAAACTGCAGGAACTTCAAACCGGCACTAGGAATCAGACTGAGAAACAAGAGTAAAAGTTTCTCCTGCAACCCGTTCCATTTGTGCTAGATGAACGAAAGTCTCTCCACATGCTATGTTCTGAGAGATAAGTGTGTGTGAAAGCCGTCTTTCACCTAGCTTGTTGGGAACACAAAGTTTCTCTTCAGTTGCAAACTCCACTCCATACATATTTATGGAGAGGTACTAGCTCCAACTCGGTTTTACAGTGAAAACATCAGGAACATCAAACCGGCACTAGGAAACAGACAGAGAACCCAGAGTAAAAGGTTCTCCTGCAACCCGTTCCCTTTGTGCTAGATGAACGAACGTCTCTCCACATGCTCAGTTCTGAGAGATAAGTGTGTGTGAAATCCGTCCTTCAACTAGCTTGTTGGGAACACAAAGTTTCTCTTCAGTTGCAAACTCCACTCCATACATATATATGGGGAAGTACTAGCTCCAACTCGGTTTTACAGTGAAAACTGCAGGAACTTCAAACCGGCACTAGGAAACAGACTGAGAAACCAGAGTAAAAGTTTCTCCTGCATCCCGTTCCATTTGTGCTAGATGAACGAAAGTCTCTCCACATGCTCAGTTCTGAGAGATATTTGTGTGTGAAAGCCGTCCTTCACCTAGCTTGTTGGGAACACAAAGTTTCTCTTCAGTTGCAAACTCCACTCCATACATATATATGGGGAAGTACTAGCTCCAACTCGGTTTTACAGTGAAAACTGCAGGAACTTCAAACCGACACTAGGAAACAGACTGAGAAACCAGAGTTAAAGTTTCTCCTGCAACCCGTTCTCTTTGTGCTAGATGAACGAACGTCTCTCAACATGCTCAGTTCTGAGAGATAAGTGTGTGTGAAAACCGTCCTTCACCTAGCTTGTTGGAAACACAAACTTCTCTTCAGTTGCAAAATCCACTCCATACATATATATGGGGAGGTACTAGCTCCAACTCGGTTTTACAGTGAAAACTGCAGGAACTTCAAACAGGCACTAGGAAACAGACTGAGAAACCAGAGTTAAAGTTTCGCCTGCAACCCGTTCTCTTTGTGCTAGATGAACGAACGTCTCTCCACATGCTCAGTTCTGAGAGATAAGTGTGTGTGAAAGCCGTCCTTCACATAGCTTGTTGGGAACACAAAGTTTCTCTTCAGTTGCAAACTCCACTCCATACATATATATGGGGAGGTACTAGCTCCAACTCGGTTTTACAGTGAAAACTGCAGGAAATTCAAACAGGCACTAGGAAACAGACTGAGAAACCAGAGTAAAAGTTTCTCCTGCAACTCGTTCCTTTTGTGCTAGATGAACGAACGTCTCTCCACATGCTGAGTTCTGAGAGATAATTGTGTGTGAAAGCCGTCCTTCACCTAGCTTGTTTAGAACACAAAGTTTCTCTTCAGTTGCAAACTCCACTCGATACATATATATGGGGAGGTACTAGCTCCAACTCGGTTTTGGAGTGAAAACTGCAGGAACTTCAAACCGGCACTAGGAAACAGACTGAGAAACCAGAGTAAAAGTTTCTCCTGCAACCCGTTCCCTCTGTGCTAGATGAACGAACGTCTCTCCACATGCTCAGTTCTGAGAGATAAGTGTGTGTGAAAGCCGTCCTTCACCTAGCTTGTTGGGAACACAAAGTTTCTCTTCAGTTGCAAACTCCACTCCATACATATATATGGGGAGGAACTAGCTCCAACTCGGTTTTACAGTGGAAACTGCAGGAACTTCAAACCGGAACTAGGAAACAGATTGAGAAACCAGAGTAACAGTTTCTCCTGCAACCCATTCCCTTTGTGCTAGATGAACGAACGTCTCTCCACATGCTCAGTTCTGAGAGATAAGTGTGTGTGAAAGCCGTCCTTCATCTAGCTTGTTGGGAACACAAAGTTTCTCTTCAGTTGCAAACTCCACTCCATACATACTTATGGGGAGGTACTAGCTCCAACTCGGTTTTACAGTGAAAACTGCAGGAACATCAAACCGGCACTAGGAAACAGACTGAGAACCAGAGAAAAAGTTTTCCCTGCAACCCGTTCCCTTTGTGCTAGATGAACGAACGTCTCTCCACATGCTCAGTTCTGAGAGATAAGTGTGTGTGAAAGCCGTCCTTCACCTAGCTTGTTGGGAACACAAAGTTCTCTTCATTTGCAAACTCCACTCCATACATATATATGGGGAGGAACTAGCTCCAACTCGGTTTTACAGTGAAAACTGCAGGAACTTCAAACCGGCACTAGGAAACAGACTGAGAAACCAGAGTAAAAGTTTCTCCTGCAACCCGTTCCCTTTGTGCTAGATGAACGAACGTCTCTCCACATGCTGAGTTCTGAGAGAAAAGTGTGTGTGAAAGCCGTACTTCACCTAGCTTGTTGGGAACACAAAGTTTCTCTTCAGTTGCAAACTCCACTCCATATATATACATAGGGAGGAACTAGCTCCAACTCGGTTTTACAGTGAAAACTGCAGGAACTTCAAACCGACACTAGGAAACAGACTGAGAAACCAGAGTAAAAGTTTCTCCTGCAACCCGTTCCCTTTGTGCTAGATGAACGAACGTCTCTCCACATGCTCAGTTCTGAGAGATAAGTGTGTGTGAAAGCCGTCCTTCACCTATCTTGTTGGGAACACAAAGTTTCTCTTCAGTTGCAAACTCCACTCAATACATATATATGGGGAGGTACTAGCTCCAACTCGGTTTTACAGTGAAAACTGCAGGAACTTCAAACCGGCACTAGGAAACAGACTGAGAAACCAGAGTAAAAGTTTCTCCTGCAACCCGTTCCCTTTGTGCTAGATGAACGAACGTCTCTCCACATGCTCAGTTCTTAGAGATAATTGTGTGTGAAAGCCGTCCTTCACCTAGCTTGTTGGGAACACAAACTTTCTCTTCAGTTGCAACCTCCACTCCATACATATATATGGGGAGGTACTAACTCCAACTCGGTTTTACAGTGAAAACTGCAGGAACTTCAAACCGACACTAGGAAACAGACTGAGAAACCAGAGTTAAAGTTTCCCCTGCAACCCGTTCCCTTTGTGCTAGATGAACGAACGTCTCTCCACATGCTCAGTTCTGAGAGATAATTGTGTGTGAAAGCCGTACTTCACATAGCTTGTTGGGAACACAAAGTTTCTCTTCAGTTGCAAACTCCACTCGATACATATATATGGGGAGGTACTATCTCCAACACGGTTTTGCAGTGAAAACTGCAGGAACTTCAAACCGGCACTAGGAAACAGACTGAGAAACCAGATTAAAGTTTCTCCTGCAACCCGTTCCCTCTGTGCTAGATGAACGAACGTCTCTCCACATGCTCAGTTCTGAGAGGTAATTGTGTGTGAAAGCCGTCCTTCACCTAGCTTGTTGGGAACACAAAGTTTCTCTTCAGTTGCAAACTCCACTCCATACATATATATGGGGAGGAACTAGCTCCAACTCGGTTTTACAGTGGAAACTGCAGGAACTTCAAACCGGCACTAGGAAACAGATTGAGAAACCAGAGTAAAAGTTTCTCCTGCAACCCGTTCCCTTTGTGCTAGATGAACGAACGTCTCACCACATGCTCAGTTCTGAGAGATAAGTGTGTGTGAAAGCCGTCCTTCATCTAGCTTGTTGGGAACACAAAGTTTCTCTTCAGTTGCAAACTCCATTCCATACATATTTATGGGGAGGTACTAGCTCCAACTCGGTTTTACAGTGAAAACTGCAGGAATATCAAACCGGCACTAGGAAACAGACTGAGAAACCAGAGAAAAAGTTTTTCCTGCAACCCGTTCCCTTTGTGCTAGATGAATGAACGTCTCTCCACATGCTCAGTTCTGAGAGACAAGTGTGTGTGAAAGCCGTCCTTCACCTAGCTTGTTGGGAACACAAAGTTTCTCTTCAGTTGCAAACTCCACTCCATACATATATATAGGGAGGAACTAGCTCCAACTCGGTTTTACAGTGAAAACTGCAGGAACTTCAAACCGACACTAGGAAACAGACTGAGAAACCAGAGTAAAAGTTTCTCCTGCAACCCGTTCCCTTTGTGCTAGATGAACGAACGTCTCTCCACATGCTCAGTTCTGAGAGATAAGTGTGTGTGAAAGCCGTCCTTCAACTATCTTGTTGGGAACACAAAGTTTCTCTTCAGTTGCAAACTCCACTCAATACATATATATGGGGAGGTACTAGCTCCAACTCGGTTTTACAGTGAAAACTGCAGGAACTTCAAACCGGCACTAGGAAACAGACTGAGAAACCAGAGTAAAAGTTTCTCCTGCAACCCGTTCCCTTTGTGCTAGATGAAAGAACGTCTCTCCACATGCTCAGTTCTTAGAGATAATTGTGTGTGAAAGCCGTCCTTCACCTAGCTTGTTGGGAACACGAACTTTCTCTTCAGTTGCAAACTCCACTCCATACATATTTATGGGGAGGTACTAGCTCCAACTCGGTTTTACAGTGAAAACTGCAGGAACTTCAAACCGACACTAGGAAACAGACTGAGAAACCAGAGTAAAATTTCTCCTGCAACCCGTTCCATTTGTGCTAGATGAACGAACGTCTCTCCACATGCTGAGTTCTGAGAGATATTTGTGTGTGAAAGCCGTCCTTCACCTAGCTTGTTGGGAACACAAACATTCTCTTCAGTTGCAAACTCCACTCCATACATATATATGGGGAGGTACTAACTCCAACTCGGTTTTACAGTGAAAACTGCAGGAACTTCAAACCGACACTAGGAAACAGACTGAGAAACCAGAGTTAAAGTTTCTCCTGCAACCCGTTCCCTTTGTGCTAGATGAACGAACGTCTCTCCACATGCTCAGTTCTTAGAGATAATTGTGTGTGAAAGCCGTACTTCACCTAGCTTGTTGGGAACACAAACTTTCTCTTCAGTTGCAAACTCCACTCCATACATATATATGGGGAGGTACTAGCTCCAACTCGGTTTTACAGTGAAAACTGCAGGAACTTCAAACCGGCATTAGGAAACAGACTGAGAAACCGGAGTAAAAGGTTCTCCTGCAACCCGATCCCTTTGTGCTAGATGAACGAACGTCTCTCCACATGCTCAGTTCTGAGAGATAAGTGTGTGTGAAAGCCGTCCTTCACCTAGCTTGTTGGGAACACAAAGTTTCTCTTCAGTTGCAAACTCCACTCCATACATATTTATGGGGAGGTACTAGCTCCAACTCTGTTTTACAGTGAAAATATCAGGAACATCAAAGCGGCACTAGGAAACAGACAGAGAAACCAGAGTAAATGTTTCTCCTGCAACCCGTTCCCTTTGTGCTAGATGAACGAACGTCTCTCCACATGCTCAGTTCTGAGAGATAAGTGTGTGTGAAAGCCGTCCTTCACCTAGCTTGTTGGGAACACAAAGTTTCTCTTCAGTTGCAAACTCCACTCCATACATATTTATGGGGAGGTACTAGCTCCAACTCTGTTTTACAGTGAAAATATCAGGAACATCAAAGCGGCACTAGGAAACAGACAGAGAAACCAGAGTAAATGTTTCTCCTGCAACCCGTTCCCTTTGTGCTAGATGAACGAACGTCTCTCCACATGCTCAGTTCTGAGAGATAAGTGTGTGTGAAAGCCGTCCTTCACCAAGCTTGTTGGGAACACAAAGTTTCTCTTCAGTTGCAAACTCCAATCGATACATATATATGGGGAGGTACTAGTTCCAACTCGGTTTTACAGTGAAAACTGCAGGAACTTCAAACCAGCACTAAGAAACAGACTAAGAAACCAGAGTAAAATTTCTCCTGCAACCCGTTCCCTTTGTGCTAGAAGAACGAAAGTCTCTCCACATGCTGAGTTCTGAGAGATATTTGTGTGTGAAAGCCGTCCTTCACCTAGCTTGTTGGGAACACATACTTTCTCTTCAGTTGCAAACTCCACTCCATACATATATATGGGGAAGTACTAGCTCCAACTCGGTTTTACAGTGAAAACTGCAGGAACTTCAAACCGACACTAGGAAACAGACTGAGAAACCAGAGTTAAAGTTTCTCCTGCAACCCGTTCTCTTTGTGCTAGATGAACGAACGTCTCTCAACATGCTCAGTTCTGAGAGATAAGTGTGTGTGAAAACCGTCCTTCACCTTGCTTGTTGGAAACACAAACTTCTCTTCAGTTGCAAAATCCACTCCATACATATATATGGGGAGGTACTAGCTCCAACTCGGTTTTACAGTGAAAACTGCAGGAAATTCAAACAGGCACTAGGAAACAGACTGAGAAACCAGAGTAAAAGTTTCTCCTGCAACTCGTTCCTTTTGTGCTAGATGAACGAACGTCTCTCCACATGCTGAGTTCTGAGAGATAATTGTGTGTGAAAGCCGTCCTTCACCTAGCTTGTTTAGAACACAAAGTTTCTCTTCAGTTGCAAACTCCACTCGATACATATATATGGGGAGGTACTAGCTCCAACTCGGTTTTGGAGTGAAAACTGCAGGAACTTCAAACCGGCACTAGGAAACAGACTGAGAAACCAGAGTAAAAGTTTCTCCTGCAACCCGTTCCCTCTGTGCTAGATGAACGAACGTCTCTCCACATGCTCAGTTCTGAGAGATAAGTGTGTGTGAAAGCCGTCCTTCACCTAGCTTGTTGGGAACACAAAGTTTCTCTTCAGTTGCAAACTCCACTCCATACATATATATGGGGAGGAACTAGCTCCAACTCGGTTTTACAGTGGAAACTGCAGGAACTTCAAACCGGCACTAGGAAACAGATTGAGAAACCAGAGTAACAGTTTCTCCTGCAACCCGTTCCCTTTGTGCTAGATGAACGAACGTCTCTCCACATGCTCAGTTCTGAGAGATAAGTGTGTGTGAAAGCCGTCCTTCATCTAGCTTGTTGGGAACACAAAGTTTCTCTTCAGTTGCAAACTCCACTCCATACATATATATGGGGAAGTACTAGCTCCAACTCGGTTTTACAGTGAAAACTGCAGGAACTTCAAACCGACACTAGGAAACAGACTGAGAAACCAGAGTTAAAGTTTCTCCTGCAACCCGTTCTCTTTGTGCTAGATGAACGAACGTCTCTCAACATGCTCAGTTCTGAGAGATAAGTGTGTGTGAAAACCGTCCTTCACCTAGCTTGTTGGAAACACAAACTTCTCTTCAGTTGCAAAATCCACTCCATACATATATATGGGGAGGTACTAGCTCCAACTCGGTTTTACAGTGAAAACTGCAGGAAATTCAAACAGGCACTAGGAAACAGACTGAGAAACCAGAGTAAAAGTTTCTCCTGCAACTCGTTCCTTTTGTGCTAGATGAACGAACGTCTCTCCACATGCTGAGTTCTGAGAGATAATTGTGTGTGAAAGCCGTCCTTCACCTAGCTTGTTTAGAACACAAAGTTTCTCTTCAGTTGCAAACTCCACTCGATACATATATATGGGGAGGTACTAGCTCCAACTCGGTTTTGGAGTGAAAACTGCAGGAACTTCAAACCGGCACTAGGAAACAGACTGAGAAACCAGAGTAAAAGTTTCTCCTGCAACCCGTTCCCTCTGTGCTAGATGAACGAACGTCTCTCCACATGCTCAGTTCTGAGAGATAAGTGTGTGTGAAAGCCGTCCTTCACCAAGCTTGTTGGGAACACAAAGTTTCTCTTCAGTTGCAAACTCCAATCGATACATATATATGGGGAGGTACTAGTTCCAACTCGGTTTTACAGTGAAAACTGCAGGAACTTCAAACCAGCACTAAGAAACAGACTAAGAAACCAGAGTAAAATTTCTCCTGCAACCCGTTCCCTTTGTGCTAGAAGAACGAAAGTCTCTCCACATGCTGAGATCTGAGAGATATTTGTGTGTGAAAGCCGTCCTTCACCTAGCTTGTTGGGAACACATACTTTCTCTTCAGTTGCAAACTCCACTCCATACATATATATGGGGAGGTACCAGCTCCAACTCGGTTTTACAGTGAAAACTGCAGGAACTTCAAACCGGCACTAGGAAACAGACTGAGAAACCAGAGTTAAAGTTCCTCCTGCAACCCGTTCTCTTTTTGCTAGATGAACGAACGTCTCTCCACATGCTCAGTTCTGAGAGTTAAGTGTGTGTGAAAGCCGTACTTCAAATAGCTTGTTGGGAACACAAAGTTTCTCTTCAGTTGCAAACTCCACTCGATACATATATATGGGGAGGTACTAGCTCCAACTCGGTTTTGCAGTGAAAACTGCAGGAACTTCAAACCGGCACTAGGAAACAGACTGAGAAACCAGATTAAAGTTTCTCCTGCAACCCGTTCCCTCTGTGCTAGATGAACGAACGTCTCTCCACATGCTCAGTTCTGAGAGATAAGTGTGTGTGAAAGCCGTCCTTCACCTAGCTTGTTGGGAACACAAAGTTTCTCTTCAGTTGCAAACTCCACTCCATACATATATATGGGGAAGTACTAGCTCCAACTCGGTTTTACAGTGAAAACTGCAGGAACTTCAAACCGACACTAGGAAACAGACTGAGAAACCAGAGTTAAAGTTTCTCCTGCAACCCGTTCTCTTTGTGCTAGATGAACGAACGTCTCTCAACATGCTCAGTTCTGAGAGATAAGTGTGTGTGAAAACCGTCCTTCACCTAGCTTGTTGGAAACACAAACTTCTCTTCAGTTGCAAAATCCACTCCATACATATATATGGGGAGGTACTAGCTCCAACTCGGTTTTACAGTGAAAACTGCAGGAACTTCCAACCAGCACTAGGAAACAGACAGAGAACCCAGAGTAAAAGGTTCTCCTGCAACCCGTTCCCTTTGTGCTAGATGAACGAACGTCTCTCCACATGCTCAGTTCTGAGAGATAAGTGTGTGTGAAATCCGTCCTTCACCTAGCTTGTTGGGAACACAAAGTTTCTCTTCAGTTGCAAACTCCACTCCATACATATATATGGGGAAGTACTAGCTCCAACTCGGTTTTACAGTGAAAACTGCAGGAACTTCAAACCGACACTAGGAAACAGACTGAGAAACCAGAGTTAAAGTTTCTCCTGCAACCCGTTCTCTTTGTGCTAGATGAACGAACGTCTCTCAACATGCTCAGTTCTGAGAGATAAGTGTGTGTGAAAACCGTCCTTCACCTAGCTTGTTGGAAACACAAACTTCTCTTCAGTTGCAAAATCCACTCCATACATATATATGGGGAGGTACTAGCTCCAACTCGGTTTTACAGTGAAAACTGCAGGAAATTCAAACAGGCACTAGGAAACAGACTGAGAAACCAGAGTAAAAGTTTCTCCTGCAACCCGTTCCCTCTGTGCTAGATGAACGAACGTCTCTCCACATGCTCAGTTCTGAGAGATAAGTGTGTGTGAAAGCCGTCCTTCACCTAGCTTGTTGGGAACACAAAGTTTCTCTTCAGTTGCAAACTCCACTCCATACATATATATGGGGAGGAACTAGCTCCAACTCGGTTTTGCAGTGAAAACTGCAGGAACTTCAAACCGGCACTAGGAAACAGACTGAGAAACCAGAGTAAATGTTTCCCTGCAACCCGTTCCCTTTGTGCTAGATGAACGAACGTCTCTCCACATGCTCAGTTCTGAGAGATAAGTGTGTGTGAAAGCCGTACTTCACCTAGCTTGTTGGGAACACAAAGTTTCTCTTCAGTTGCAAACTCCACTCGATACATATATATGGGTAGGTACTAGCTCCAACTCGGTTTTACAGTGAAAACTGCAGGAACTTCCAACCAGCACTAGGAAACAGACAGAGAACCCAGAGTAAAAGGTTCTCCTGCAACCCGTTCCCTTTGTGCTAGATGAACGAACGTCTCTCCACATGCTCAGTTCTGAGAGATAAGTGTGTGTGAAATCCGTCCTTCACCTAGCTTGTTGGGAACACAAAGTTTCTCTTCAGTTGCAAACTCCACTCCATACATATATATGGGGAAGTACTAGCTCCAACTCGGTTTTACAGTGAAAACTGCAGGAACTTCAAACCGACACTAGGAAACAGACTGAGAAACCAGAGTTAAAGTTTCTCCTGCAACCCGTTCTCTTTGTGCTAGATGAACGAACGTCTCTCAACATGCTCAGTTCTGAGAGATAAGTGTGTGTGAAAACCGTCCTTCACCTAGCTTGTTGGAAACACAAACTTCTCTTCAGTTGCAAAATCCACTCCATACATATATATGGGGAGGTACTAGCTCCAACTCGGTTTTACAGTGAAAACTGCAGGAAATTCAAACAGGCACTAGGAAACAGACTGAGAAACCAGAGTAAAAGTTTCTCCTGCAACTCGTTCCTTTTGTGCTAGATGAACGAACGTCTCTCCACATGCTGAGTTCTGAGAGATAATTGTGTGTGAAAGCCGTCCTTCACCTAGCTTGTTTAGAACACAAAGTTTCTCTTCAGTTGCAAACTCCACTCGATACATATATATGGGGAGGTACTAGCTCCAACTCGGTTTTGGAGTGAAAACTGCAGGAACTTCAAACCGGCACTAGGAAACAGACTGAGAAACCAGAGTAAAAGTTTCTCCTGCAACCCGTTCCCTCTGTGCTAGATGAACGAACGTCTCTCCACATGCTCAGTTCTGAGAGATAAGTGTGTGTGAAAGCCGTCCTTCACCTAGCTTGTTGGGAACACAAAGTTTCTCTTCAGTTGCAAACTCCACTCCATACATATATATGGGGAGGAACTAGCTCCAACTCGGTTTTACAGTGGAAACTGCAGGAACTTCAAACCGGCACTAGGAAACAGATTGAGAAACCAGAGTAACAGTTTCTCCTGCAACCCGTTCCCTTTGTGCTAGATGAACGAACGTCTCTCCACATGCTCAGTTCTGAGAGATAAGTGTGTGTGAAAGCCGTCCTTCATCTAGCTTGTTGGGAACACAAAGTTTCTCTTCAGTTGCAAACTCCACTCCATACATATTTATGGGGATGTACTAGCTCCAACTCGGTTTTACAGTGAAAACTGCAGGAACATCAAACCGGCACTAGGAAACAGACTGAGAACCAGAGAAAAAGTTTTCCCTGCAACCCGTTCCCTTTGTGCTAGATGAACGAACGTCTCTCCACATGCTCAGTTCTGAGAGATAAGTGTGTGTGAAAGCCGTCCTTCACCTAGCTTGTTGGGAACACAAAGTTCTCTTCAGTTGCAAACTCCACTCCATACATATATATGGGGAGGAACTAGCTCCAACTCGGTTTTACAGTGAAAACTGCAGGAACTTCAAACCGGCACTAGGAAACAGACTGAGAAACCAGAGTAAAAGTTTCCCCTGCAACCCGTTCCCTTTGTGCTAGATGAACGAACGTCTCTCCACATGCTGAGTTCTGAGAGAAAAGTGTGTGTGAAAGCCGTACTTCACCTAGCTTGTTGGGAACACAAAGTTTCTCTTCAGTTGCAAACTCCACTCCATATATATACATAGGGAGGAACTAGCTCCAACTCGGTTTTACAGTGAAAACTGCAGGAACTTCAAACCGACACTAGGAAACAGACTGAGAAACCAGAGTAAAAGTTTCTCCTGCAACCCGTTCCCTTTGTGCTAGATGAACGAACGTCTCTCCACATGCTCAGTTCTGAGAGATAAGTGTGTGTGAAAGCCGTCCTTCACCTATCTGGTTGGGAACACAAAGTTTCTCTTCATTTGCAAACTCCACTCAATACATATATATGGGGAGGTACTAGCTCCAACTCGGTTTTACAGTGAAAACTGCAGGAACTTCAAACCGGCACTAGGAAACAGACTGAGAAACCAGAGTAAAAGTTTCTCCTGCAACCCGTTCCCTTTGTGCTAGATGAACGAACGTCTCTCCACATGCTCAGTTCTTAGAGATAATTGTGTGTGAAAGCCGTCCTTCACCTAGCTTGTTGGGAACACAAACTTTCTCTTCAGTTGCAAACTCCACTCCATACATATATATGGGGAGGTACTAACTCCAACTCGGTTTTACAGTGAAAACTGCAGGAACTTCAAACCGACACTAGGAAACAGACTGAGAAACCAGAGTTAAAGTTTCTCCTGCAACCCGTTCCCTTTGTGCTAGATGAACGAACGTCTCTCCACATGCTCAGTTCTGAGAGATAATTGTGTGTGAAAGCCGTACTTCACATAGCTTGTTGGGAACACAAAGTTTCTCTTAAGTTGCAAACTCCACTCGATACATATATATGGGGAGGTACTATCTCCAACACTGTTTTGCAGTGAAAACTGCAGGAACTTCAAACCGGCACTAGGAAACAGACTGAGAAACCAGATTAAAGTTTCTCCTGCAACCCGTTCCCTCTGTGCTAGATGAACGAACGTCTCTCCACATGCTCAGTTCTGAGAGGTAAGTGTGTGTGAAAGCCGTCCTTCACCTAGCTTGTTGGGAACACAAAGTTTCTCTTCAGTTGCAAACTCCACTCCATACATATATATGGGGAGGTACTAGCTCCAACTCGGTTTTACAGTGAAAACTGCAGGAACTTTAAACCGGCACTAGGAAACAGACTGAGAAACCACAGTAAAAGTTTCTCCTGCAACCCGTTCCCTCTGTGCTAGATGAACGAACGTCTCTCCACATGCTCAGTTCTGAGAGATAAGTGTGTGTGAAAGCCGTCCTTCACCTAGCTTGTTGGGAACACAAAGATTCTCTTCAGTTGCAAACTCCACTCCATACATATATATGGGGAGGAACTAGCTCCAACTCGGTTTTACAGTGGAAACTGCAGGAACTTCAAACCGGCACTAGGAAACAGATTGAGAAACCAGAGTAAAAGTTTCTCCTGCAACCCGTTCCCTTTGTGCTAGATGAACGAACGTCTCTCCACATGCTCAGTTCTGAGAGATAAGTGTGTGTGAAAGCCGTCCTTCATCTAGCTTGTTGGGAACACAAAGTTTCTCTTCAGTTGCAAACTCCATTCCATACATATTTATGGGGAGGTACTAGCTCCAACTCGGTTTTACAGTGAAAACTGCAGGAATATCAAACCGGCACTAGGAAACAGACTGAGAACCAGAGAAAATTTTTTCCTGCAACCCGTTCCCTTTGTGCTAGATGAACGAACGTCTCTCCACATGCTCAGTTCTGAGAGATAAGTGTGTGTGAAAGCCGTTCTTCACCTAGCTTGTTGGGAACACAAAGTTCTCTTCAGTTGCAAACTCCACTCCATACATATATATGGGGAGGAACTAGCTCCAACTCGGTTTTACAGTGAAAACTGCAGGAACTTCAAACCGGCACTAGGAAACAGACTGAGAAACCAGAGAAAAAGTTTCTCCTGCAACCCGTTCCCTTTGTGCTAGATGAACGAACGTCTCTCCACATGCTGAGTTCTGAGAGACAAGTGTGTGTGAAAGCCGTCCTTCACCTAGCTTGTTGGGAACACAAAGTTTCTCTTCAGTTGCAAACTCCACTCCATACATATATATAGGGAGGAACTAGCTCCAACTCGGTTTTACAGTGAAAACTGCAGGAACTTCAAAACGACACTAGGAAACAGACTGAGAAACCAGAGTAAAAGTTTCTCCTGCAACCCGTTCCCTTTGTGCTAGATGAACGAACGTCTCTCCACATGCTCAGTTCTGAGAGATAAGTGTGTGTGAAAGCCGTCCTTCAACTATCTTGTTGGGAACACAAAGTTTCTCTTCAGTTGCAAACTCCACTCAATACATATATATGGGGAGGTACTAGCTCCAACTCGGTTTTACAGTGAAAACTGCAGGAACTTCAAACCGGCACTAGGAAACAGACTGAGAAACCAGAGTAAAAGTTTCTCCTGCAACCAGTTCCCTTTGTGCTAGATGAAAGAACGTCTCTCCACATGCTCAGTTCTTAGAGATAATTGTGTGTGAAAGCCGTCCTTCACCTAGCTTGTTGGGAACACGAACTTTCTCTTCAGTTGCAAACTCCACTCCATACATATTTATGGGGAGGTACTAGCTCCAACTCGGTTTTACAGTGAATACTGCAGGAACTTCAAACCGACACTAGGAAACAGACTGAGAAACCAGAGTAAAATTTCTCCTGCAACCCGTTCCATTTGTGCTAGATGAACGAACGTCTCTCCACATGCTCAGTTCTGAGAGATAAGTGTGTGTGAAAGCCGTCCTTCACCTAGCTTGTTGGGAACACAAAGTTTCTCTTCAGTTGCAAACCCCACTCCATACATATATATGGGGAGGAACTAGCTCCAAATCGGTTTTACAGTGAAAAGTGCAGGAACTTCAAACCGGCACTAGGAAAGAGACCGAGAAACCAGAGTAAAAGTTTCCCCTGCAACCCGTTCCCTTTGTGCTAGATGAAAGAAAGTCTCTCCACATGCGGAGTTCTGAGAGATATGTGTGTGTGAAAGCCATCTTTCACCTGCTTGTTGGGAACACAATGTTTCTCTTCAGTTGCAAACTCCACTCCATACATATATATGGGGAGGTACTAGCTCCAAATCGGTTTTACAGTGAAAAGTGCAGGAACTTCAAACCGGCACTAGGAAACAGACTGAGAAACCAGAAAAAAAGTTTCTCCTGCAAACCGTTCCCTTTGTGCTAGATGAAAGATCGTCTCTCCACATGCTCAGTACTGAGAGAAAAGTGTGTGTGAAAGCCGTCCTTCACCTAGCTTGTTCGGAACAAAAAGTTTCTCTTCAGTTGCAAACTCCACTCCATACATATGTAAGCGGAGGTACTAGCTCCAACTCGGTTTTACAGTGAAAACTGCAGGAACTTCACACCGGCACTAGGAAACAGACCGAGAAACCAGAGAAATAGTTTCTCCTGCAACCCGTTCCCTTTGTGCTAGATGAACGAACGTCTCTCCACATGCTCAGTTCTGAGAGATAAGTGTGTGTGGAAGCCGTCCTTCACCTAGCTTGTTGGGAACACAAAGTTTCTCTTCAGTTGCTAACTCCACTCGACACATAAATATGTGGAGGTACTAGCTCCAACTCGGTTTTACAGTGAAAACTGCAGGAACTTCAAACCGGCACTAGGAAACAGACTGAGAAACCACAGTAAAAGTTTCTCCTGCAAACCGTTCCCTTTGTGCTAGATGAACGAACGTCTCTCCACATGCTCAGTTCTGAGAGATAAGTGTGTGTGAAAGCCGTCCTTCACCTAGCTTGTTAGGAATACAAAGTTTCTCTTCATTTGCAAACTCCACTCCATACATATATATGGGGAGGAACAAGCTCCAACTCGGTTTTACAGTGAAAACTGCAGGAACATCAAACTGGCACTAGGAAACAGACTGAGAAACCTGAGTAAAAGTTTCTCCTGCAACTCGTTCCCTTTGTGCTACATGAACGAACGTCTCTCCACATGCTCAGTTCTGAGAGATAAGTGTGTGTGAAAGCCATCCTTCACCCAGCTTGTTGGGAACACAAAGTTTCTCTTCAGTTGCAAACCCCACTCCATACATATATATGGGGAGGAACTAGCTCCCAATCGGTTTTACACTGAAAAGTGCAGGAACTTCAAACCGGCACTAGGAAAGAGACCGAGAAACCAGAGTAAAAGTTTCCCCTGCAACCCGTTCCCTTTGTGCTAGATGAAAGAAAGTCTCTCCACATGCGGAGTTCTGAGAGATAAGTGTGTGTGAAAGCCATCTTTCACCTGCTTGTTGGGAACACAATGTTTCTCTTCAGTTGCAAACTCCACTCCATACATATATATGGGGAGGTACTAGCTCCAAATCGGTTTTACAGTGAAAACTGCAGGAACTTCAAACCGGCACTAGGAAACAGACTGAGAAACCAGATAAAAAGTTTCTCCTGCAAACCGTTCCCTTTGTGCTAGATGAAAGATCGTCTCTCCACATGCTCAGTACTGAGAGAAAAGTGTGTGTGAAAGCCGTCCTTCACCTAGCTTGTTCGGAACAAAAAGTTTCTCTTCAGTTGCAAACTCCACTCCATACATATGTAAGCGGAGGTACTAGCTCCAACTCGGTTTTACAGTGAAAACTGCAGGAACTTCACACCGGCACTAGGAAACAGACCGAGAAACCAGAGAAATAGTTTCTCCTGCAACCCGTTCCCTTTGTGCTAGATGAACGAACGTCTCTCCACATGCTCAGTTCTGAGAGATAAGTGTGTGTGAAAGCCGTCCTTCACCTAGCTTGTTGGGAACACAAAGTTTCTCTTCAGTTGCTAACTCCACTCGACACATAAATATGTGGAGGTACTAGCTCCAACTCGGTTTTACAGTGAAAACTGCAGGAACTTCAAACCGGCACTAGGAAACAGACTGAGAAACCACAGTAAAAGTTTCTCCTGCAAACCGTTCCCTTTGTGCTAGATGAACGAACGTCTCTCCACATGCTCAGTTCTGAGAGATAAGTGTGTGTGAAAGCCGTCCTTCACCTAGCTTGTTAGGAATACAAAGTTTCTCTTCATTTGCAAACTCCACTCCATACATATATATGGGGAGGAACAAGCTCCAACTCGGTTTTACAGTGAAAACTGCAGGAACATCAAACTGGCACTAGGAAACAGACTGAGAAACCTGAGTAAAAGTTTCTCCTGCAACTCGTTCCCTTTGTGCTACATGAACGAACGTCTCTCCACATGCTCAGTTCTGAGAGATAAGTGTGTGTGAAAGCCATCCTTCACCCAGCTTGTTGGGAACACAAAGTTTCTCTTCAGTTGCAAACCCCACTCCATACATATATATGGGGAGGAACTAGCTCCCAATCGGTTTTACACTGAAAAGTGCAGGAACTTCAAACCGGCACTAGGAAAGAGACCGAGAAACCAGAGTAAAAGTTTCCCCTGCAACCCGTTCCCTTTGTGCTAGATGAAAGAAAGTCTCTCCACATGCGCAGTTCTGAGAGATAAGTGTGTGTGAAAGCCATCTTTCACCTGCTTGTTGGGAACACAAGGTTTCTCTTCAGTTGCAAACTCCACTCCATACATATATATGGGGAGGTACTAGCTCCAAATCGGTTTTACAGTGAAAACTGCAGGAACTTCAAACCGGCACTAGGAAACAGACTGAGAAACCAGAGTAAAAGTTTCTCCTGCAAACCGTTCCATTTGTGCTAGATGAACGAACGTCTCTCCACATGCTCAGTACTGAGAGATAAGTGTGTGTGAAAGCCGTCCTTCACCAAGCTTGTTCGGAACAAAAAGTTTCTCTTCAGTTGCAAACTCCACTCCATACATATTTATGGGGAGAAACTAGTTCCAACTCTGTTTTACAGTGAAAACTGCAGGAACTTCAAACCGGCACTAGGAAAGAGACCGATAAACCAGAGTAAAAGTTTCTCCTGCAACCCGTTCCCTTTGTGCTAGATGAACGAACGTCTCTCCACATGCGAAGTTCTGGGAGATAAGTGTGTGTGAAAGCCATCCTTCACCTGCTTGTTGGGAACACAAAGTTTCTCTTCAGTAGCAAATTCCACTCCATACATATATATGGGGATGTACTAGCTCCAACTCGGTTTTACAGTGAAAACTGCAGGAACTTCAAACCGGCACTAGGAAACAGACTGAGAAACCAGAGTAAAAGTTTCTCCTGCAAACCGTTCCCTTTGTGCTAGATGAACGAACGTCTCTCCACATGCTCAGTACTGAGAGATAACTGTGTGTGAAAGCCGTCCTTCACCTAGCTTGTTCGGAACAAAAAGTTTCTCTTCAGTTGCAAACTCCACTCCATACATATATATGGGGATGTACTAGCTCCAACTCGGTTTTACAGTGAAAACTGCAGGATCTTCACAACGGCACTTTGAAACAGACTGAGAAACCAGAGTAAAAGTTTCTATTGCAACCCGTTCCCTTTGTGCTAGATGAACGAACTTCTCTCCATATGCGCAGTTCAGAGAGATAAGTGTGTGTGAAAGCCGTCCTGCACCTGCTTGTTGGGAACACAAAGTTTCTCTTCAGTTGAAAACTCCACTCCATTCATATATATGGGGAGGTACTAGCACCAACTCGGTTTTACAGTGAAAACGGTAGGAACTTCTAACCGGCACTACGAAACAGACTGAGAAAACAGAGTAAAAGTTTCTCCTGCAAACCGTTCCCTTTGTGCTAGATGAACGAACGACTCTCCACATTCTCAGTTCTGAGAGATAAGTGTGTGTGAAAGCCATCCTTCACCTAGCTTGTTGGGAACAAATAGTTTCTCTACAGTTGCAAACTCCACTCCATACATATTTATGGCTAGGAACTAGCTCCAACTCGGTTTTACAGTGAAAACTGCAGGAACTTCAAACCGGCACTAGGAAAGAGACCGAGAAACCAGAGTAAAAGTTTCTCCTGCAACTCGTTCCATTTGTGCTGGATGAACGAACGTCTCTCCACATGCGCAGTTCTGAGAGATAAGTGTGTGTGAAAGCCATCCTTCACCTGCTTGTTGGGAACACAAAGTTTCTCTTCAGTTGCAAACTCCACTCCATACATATATATGGGGATGTACTAGCTCCACCTCGGTTTTACAGTGAAAACTGCAGGAAATTCAAACCGGCACTAGGAAACAGACTGAGAAAGCAGAGTAAAAGTTTCTCCTGCAAACCGTTCCCTTTGTGCTAGATGAACGAACGTCTCTCCGCATGCTCAGTTCTGAGAGATAAGTGTGTGTGAAAGCCGTCCTTCACCTAGCTTGTTTGGAACAAAAAGTTTCTCTTCAGTTGCAAACTCCACTCCATACATATATATGGGGAAGAACTAGCTCCAACTCGGTTTTACAGTGAAAACTGCAGGAACATCAAACCGGCACTAGGAAACAGACTGAGAAACCAGAGTAAAAGTTTCTCCTGCAACCCGTTCCCTTTGTGCTAGATGAACGAACGTCTCTCCACATGCTCAGTTCTGAGAGATAAGTGTGTGTGAAAGCCGTCCTTCACCTAGCATGTTAGGAATACAAAGTATCTCTTCAGTTGCAAACTCCACTCCATACATATGTAAGCGAAGGTACTAGCTCCAACTCGGTTTTACAGTGAAAACTGCATGAACTTCAAACCGGCACTAGGAAACAGACCGAGAAACCAGAGAAAAAGTTTCTCCTGCAACCCGTTCCCTTTGTGCTAGATGAACGACCGTCTCTCCACATGCTCAGTTCTGAGAGATAAGTGTGTGTGAAAGCCGTCCTTCACCTAGCTTGTTGGGAACACAAAGTTTCTCTTAGGTTGCTAACTCCAATCGACACATATATATGGGGAGGTACTAGCTCCAACTCTGTTTTACAGTCAAAACTGCAGGAACTTCAAACCGGCACTAGGAAACAGACTGAGAAACCAGAGTAAAATTTCTCCTGCAACCCGTTCCCTTTGTGCTAGATGAACGAACGTCTCTACACATGCTCAGTTCTGAGTGATAATTGTTTGTGAAAGCCGTCCTTCACCTAGCTTGTTGGGAACACAAAGTTTCTCTTCAATTGCAAACCCCACTCCATACATATATATGGGGAGGAACTAGCTCCAAATCGGTTTTACAGTGAAAAGTGCAGGAACTTCAAACCGGCACTAGGAAAGAGACCGAGAAACCAGAGTAAAAATTTCCCCTGCAACCCGTTCCCTTTGTGCTAGATGAAAGAAACTCTCTCCACATGCGCAGTTCTGAGAGATAAGTGTGTGTGAAAGCCATCTTTCACCTGCTTGTTGGGAACACAAGGTTTCTCTTCAGTTGCAAACTCTACTCCATACATATATATGGGGATGTACTAGCTCCAACTCGGTTTTACAGTGAAAACTGCAGGAACTTCAAACCGGCACTAGGAAACAGACTGAGAAACCAGAGTAAAAGTTTCTCCTGCAAACCGTTCCCTTTGTGCTAGATGAACGAACGTCTCTCCACATGCTCAGTACTGAGAGATAAGTGTGTGTGAAAGCCGTCCTTCACCTAGCTTGTTCGGAACAAAAAGTTTCTCTTCAGTTGCAAACTCCACTCCATACATATATATGGGGAGCTACTACCTCCAACTCGGTTTTACAGTGAAAACTGCAGGAACTTCAAACCGGCACTAGGAAACAGACCGAGAAACCAGAGTAAAAGTTTCTCCTGCAACCCGTTCAATTTGTGCTAGATGAACGAACGTCTCTCCACATGCGCAGTTCTGAGAGATAAGTGTGTGTGAAAGCCATCCTTCACCTGCTTGTTGGGAACACAAAGTTTCTCTTCAGTTGCAAACTCCACTCCATACATATATATGGGGATGTACTAGCTCCAACTCTGCTTTACAGTGAAAACTGCAGTAACTTCAAACCGGCACTAGGAAACAGACTGAGAAACCAATGTAAAAGTTTCTCCTGCAAACCGTTCCCTTTGAGCTAAATGAACGAACGACTCTCCACATGCTCAGTTCTGAGAGATAAGTGTGTGTGAAAGCCGTCCTTCACCTAGCTTTTTGGGAAGAAAAAATTTCTCTTCAGTTGCAAACTCCACTCCATACATATTTATGGGGAGGAACTAGTTCCAAATCTGTTTTACAGTGAAAACTGCAGGAAATTCAAACCGGCTCTAGGAAAGAGACCGAGAAACCAGAGAAAATGTTTCTCCTGCAACCCGTTCCCTTTGTCCTAGATGAACGAACGTCTCTCCACATGCGCAGTTCTGAGAGATAAGTGTCTGTGAAAGCCATCCTTCACCTGCTTGTTGGGAACATAAAGTTTCTCTTCAGTTGCAAACTCCACTCCATACATATATATGGGGATGTACTAGCTCCAACTCGGTTTTACTGTGAAAACTGCAGGAACTTCAAACCGGCACTAGGAAACAGACTGAGAATCCAGAGTAAAAGTTTCTCCTGCAAACCGTTCCCTTTGTGCTAGATGAACGAACGTCTCTCCACATGCTCAGTACTGAGAGGTAACTGTGTGTGAAAGCCGTCCTTCACCTAGCTTGTTCGGAACAAAAAGTTTCTCTTCAGTTGCAAACTCCACTCCATACATATATATGGGGAGGTACTAGCTCCAACTCGGTTTTACAGTGAAAAGTTCAGGAACATCAAACCGGCACTAGGAAACAGACTGAGAAACCAGAGTAAAAGTTTTTCCTGCAATCCGTTCCCTTTGTGCTAGATGAACGAACGTCTCTCCACATGCGCAGTTCTGAGAGATAAGTGTGTGTGAAAGCCGTCCTGCACCTGCTTGTTGGGAACACAAAGTTTCTCTTCAGTTGAAAACTCCACTCCATTCATATATATGGGGAAGTACTAGCTCCAACTCGGTTTTACAGTGAAAACTGCAGGAACTTCAAACCGGCACTAGGAAACAGACTGAGAAAACAGAGTAAAAGTTTCTCCTGCAAACCGTTCCCTTTGTGCTAGATGAACGAACGACTCTCCACATGCTCAGTTCTGAGAGATAAGTGTGTGTGAAAGCCGTCCTTCACCTAGCTTGTTGGGAACACAAAGTTTCTCTTCAGTTGCAAACTCCACTCCATACATATTTATGGGGAGGAACTAGCTCCAACTCGGTTTTACAGTGAAAACTGCAGGAACTTCAAACCGGCACTAGGAAAGAGACCGAGAAACCAGAGTAAAAGTTTCTCCTGCAACCCGTTCCCTTTGTGCTAGATGAACGAACGTCTCTCCACATGCGAAGTTCTGAGAGATATGTGTGTGTGAAAGCCATCCTTCACCTGCTTGTTGGGAACACAAAGTTTCTCTTCAGTTGCAAACTCCACTCCATACATATATATGGGGATGTACTAGCTCCAACTCGGTTTTACAGTGAAAACTGCAGGAACTTCAAACCGGCACTAGGAAACAGACTGAGAAACCAGAGTAAAAGTTTCTCCTGCAAACCGTTCCTTTTGTGCTAGATGAACGAACGTCTCTCCACATGCTCAGTTCTGAGAGATAAGTGTGTGTGAAAGCCGTCCTTCACCTGGCTTGTTCGGAACAAAAAGTTTCTCTTCAGTTGCAAACTCCACTCCATACATATATATGGGGAAGAACTAGCTCCAACTCGGTTTTACAGTGAAAACTGCAGGAACATCAAACCGGCACTAGAAACAGACTGAGAAACCAGAGTAAAAGTTTTTCCTGCAACCCGTTCCCTTTGTGCTAGATGAACGAACGTCTCTCCACATGCTCAGTTCTGAGAGATAAGTGTGTGTGAAAGCCGTCCTTCACCTAGCTTGTTGGGAACACAAAGATTCTCTTCAGTTGCAAACTCCACTCGATACATATATATGGGGAGGTACTAGCTCCAACTCGGTTTTACAGTGAAAAGTGCAGGAACTTCAAACCGGCACTAGGAAACAGACTGAGAAACCAGAGTAAAAGTTTCTCCTGCAACGCGTTCCCTTTGTGCTAGATGAACGAACGTCTCTCCACATGCTCAGTTCTGCGAGATAAGTGTGTGTGAAAGCCGTCCTTCACTTAGCTTGTTGGGAACACAAAGTTTCTCTTCAGTTGCAAACTCCACTCGATACATATATATGGGGAGGTACTAGCTCCAACTCGGTTTTACAGTGAAAACTGCAGGAACTTCAAACCGGCACTAGGAAACAGACTGAGAACAAGAGTAAAATTTTCTCCTGCAAACCGTTCCCTTTGTGCTAGATGAACGAACGTCTCTCCACATGCTCAGATCTGAGATATAAGTGTGTGTGGAAGCCGTCCTTCACCTAGCTTGTTGGGAACACAAAGTTTCTCTTCAGTTGCAAGCTCCACTCCATACATATATATGGGTTGGTACTAGCTCCAACTCGGTTTTACAGTGAAAACTGTAGGAAATTCATACCGGCACTGCGAAACAGACTGAGAAACCAGAGTAAAAGTTTTTCCTGCAACACGTTCCCTTTGTGCTAGATGAACGAACTTCTCTCCACATGCTCAGTTCTGAGAGATAGGTGTGTGTGAAAGCCGTCCTTCACCTAGCTTGTTCGGAACAAAAAGTTTCTCTTCAGTTGCAAACTCCACTCGATACATATATATGGGGAGGTACTAGCACCAACTCGGTTTTACAGTGAAAACTGTAGGAAATTCATACCGGCACTACGAAACAGACTGAGAAACCAGAGTAAAAGTTTTTCCTGCAACCCGTTCCCTTTGTGCTAGATGAACGAACATCTCTCCACATGCTCAGTTCTGAGAGATAAGTGTGTGTGAAAGCCGTCCTTCACCTAGCTTGTTGGGAACACAAGGTTTCTCTTCAGTTGCAAACACCACTCCATACATATATATGGGGATGTACTAGCTCCAACTCGGTTTTACAGTGAAAACTGCAGGAACTTCAAACCGGCACTAGGAAACAGACTGAGAAACCAGAGTAATATTTTCTCCTGCAAACTGTTCCCTTTGTGCTAGATGAACGAACGTCTCTTCACATGCTCATTTCTGACAGATAAGTGTGTGTGAAAGCCGTCCTTCACCTAGCTTGTTGGGAACACAAGGTTTCTCTTCAGTTGCAAACTCCACTCCATACATATATATGGGGATGTACTAGCTCCAACTCGGTTTTACAGTGAAAACTGCAGGAACTTCAAACCGGCACTAGGAAACAGACTGAGAAACCAGAGTAAAAGTTTCTCCTGCAACCCGTTACCTTTGTGCTAAATGAACGAACGTCTCTCCACATGCTCAGTTCGGAGAGACAAGTGTGTGTGAAAGCCGTCCTTCACCTGCTTTTTGGGAACACAAAGTTTCTCTTCAGTTGCAAACTCCACTCCATACATATATATGGGAAGGAACTAGCTCCAACACGGTTTTACAGTGAAAACTGCAGGAACTTCAAACCGGCACCAGGAAACAGACTGAGAAACCAGAGTAAAAGTTTCTCCTGCAACCCGTTCCTTTTGTGCTAGATGAACGAACTTCTCTCCACATGCGCAGTTCTGAGAGATAAGTGTGTGTGAAAGCCGTCCTTCACCTGCTTGTTGGGAATACAATGTTTCTCTTCAGTTGCAAACTCCACTCCATACATGTATATGGGGATGTACTAGCTCCAAATCGGTTTTACAGTGAAAACTTCAGGAACATCAAACCGGCACTAGGAAACAGACTGAGAAACCAGAGTAAATGTTACTCCTGCAACCCGTTCCCTTTGTGCTAGATGAACGAACGTCTCTCCACATGCTCAGTTCGGAGAGTTAAGTGTGTGTGAAAGCCGTCCTTCACCTAGCTTGTTGGGAAGAAAAAGTTTCTCTCCAATTGCAAACTCCACTCCATACATATATAAGCGGAGGTACTAGCTCCAACTCGGTTTTACAGTGAAAACTGCAGGAACTTCAAACCGGCACTAGGAAACAGACCGAGAAACCAGAGAAAAAGTTTCTCCTGCAACCCGTTCCCTTTGTGCTAGATGAACGAACGTCTCTCCACATGCTCAGTTCTGAGAGATAAGTGTGTGTGAAAGCCGTCCTTCACCTAGCTTGTTGGGAACACAAAGTTTCTCTTCAGTTGCTAACCCCACTCGACACATATATATGGGGAGGTACTAGCTCCAACTCGGTTTTACAGTGAAAACTGCAGGAACTTCAAACCGGCACTAGGAAACAGACTGAGAAACCACAGTAAAAGTTTCTCCTGCAAACCGTTCCCTTTGTGCTAGATGAACGAACGTCTCTCCACATGCTCAGTTCTGAGAGATAAGTGTGTGTGAAAGCCGTCCTTCACCTAGCTTGTTAGGAATACAAAGTTTCTCTTCATTTGCAAACTCCACTCCATACATATATATGGGGAGGAACAAGCTCCAACTCGGTTTTACAGTGAAAACTGCAGGAACTTCAAACCGGCACTAGGAAACAGACTGAGAAACCTGAGTAAAAGTTTCTCCTGCAACTCGTTCCATTTGTGCTAGATGAACGAACGTCTCTCCACATGCTCAGTTCTGGGAGATAAGTGTGTGTGAAAGCCGTCCTTCACCTAGCTTGTAGGGAACACAAAGTTTCTCTTCAGTTGCAAACCCCACTCAATACATATATATGGGGAGGAACAAGCTCCAAATCGGTTTTACAGTGAAAAGTGCAGGAACTTCAAACCGGCACTAGGATAGAGACCGAGAAACCAGAGTAAAAGTTTCCCCTGCAACCCGTTCCCTTTGTGCTAGATGAAAGAAAGTCTCTCCACATGCTCAGTTCTGAGAGATAAGTGTGTGTGAAAGCCATCTTTCACCTGCTTGTTGGGAACACAATGTTTCTCTTCAGTTGCAAACTCCACTCCATACATATATATGGGGAGGTACTAGCTCCAAATCGGTTTTACAGTGAAAACTGCAGGAACTTCAAACCGGCACTAGGAAACAGACTGAGAAACCAGAGTAAAAGTTTCTCCTGCAATCCGTTCCCTTTGTGATAGATGAACGAACGTCTCTCCACATGCTCAGTACTGAGAGATAAGTGTGTGTGAAAGCCGTCCTTCACCTAGCTTGTTCGGAACAAAAAGTTTCTCTTCAGTTGCAAACTCCACTCCATACATATGTAAGCGGAGGTACTAGCTCCAACTCGGTTTTACAGTGAAAACTGCAGGAACTTCACACCGGCACTAGGAAACAGACCGAGAAACCAGAGAAAAAGTTTCTCCTGCAACCCGTTCCTTTTGTGCTAGATGAACGAACGTCTCTCCACATGCTCAGTTCTGAGAGATAAGTGTGTGTGAAAGCCGTCCTTCACCTAGCTTGTTGGGAACACAAAGTTTCTCTTCAGTTGCTACCTCCACTCGACACATATATATGTGGAGGTACTAGCTCCAACTCGGTTTTACAGTGAAAACTGCAGGAACTTCAAACCGGCACTAGGAAACAGACTGAGAAACCACAGTAAAAGTTTCTCCTGCAAACCGTTCCCTTTGTGCTAGATGAACGAACGTCTCTCCACATGCTCAGTTCTGAGAGATAAGTGTGTGTGAAAGCCGTCCTTCACCTAGCTTGTTAGGAATACAAAGTTTCTCTTCATTTGCAAACTCCACTCCATACATATATATGGGGAGGAACAAGCTCCAACTCGGTTTTACAGTGAAAACTGCAGGAACTTCAAACTGGCACTAGGAAACAGACTGAGAAACCTGAGTAAAAGTTTCTCCTGCAACTCATTCCCTTTGTGCTAGATGAACGAACGTCTCTCCACATGCTCAGTTCTGAGAGATAAGTGTGTGTGAAAGCCGTCCTTCACCTAGCTTGTTGGGAACACAAAGTATCTCTTCAGTTGCAAACCCCACTCCATACATATATATGGGGAGGAACTAGCTCCCAATCGGTTTTACAGTGAAAAGTGCAGGAACTTCAAACCGGCACTAGGAAAGAGACCGAGAAACCAGAGTAAAAGTTTCCCCTGCAACCCATTCCCTTTGTGCTAGATGAAAGAAAGTCTCTCCACATGCGCAGTTCTGAGAGATAAGTGTGTGTGAAAGCCATCTTTCACCTGCTTGTTGGGAACACAAGGTTTCTCTTCAGTTGCAAACTCCACTCCATACATATATATGGGGAGGTACTAGCTCCAAATCGGTTTTACAGTGAAAACTGCAGGAACTTCAAACCGGCACTAGGAAACAGACTGAGAAACCAGAGTAAAAGTTTCTCCTGCAAACCGTTCCCTTTGTGCTAGATGAACGAACGTCTCTCCACATGCTCAGTACTGAGAGATAAATGTGTGTGAAAGCCGTCCTTCACCTAGCTTGTTCGGAACAAAAAGTTTCTCTTCAGTTGCAAACTCCACTCCATACATATATATGGGGAGGTACTAGCTCCAACTCGGTTTTACAGTGAAAACTGCAGGAACTTCAACCGGCACTAGGAAACAGACCGAGAAACCAGAGTAAAAGTTTCTCCTGCAACCCGTTCCCTTTGTGCTAGATGAACGAACGTCTCTCCACATGCTCAGTTCTGAGAGATAAGTGTGTGTGAAAGCCATCCTTCACCTGCTTGTTGGGAACACAAGGTTTCTCTTCAGTTGCAAATTCCACTCCATACATATATATGGGGATGTACTAGCTCCAACTCGATTTTACAGTGAAAACTGCAGGAACTTCAAACCGGCACTAGGAAACAGACTGAGAAACCAGAGTAAAAGTTTCTCCTGCAAACCGTTCCCTTTGTGCTAGATGAACGAACGTCTCTCCACATGCTCAGTACTGAGAGATAAGTGTGTGTGAAAGCCGTCCTTCACCTAGCTTGTTCGGAACAAAAAGTTTCTCTTCAGTTGCAAACTCCACTCCATACATATGTAAGCGGAGGTACTAGCTCCAACTCGGTTTTACAGTGAAAACTGCAGGAACTTCACACCGGCACTAGGAAACAGACCGAGAAACCAGAGAAAAAGTTTCTCCTGCAACCCGTTCCCTTTGTGCTAGATGAACGAACGTCTCTCCACATGCTCAGTTCTGAGAGATAAGTGTGTGTGAAAGCCGTCCTTCACCTAGCTTGTTGGGAACACAAAGTTTCTCTTCAGTTGCTAACTCCACTCGAGACATATATATGTGGAGGTACTAGCTCCAACTCGGTTTTACAGTGAAAACTGCAGGAACTTCAAACCGGCACTAGGAAACAGACTGAGAAACCACAGTAAAAGTTTCTCCTGCAAACCGTTCCCTTTGTGCTAGATGAACGAACGTCTCTCCACATGCTCAGTTCTGAGAGATAAGTGTGTGTGAAAGCCGTCCTTCACCTAGCTTGTTAGGAATACAAAGTTTCTCTTCATTTGCAAACTCCACTCCATACAAATATATGGGGAGGAACAAGCTCCAACTCGGTTTTACAGTGAAAACTGCAGGAACTTCAAACTGGCACTAGGAAACAGACTGAGAAACCTGAGTAAAAGTTTCTCCTGCAACTCATTCCCTTTGTGCTAGATGAACGAACGTCTCTCCACATGCTCAGTTCTGAGAGATAAGTGTGTGTGAAAGCCGTGCTTCACCTAGCTTGTTGGGAACACAAAGTTTCTCTTCAGTTGCAAACCCCACTCCATACATATATATGGGGAGGAACTAGCTCCCAATCTGTTTTACAGTGAAAAGTGCAGGAACTTCAAACCGGCACTAGGAAAGAGACCGAGAAACCAGAGTAAAAGTTTCCCCTGCAACTCATTCCCTTTGTGCTAGATGAAAGAAAGTCTCTCCACATGCGCACTTCTGAGAGATAAGTGTGTGTGAAAGCCATCTTTCACCTGCTTGTTGGGAACACAAGGTTTCTCTTCAGTTGCAAACTCCACTCCATACTTATATATGGGGAGGTACAAGCTCCAAATCGGTTTTACAGTGAAAACTGCAGGAACTTCAAACCGGCACTAGGAAACAGACTGAGAAACCAGAGTAAAAGTTTCTCCTGCAAACCGTTCCCTTTGTGCTAGATGAACGAACGTCTCTCCACATGCTCAGTACTGAGAGATAAGTGTGTGTGAAAGCCGTCCTTCACCTAGCTTGTTCGGAACAAAAAGTTTCTCTTCAGTTGCAAACTCCACTCCATACATATATATGGGGAGGTACTAGCTCCAACTCGGTTTTACAGTGAAAACTGCAGGAACTTCACACCGGCACTAGGAAACAGACCGAGAAACCATAGTAAAAATTTCTCCTGCAACCCGTTCCCTTTGTGCTAGATGAACGAACGTCTCTCCACATGCTCAGTTCTGAGAGATAAGTGTGTGTGAAAGCCATCCTTCACCTGCTTGTTGGGAACACAAGGTTTCTCTTCAGTTGCAAATTCCACTCCATACATATATATGGGGATGTACTAGCTCCAACTCTGTTTTACAGTGAAAACTGCAGGAACTTCAAACCGGCACTAGGAAACAGACTGAGAAACCAGAGTAAAAGTTTCTCCTGCAAACCGTTCCCTTTGAGCTAGATGAACGAACGACACTCCACTTGCTCAGTTCTGAGAGATAAGTGTGTGTGAAAGCCGTCCTTCACCTAGCTTGTTGGGAACAAATAGTTTCTCTTCAGTTGCAAACTCCACTCCATACATATTTATGGGGAGGAACTAGCTCCAACTCGGTTTTACAGTGAAAACTGCAGGAACTTCTCACCGGCACTAGGAAACAGACCGAGAAACCAGAGTAAAAGTTTCTCCTGCAAACCTTTCCCTTTGTGCTAGATGAACGAACGTCTCTCCACATGCGAAGTTCTGAGAGATAAGTGTGTGTGAAAGCCATCCTTCACCTGCTTGTTGGGAACACAAAGTTTCTCTTCAGTTGCAAACTCCACTCCATACATATATATGTGGATGTACTAGCTCCAACTCTGCTTTACAGTGAAAACTGCAGTAACTTCAAACCGGCACTAGGAAACAGACTGAGAAACCAATGTAAAAGTTTCTCCTGCAAACCGTTCCCTTTGAGCTAAATGAACGAACGACTCTCCACATGCTCAGTTCTGAGAGATAAGTGTGTGTGAAAGCCGTCCTTCACCTAGCTTTTTGGGAACAAAAAATTTCTCTTCAGTTGCAAACTCCACTCCATACATATTTATGGGGAGGAACTAGTTCCAAATCTGTTTTACAGTGAAAACTGCAGGAACTTCAAACCGGCACTAGGAAAGAGACCGAGAAACCAGAGTAAATGTTTCTCCTGCAACCCGTTCCCTTTGTCCTAGATGAACGAACGTCTCTCCACATGCGCAGTTCTGAGAGATAAGTGTCTGTGAAAGCCATCCTTCACCTGCTTGTTGGGAACACAAAGTTTCTCTTCAGTTGCAAACTCCACTCCATACATATATATGGGGATGTACTAGCTCCAACACGGTTTTACTGTGAAAACTGCAGGAACTTCAAACCGGCACTAGGAAACAGACTGAGAATCCAGAGTAAAAGTTTCTCCTGCAAACCGTTCCCTTTGTGCTAGATGAACGAACGTCTCTCCACATGCTCAGTACTGAGAGATAACTGTGTGTGAAAGCCGTCCTTCACCTAGCTTGTTCGGAACAAAAAGTTTCTCTTCAGTTGCAAACTCCACTCCATACATATATATGGGGAGGTACTAGCTCCAACTCGGTTTTACAGTGAAAACTGCAGGAACATCAAACCGGCACTAGGAAACAGACTGAGAAACCAGAGTAAAAGTTTTTCCTGCAACCCGTTCCCTTTGTGCTAGATGAACGAACGTCTCTCCACATGCTCAGTTCTGAGAGATAAGTGTGTGTGAAAGCCGTCCTGCACCTGCTTGTTGGGAACACAAAGTTTCTCTTCAGTTGCAAACTCCACTCGATACATATATATGGGGAGGTACTAGCTCCAACTCGGTTTTACAGTGAAAAGTGCAGGAACTTCAAACCGGCACTAGGAAACAGACTGAGAAACCAGAGTAAAAGTTTCTCCTGCAACGCGTTCCCTTTGTGCTAGATGAACGAACGTCTCTCCACATGCTCAGTTCTGCGAGATAAGTGTGTGTGAAAGCCGTCCTTCACTTAGCTTGTTGGGAACACAAAGTTTCTCTTCAGTTGCAAACTCCACTCGATACATATATATGGGGAGGTACTAGCTCCAACTCGGTTTTACAGTGAAAACTGCAGGAACTTCAAACCGGCACTAGGAAACAGACTGAGAAAAAGAGTAAAATTTTCTCCTGCAAACCGTTCCCTTTGTGCTAGATGAACGAACGTCTCTCCACATGCTCAGTACTGAGAGGTAACTGTGTGTGAAAGCCGTCCTTCACCTAGCTTGTTGGGAAAACAAAGTTTCTCTTCAGTTGCAAGCTCCACTCCATACATATATATGGGTTGGTACTAGCTCCAACTCGGTTTTACAGTGAAAACTGTAGGAAATTCATACCGGCACTGCGAAACAGACTGAGAAACCAGAGTAAAAGTTTTTCCTGCAACACGTTCCCTTTGTGCTAGATGAACGAACTTCTCTCCACATGCTCAGTTCTGAGAGATAGGTGTGTGTGAAAGCCGTCCTTCACCTAGCTTGTTCGGAACAAAAAGTTTCTCTTCAGTTGCAAACTCCACTCGATACATATATATGGGGAGGTACTAGCATCAACTCGGTTTTACAGTGAAAACTGTAGGAAATTCATACCGGCACTATGAAACAGACTGAGAAACCAGAGTAAAAGTTTTTCCTGCAACCCGTTCCCTTTGTGCTAGATGAACGAACGTCTCTCCACATGCTCAGTTCTGAGAGATAAGTGTGTGTGAAAGCCGTCCTTCACCTAGCTTGTTGGGAACACAAAGTTTCTCTTAAGTTGCAAACACCACTCGATACATATAAGGGGAGGTACTAGCTCCAACTCGGTTTTACAGTGAAAAATGCAGGAACTTCAAACCGGCACTAGGAAACAGACTGAGAAACCAGAGTAAAAGTTTCACCTGCAACCCGTTCCATTTGTGCTACATGAACGAAAGTCTCTCTACATGCTCAGTTCTGAGAGATAAGTGTGTGTGAAAGCCGTCCTTCACCTAGCTTGTTGGGAACACAAAGTTTCTCTTCAGTTGCAAACTCCACTCCATACATATATATGGGGAGGTACTAGTTCCAACTCGGTTTTAGAGTGAAAACTGCAGGAACATCAAACCGGCACTAGGAAACAGACTGAGAAACCAGAGTTAAAGTTTCACCTGCAACCCGTTCACTTTGTGCTAGATGAACGAACGTCTCTCCACATGCTCAGTTCTGAGAGATAAGTGTGTGTGAAAGCCGTCCTTCACCTAGCTTGTTGGGAACACAAGGTTTCTCTTCAGTTGCAAACTCCACTCCATACATATATATGGGGATGTACTAGCTCCAACTCGGTTTTACAGTGAAAACTGCAGGAACTTCAAACCGGCACTAGGAAACAGACTGAGAAACCAGAGTAAAATTTTCTCCTGCAAACTGATCCCTTTGTGCTAGATGAACGAACGTCTCTTCACATGCTCATTTCTGACAGATAAGTGTGTGTGAAAGCCGTCCTTCACCTAGCTTGTTGGGAACACAAGTTTTCTCTTCAGTTGCAAACTCCACTCCATACATATATATGGGGATGTACTAGCTCCAACTCGGTTTTACAGTGAAAACTGCAGGAACTTCAAACCGGCACTAGGAAACAGACTGAGAAACCAGAGTAAAGTTTCTCCTGCAACCCGTTACCTTTGTGCTAAATGAACGAACGTCTCTCCACATGCTCAGTTCGGAGAGACAATTGTGTGTGAAAGCCGTCCTTCACCTGCTTTTTGGGAACACAAAGTTTCTCTTCAGTTGCAAACTCCACTCCATACATATATATGGGAAGGAACTAGCTCCAACTCGGTTTTACAGTGAAAACTGCAGGAACTTCAAACCGGCACCAGGAAACAGACTGAGAAACCAGAGTAAAAGTTTCTCCTGCAACCCGTTCCTTTTGTGCTAGATGAACGAAAGTCTCTCCACATGCGCAGTTCTGAGAGATAAGTGTGTGTGAAAGCCGTCCTTCACCTGCTTGTTGGGAACACAATGTTTCTCTTCAGTTGCAAACTCCACTCCATACATGTATATGGGGATGTACTAGCTCCAAATCGGTTTTACAGTGAAAACTGCAGGAACTTCAAACCGGCACTAGGAAACAGACTGAGAAACCAGAGTAAATGTTACTCCTGCAAACCGTTCCCTTTGTGCTAGATGAACGAACGTCTCTCCACATGCTCAGTTCGGAGAGTTAAGTGTGTGTGAAAGCCGTCCTTCACCTAGCTTGTTGGGAAGAAAAAGATTCTCTCCAATTGCAAACTCCACTCCTTACATATATAAGCGGAGGTACTAGCTCCAACTCGGTTTTACAGTGAAAACTGCAGGAACTTCAAACCGGCACTAGGAAACAGACCGAGAAACCAGAGAAAAAGTTTCTCCTGCAACCCGTTCCCTTTGTGCTAGATGAACGAACGTCTCTCCACATGCTCAGTTCTGAGAGATAAGTGTGTGTGAAAGCCGTCCTTCACCTAGCTTGTTGGGAACACAAAGTTTCTCTTCAGTTGCTAACTCCACTCGACACATATATATGGGGAGGTACTAGCTCCAACTCGGTTTTACAGTGAAAACTGCAGGAACTTCAAACCGGCACTAGGAAACAGACTGAGAAACCACAGTAAAAGTTTCTCCTGCAAACCGTTCCCTTTGTGCTAGATGAACGAACGTCTCTCCACATGCTCAGTTCTGAGAGATAAGTGTGTGTGAAAGCCGTGCTTCACCTAGCTTGTTGGGAACACAAAGTTTCTCTTCAGTTGCAAACCCCACTCCATACATATATATGGGGAGGAACTAGCTCCCAATCGGTTTTACAGTGAAAAGTGCAGGAACTTCAAACCGGCACTAGGAAAGAGACCGAGAAACCAGAGTAAAAGTTTCCCCTGCAACCCATTCCCTTTGTGCTAGATGAAAGAAAGTCTCTCCACATGCGCACTTCTGAGAGATAAGTGTGTGTGAAAGCCATCTTTCACCTGCTTGTTGGGAACACAAGGTTTCTCTTCAGTTGCAAACTCCACTCCATACTTATATATGGGGAGGTACTAGCTCCAAATCGTTTTTACAGTGAAAACTGCAGGAACTTCAAACCGGCACTAGGAAACAGACTGAGAAACCAGAGTAAAAGTTTCTCCTGCAAACCGTTCCCTTTGTGCTAGATGAACGAACGTCTCTCCACATGCTCAGTACTGAGAGATAAGTGTGTGTGAAAGCCGTCCTTCACCTAGCTTGTTCGGAACAAAAAGTTTCTCTTCAGTTGCAAACTCCACTCCATACATATATATGGGGAGGTACTAGTTCCAACTCGGTTTTAGAGTGAAAACTGCAGGAACATCAAACCGGCACTAGGAAACAGACTGAGAAACCAGAGTTAAAGTTTCACCTGCAACCCGTTCACTTTGTGCTAGATGAACGAACGTCTCTCCACATGCTCAGTTCTGAGAGATAAGTGTGTGTGAAAGCCGTCCTTCACCTAGCTTGTTGGGAACACAAGGTTTCTCTTCAGTTGCAAACTCCACTCCATACATATATATGGGGATGTACTAGCTCCAACTCGGTTTTACAGTGAAAACTGCAGGAACTTCAAACCGGCACTAGGAAACAGACTGAGAAACCAGAGTAAAATTTTCTCCTGCAAACTGATCCCTTTGTGCTAGATGAACGAACGTCTCTTCACATGCTCATTTCTGACAGATAAGTGTGTGTGAAAGCCGTCCTTCACCTAGCTTGTTGGGAACACAAGTTTTCTCTTCAGTTGCAAACTCCACTCCATACATATATATGGGGATGTACTAGCTCCAACTCGGTTTTACAGTGAAAACTGCAGGAACTTCAAACCGGCACTAGGAAACAGACTGAGAAACCAGAGTAAAGTTTCTCCTGCAACCCGTTACCTTTGTGCTAAATGAACGAACGTCTCTCCACATGCTCAGTTCGGAGAGACAATTGTGTGTGAAAGCCGTCCTTCACCTGCTTTTTGGGAACACAAAGTTTCTCTTCAGTTGCAAACTCCACTCCATACATATATATGGGAAGGAACTAGCTCCAACTCGGTTTTACAGTGAAAACTGCAGGAACTTCAAACCGGCACCAGGAAACAGACTGAGAAACCAGAGTAAAAGTTTCTCCTGCAACCCGTTCCTTTTGTGCTAGATGAACGAAAGTCTCTCCACATGCGCAGTTCTGAGAGATAAGTGTGTGTGAAAGCCCTCCTTCACCTGCTTGTTGGGAACACAATGTTTCTCTTCAGTTGCAAACTCCACTCCATACATGTATATGGGGATGTACTAGCTCCAAATCGGTTTTACAGTGAAAACTGCAGGAACTTCAAACCGGCACTAGGAAACAGACTGAGAAACCAGAGTAAATGTTACTCCTGCAAACCGTTCCCTTTGTGCTAGATGAACGAACGTCTCTCCACATGCTCAGTTCGGAGAGTTAAGTGTGTGTGAAAGCCGTCCTTCACCTAGCTTGTTGGGAAGAAAAAGATTCTCTCCAATTGCAAACTCCACTCCTTACATATATAAGCGGAGGTACTAGCTCCAACTCGGTTTTACAGTGAAAACTGCAGGAACTTAAAACCGGCACTAGGAAACAGACCGAGAAACCAGAGAAAAAGTTTCTCCTGCAACCCGTTCCCTTTGTGCTAGATGAACGAACGTCTCTCCACATGCTCAGTTCTGAGAGATAAGTGTGTGTGAAAGCCGTCCTTCACCTAGCTTGTTGGGAACACAAAGTTTCTCTTCAGTTGCTAACTCCACTCGACACATATATATGGGGAGGTACTAGCTCCAACTCGGTTTTACAGTGAAAACTGCAGGAACTTCAAACCGGCACTAGGAAACAGACTGAGAAACCACAGTAAAAGTTTCTCCTGCAAACCGTTCCCTTTGTGCTAGATGAACGAACGTCTCTCCACATGCTCAGTTCTGAGAGATAAGTGTGTGTGAAAGCCGTGCTTCACCTAGCTTGTTGGGAACACAAAGTTTCTCTTCAGTTGCAAACCCCACTCCATACATATATATGGGGAGGAACTAGCTCCCAATCGGTTTTACAGTGAAAAGTGCAGGAACTTCAAACCGGCACTAGGAAAGAGACCGAGAAACCAGAGTAAAAGTTTCCCCTGCAACCCATTCCCTTTGTGCTAGATGAAAGAAAGTCTCTCCACATGCGCACTTCTGAGAGATAAGTGTGTGTGAAAGCCATCTTTCACCTGCTTGTTGGGAACACAAGGTTTCTCTTCAGTTGCAAACTCCACTCCATACTTATATATGGGGAGGTACTAGCTCCAAACCGGTTTTACAGTGAAAACTGCAGGAACTTCAAACCGGCACTAGGAAACAGACTGAGAAACCAGAGTAAAAGTTTCTCCTGCAAACCGTTCCCTTTGTGCTAGATGAACGAACGTCTCTCCACATGCTCAGTACTGAGAGATAAGTGTGTGTGAAAGCCGTCCTTCACCTAGCTTGTTCGGAACAAAAAGTTTCTCTTCAGTTGCAAACTCCACTCCATACATATATATGGGGAGGTACTAGCTCCAACTCGGTTTTACAGTGTAAACTGCAGGAACTTCACACCGGCACTAGGAAACAGACCGAGAAACCATAGTAAAAGTTTCTCCTGCAACCCATTCCCTTTGTGCTAGATGAACGAACGTCTCTCCACATGCTCAGTTCTGAGAGATAAGTGTGTGTGAAAGCCATCCTTCACCTGCTTGTTGGGAACACAAGGTTTCTCTTCAGTTGCAAATTCCACTCCATACATATATATGGGGATGTACTAGCTCCAACTCGGTTTTACAGTGAAAACTGCAGGAAATTCAAACCGGCACTAGGAAACAGACTGAGAAACCAGAGTAAAAGTTTCTCCTGCAAACCGTTCCCTTTGAGCTAGATGAACGAACGACACTCCACATGCTCAGTTCTGAGAGATAAGTGTGTGTGAAAGCCGTCCTTCACATAGCTTGTTGGGAACAAATAGTTTCTCTTCAGTTGCAAACTCCACTCCATACATATTTATGGGGAGGAACTAGCTCCAACTCGGTTTTACAGTGAAAACTGCAGGAACTTCACACCGGCACTAGGAAACAGACCGAGAAACCAGAGTAAAAGTTTCTCCTGCAACCCTTTCCCTTTGTGCTAGATGAACGAACGTCTCTCCACATGCGCAGTTCTGAGAGATAAGTGTGTGTGAAAGCCATCCTTCACCTGCTTGTTGGGAACACAAAGTTTCTCTTCAGTTGCAAACTCCACTCCATACATATATATGGGGATGTACTAGCTCCAACTCTGCTTTACAGTGAAAACTGCAGTAACTTCAAACCGGCACTAGGAAACAGACTGAGAAACCAATGTAAAAGTTTCTCCTGCAAACCGTTCCCTTTGAGCTAAATGAACGAACGACTCTCCACATGCTCAGTTCTGAGAGATAAGTGTGTGTGAAAGCCGTCCTTCACCTAGCTTTTTGGGAACAAAAAATTTCTCTTCAGTTGCAAACTCCACTCCATACATATTTATGGGGAGGAACTAGTTCCAAATCTGTTTTACAGTGAAAACTGCAGGAACTTCAAACCGGCACTAGGAAAGAGACCGAGAAACCAGAGTAAATGTTTCTCCTGCAACCCGTTCCCTTTGTCCTAGATGAACGAACGTCTCTCCACATGCGCAGTTCTGAGAGATAAGTGTCTGTGAAAGCCATCCTTCACCTGCTTGTTGGGAACACAAAGTTTCTCTTCAGTTGCAAACTCCACTCCATACATATATATGGGGATGTACTAGCTCCAACACGGTTTTACTGTGAAAACTGCAGGAACTTCAAACCGGCACTAGGAAACAGACTGAGAATCCAGAGTAAAAGTTTCTCCTGCAAACCGTTCCCTTTGTGCTAGATGAACGAACGTCTCTCCACATGCTCAGTACTGAGAGATAACTGTGTGTGAAAGCCGTCCTTCACCTAGCTTGTTCGGAACAAAAAGTTTCTCTTCAGTTGCAAACTCCACTCCATACATATATATGGGGAGGTACTAGCTCCAACTCGGTTTTACAGTGAAAACTGCAGGAACATCAAACCGGCACTAGGAAACAGACTGAGAAACCAGAGTAAAAGTTTTTCCTGCAACCCGTTCCCTTTGTGCTAGATGAACGAACGTCTCTCCACATGCTCAGTTCTGAGAGATAAATGTGTGTGAAAGCCGTCCTGCACCTGCTTGTTGGGAACACAAAGTTTCTCTTCAGTTGCAAACTCCACTCGATACATATATATGGGGAGGTACTAGCTCCAACTCGGTTTTACAGTGAAAAGTGCAGGAATTTCAAACCGGCACTAGGAAACAGACTGAGAAACCAGAGTAAAAGTTTCTCCTGCAACGCGTTCCCTTTGTGCTAGATGAACGAACGTCTCTCCACATGCTCAGTTCTGCGAGATAAGTGTGTGTGAAAGCCGTCCTTCACTTAGCTTGTTGGGAACACAAAGTTTCTCTTCAGTTGCAAACTCCAATCGATACATATATATGGGGAGGTACTAGCTCCAACTCGGTTTTACAGTGAAAACTGCAGGAACTTCAAACCGGCACTAGGAAACAGACTGAGAAAAAGAGTAAAATTTTCTCCTGCAAACCGTTCCCTTTGTGCTAGATGAACGAACGTCTCTCCACATGCTCAGATCTGAGATATAAGTGTGTGTGGAAGCCGTCCTTCACCTAGCTTGTTGGGAACACAAAGTTTCTCTTCAGTTGCAAGCTCCACTCCATACATATATATGGGTTGGTACTAGTTCCAACTCGGTTTTACAGTGAAAACTGTAGGAAATTCATACCGGCACTGCGAAACAGACTGAGAAACCAGAGTAAAAGTTTTTCCTGCAACACGTTCCCTTTGTGCTAGATGAACGAACTTCTCTCCACATGCTCAGTTCTGAGAGATAGGTGTGTGTGAAAGCCGTCCTTCACCTAGCTTGTTCGGAACAAAAAGTTTCTCTTCAGTTGCAAACTCCACTCGATACATATATATGGGGAGGTACTAGCACCAACTCGGTTTTACAGTGAAAACTGTAGGAAATTCATACCGGCACTACGAAACAGACTGAGAAACCAGAGTAAAAGTTTTTCCTGCAACCCGTTCCCTTTGTGCTAGATGAACGAACGTCTCTCCACATGCTCAGTTCTGAGAGATAAGTGTGTGTGAAAGCCGTCCTTCACCTAGCTTGTTGGGAACACAAAGTTTCTCTTAAGTTGCAAACTCCACTCGATACATATAAGGGGAGGTACTAGCTCCAACTCGGTTTTACAGTGAAAACTGCAGGAACTTCAAACCGGCACTAGGAAACAGACTGAGAAACCAGAGTAAAAGTTTCTCCTGCAACCCGTTCCATTTGTGCTACATGAACGAAAGTCTCTCTACATGCTCAGTTCTGAGAGATAAGTGTGTGTGAAAGCCGTCCTTCACCTTGCTTGTTGGGAACACAAAGTTTCTCTTCAGTTGCAAACTCCACTCCATACATATATATGGGGAGGTACTAGTTCCAACTCGGTTTTAGAGTGAAAACTGCAGGAACATCAAACCGGCACTAGGAAACAGACTGAGAAACCAGAGTTAAAGTTTCACCTGCAACCCGTTCACTTTGTGCTAGATGAACGAACGTCTCTCCACATGCTCAGTTCGGAGAGACAAGTGTGTGTGAAAGCCGTCCTTCACCTGCTTTTTGGGAACACAAAGTTTCTCTTCAGTTGCAAACTCCACTCCATACATATATATGGGAAGGAACTAGCTCCAACTCGGTTTTACAGTGAAAACTGCAGGAACTTCAAACCGGCACCAGGAAACAGACTGAGAAACCAGAGTAAAAGTTTCTCCTGCAACCCGTTCCCTTTGTGCTAGATGAACGAAAGTCTCTCCACATGCGCAGTTCTGATAGATAAGTGTGTGTGAAAGCCGTCCTTCAACTGCTTGTTGGGAACACAATGTTTCTCTTCAGTTGCAAACTCCACTCCATACAAGTATATGGGGATGTACTAGCTCCAAATCGGTTTTACAGTGAAAACTGCAGGAACTTCAAACCGGCACTAGGAAACAGACTGAGAAACCAGAGTAAATGTTACACCTGCAAACCGTTCCCTTTGTGCTAGATGAACGAACGTCTCTCCACATGCTCAGTTCGGAGAGTTAAGTGTGTGTGAAAGCCGTCCTTCACCTAGCTTGTTGGGAAGAAAAAGTTTCTCTCCAATTGCAAACTCCACTCCATACATACATAAGCGGAGGTACTAGCTCCAACTCGGTTTTACAGTGAAAACTGCAGGAACTTCAAACCGGCACTAGGAAACAGACCGAGAAACCAGAGTAAAAGTTTCCCCTGCAACCCATTCCCTTTGTGCTAGATGAAAGAAAGTCTCTCCACATGCGCACTTCTGAGAGATAAGTGTGTGTGAAAGCCATCTTTCACCTGCTTGTTGGGAACACAAGGTTTCTCTTCAGTTGCAAACTCCACTCCATACTTATATATGGGGAGGTACTAGCTCCAAATCGGTTTTACAGTGAAAACTGCAGGAACTTCAAACCGGCACTAGGAAACAGACTGAGAAACCAGAGTAAAAGTTTCTCCTGCAAACCGTTCCCTTTGTGCTAGATGAACGAACGTCTCTCCACATGCTCAGTACTGAGAGATAAGTGTGCGTGAAAGCCGTCCTTCACCTAGCTTGTTCGGAACAAAAAGTTTCTCTTCAGTTGCAAACTCCACTCCATACATATATATGGGGAGGTACTAGCTCCAACTCGGTTTTACAGTGAAAACTGCAGGAACTTCACACCGGCACTAGGAAACAGACCGAGAAACCATATTAAAAGTTTCTCCTGCAACCCGTTCCCTTTGTGCTAGATGAACGAACGTCTCTCCACATGCTCAGTTCTGAGAGATAAGTGTGTGTGAAAGCCATCCTTCACCTGCTTGTTGGGAACACAAGGTTTCTCTTCAGTTGCAAATTCCACTCCATACATATATATGGGGATGTACTAGCTCCAACTCGGTTTTACAGTGAAAACTGCAGGAACTTCAAACCGGCACTAGGAAACAGACTGAGAAACCAGAGTAAAAGTTTCTCCTGCAAACCGTTCCCTTTGAGCTAGATGAACGAACGACACTCCACATGCTCATTTCTGAGAGATATGTGCGTGTGAAAGCCGTCCTTCACCTAGCTTGTTGAGAACAAATAGTTTCTCTTCAGTTGCAAACTCCACTCCATACATATTTATGGGGAGGAACTAGCTCCAACTCGGTTTTACAGTGAAAACTGCAGTAACTTCAAACCGGCACTAGGAAACAGACTGAGAAACCAATGTAAAAGTTTCTCCTGCAAACCGTTCCCTTTGAGCTAAATGAACGAACGACTCTCCACATGCTAAGTTCTGAGAGATAAGTGTGTGTGAAAGCCGTCCTTCACCTAGCTTTTTGGGAACAAAAAATTTCTCTTCAGTTGCAAACTCCACTCCATATATATTTATGGGGAGGAACTAGTTCCAAATCTGTTTTACAGTGAAAACTGCAGGAACTTCAAACCGACACTAGGAAAGAGACCGAGAAACCAGAGTAAATGTTTCTCCTGCAACCCGTTCCCTTTGTCCTAGATGAACGAACGTCTCTCCACATGCGCAGTTCTGAGAGATAAGTGTCTGTGAAAGCCATCCTTCACCTGCTTGTTGGGAACACAAAGTTTCTCTTCAGTTGCAAACTCCACTCCATACATATATATGGGGATGTACTAGCTCCAACACGGTTTTACTGTGAAAACTGCAGGAACTTCAAACCGGCACTAGGAAACAGACTGAGAATCCAGAGTAAAAGTTTCTCCTGCAAACCGTTCCCTTTGTGCTAGATGAACGAACGTCTCTCCACATGCTCAGTACTGAGAGATAACTGTGTGTGAAAGCCGTCCTTCACCTAGCTTGTTCGGAACAAAAAGTTTCTCTTCAGTTGCAAACTCCACTCCATACATATATATGGGGAGGTACTAGCTCCAACTCGGTTTTACAGTGAAAACTGCAGGAACATCAAACCGGCACTAGGAAACAGACTGAGAAACCAGAGTAAAAGTTTTTCCTGCAACCCGTTCCCTTTGTGCTAGATGAACGAACGTCTCTCCACATGCTCAGTTCTGAGAGATAAGTGTGTGTGAAAGCCGTCCTGCACCTGCTTGTTGGGAACACAAAGTTTCTCTTCAGTTGCAAACTCCACTCGATACATATATATGGGGAGGTACTAGCTCCAACTCGGTTTTACAGTGAAAAGTGCAGGAACTTCAAACCGGCACTAGGAAACAGACTGAGAAACCAGAGTAAAAGTTTCTCCTGCAACGCGTTCCCTCTGTGCTAGATGAACGAACGTCTCTCCACATGCTCAGTTCTGCGAGATAATTGTCTGTGAAAGCCATCCTTCACCTGCTTGTTGGGAACACAAAGTTTCTCTTCAGTTGCAAACTCCACTCCATACATATATATGGGGATGTACTAGCTCCAACACGGTTTTACTGTGAAAACTGCAGGAACTTCAAACCGGCACTAGGAAACAGACTGAGAATCCAGAGTAAAAGTTTCTCCTGCAAACCGTTCCCTTTGTGCTAGATGAACGAACGTCTCTCCACATGCTCAGTACTGAGAGATAACTGTGTGTGAAAGCCGTCCTTCACCTAGCTTGTTCGGAACAAAAAGTTTCTCTTCAGTTGCAAACTCCTCTCCATACATATATATGGGGAGGTACTAGCTCCAACTCGGTTTTACAGTGAAAACTGCAGGAACATCAAACCGGCACTAGGAAACAGACTGAGAAACCAGAGTAAAAGTTTTTCCTGCAACCCGTTCCCTTTGTGCTAGATGAACGAACGTCTCTCCACATGCTCAGTTCTGAGAGATAAGTGTGTGTGAAAGCCGTCCTGCACCTGCTTGTTGGGAACACAAAGTTTCTCTTCAGTTGCAAACTCCACTCGATACTTATATATGGGGAGGTACTAGCTCCAACTCGGTTTTACAGTGAAAAGTGCAGGAACTTCAAACCGGCACTAGGAAACAGACTGAGAAACCAGAGTAAAAGTTTCTCCTGCAACGCGTTCCCTTTGTGCTAGATGAACGAACGTCTCTCCACATGCTCAGTTCTGCGAGATAAGTGTGTGTGAAAGCCGTCCTTCACTTAGCTTGTTGGGAACACAAAGTTTCTCTTCAGTTGCAAACTCCACTCGATACATATATATGGGGAGGTACTAGCTCCAACTCGGTTTTACAGTGAAAAATGCAGGAACTTCAAACCGGCACTAGGAAACAGACTGAGAAAAAGAGTAAAATTTTCTCCTGCAAACCGTTCCCTTTGTGCTAGATGAACGAACGTCTCTCCACATGCTCAGTACTGAGAGGTAACTGTGTGTGAAAGCCGTCCTTCACCTAGCTTGTTGGGAAAACAAAGTTTCTCTTCAGTTGCAAGCTCCACTCCATACATATATATGGGTTGGTACTAGCTCCAACTCGGTTTTACAGTGAAAACTGTAGGAAATTCATACCGGCACTGCGAAACAGACTGAGAAACCAGAGTAAAAGTTTTTCCTGCAACACGTTCCCTTTGTGCTAGATGAACGAACTTCTCTCCACATGCTCAGTTCTGAGAGATAGGTGTGTGTGAAAGCCGTCCTTCACCTAGCTTGTTCGGAACAAAAAGTTTCTCTTCAGTTGCAAACTCCACTCGATACATATATATGGGGAGGTACTAGCATCAACTCGGTTTTACAGTGAAAACTGTAGGAAATTCATACCGGCACTATGAAACAGACTGAGAAACCAGAGTAAAAGTTTTTCCTGCAACCCGTTCCCTTTGTGCTAGATGAACGAACGTCTCTCCACATGCTCAGTTCTGAGAGATAAGTGTGTGTGAAAGCCGTCCTTCACCTAGCTTGTTGGGAACACAAAGTTTCTCTTAAGTTGCAAACACCACTCGATACATATAAGGGGAGGTACTAGCTCCAACTCGGTTTTACAGTGAAAAATGCAGGAACTTCAAACCGGCACTAGGAAACAGACTGAGAAACCAGAGTAAAAGTTTCACCTGCAACCCGTTCCATTTGTGCTACATGAACGAAAGTCTCTCTACATGCTCAGTTCTGAGAGATAAGTGTGTGTGAAAGCCGTCCTTCACCTAGCTTGTTGGGAACACAAAGTTTCTCTTCAGTTGCAAACTCCACTCCATACATATATATGGGGAGGTACTAGTTCCAACTCGGTTTTAGAGTGAAAACTGCAGGAACATCAAACCGGCACTAGGAAACAGACTGAGAAACCAGAGTTAAAGTTTCACCTGCAACCCGTTCACTTTGTGCTAGATGAACGAACGTCTCTCCACATGCTCAGTTCTGAGAGATAAGTGTGTGTGAAAGCCGTCCTTCACCTAGCTTGTTGGGAACACAAGGTTTCTCTTCAGTTGCAAACTCCACTCCATACATATATATGGGGATGTACTAGCTCCAACTCGGTTTTACAGTGAAAACTGCAGGAACTTCAAACCGGCACTAGGAAACAGACTGAGAAACCAGAGTAAAATTTTCTCCTGCAAACTGATCCCTTTGTGCTAGATGAACGAACGTCTCTTCACATGCTCATTTCTGACAGATAAGTGTGTGTGAAAGCCGTCCTTCACCTAGCTTGTTGGGAACACAAGTTTTCTCTTCAGTTGCAAACTCCACTCCATACATATATATGGGGATGTACTAGCTCCAACTCGGTTTTACAGTGAAAACTACAGGAACTTCAAACCGGCACTAGGAAACAGACTGAGAAACCAGAGTAAAGTTTCTCCTGCAACCCGTTACCTTTGTGCTAAATGAACGAACGTCTCTCCACATGCTCAGTTCGGAGAGACAATTGTGTGTGAAAGCCGTCCTTCACCTGCTTTTTGGGAACACAAAGTTTCTCTTCAGTTGCAAACTCCACTCCATACATATATATGGGAAGGAACTAGCTCCAACTCGGTTTTACAGTGAAAACTGCAGGAACTTCAAACCGGCACCAGGAAACAGACTGAGAAACCAGAGTAAAAGTTTCTCCTGCAACCCGTTCCTTTTGTGCTAGATGAACGAAAGTCTCTCCACATGCGCAGTTCTGAGAGATAAGTGTGTGTGAAAGCCGTCTTTCACCTGCTTGTTGGGAACACAATGTTTCTCTTCAGTTGCAAACTCCACTCCATACATGTATATGGGGATGTACTAGCTCCAAATCGGTTTTACAGTGAAAACTGCAGGAACTTCAAACCGGCACTAGGAAACAGACTGAGAAACCAGAGTAAATGTTACTCCTGCAAACCGTTCCCTTTGTGCTAGATGAACGAACGTCTCTCCACATGCTCAGTTCGGAGAGTTAAGTGTGTGTGAAAGCCGTCCTTCACCTAGCTTGTTGGGAAGAAAAAGATTCTCTCCAAATGCAAACTCCACTCCTTACATATATAAGCGGAGGTACTAGCTCCAACTCGGTTTTACAGTGAAAACTGCAGGAACTTCAAACCGGCACTAGGAAACAGACCGAGAAACCAGAGAAAAAGTTTCTCCTGCAACCCGTTCCCTTTGTGCTAGATGAACGAACGTCTCTCCACATGCTCAGTTCTGAGAGATAAGTGTGTGTGAAAGCCGTCCTTCACCTAGCTTGTTGGGAACACAAAGTTTCTCTTCAGTTGCTAACTCCACTCGACACATATATATGGGGAGGTACTAGCTCCAACTCGGTTTTACAGTGAAAACTGCATGAACTTCAAACCGGCACTAGGAAACAGACTGAGAAACCACAGTAAAAGTTTCTCCTGCAAACCGTTCCCTTTGTGCTAGATGAACGAACGTCTCTCCACATGCTCAGTTCTGAGAGATAAGTGTGTGTGAAAGCCGTGCTTCACCTAGCTTGTTGGGAACACAAAGTTTCTCTTCAGTTGCAAACCCCACTCCATACATATATATGGGGAGGAACTAGCTCCCAATCGGTTTTACAGTGAAAAGTGCAGGAACTTCAAACCGGCACTAGGAAAGAGACTGAGAAACCAGAGTAAAAGTTTCCCCTGCAACCCATTCCCTTTGTGCTAGATGAAAGAAAGTCTCTCCACATGCGCACTTCTGAGAGATAAGTGTGTGTGAAAGCCAACTTTCACCTGCTTGTTGGGAACACAAGGTTTCTCTTCAGTTGCAAACTCCACTCCATACTTATATATGGGGAGGTACTAGCTCCAAATCTTTTTTACAGTGAAAACTGCAGGAACTTCAAACCGGCACTAGGAAACAGACTGAGAAACCAGAGTAAAAGTTTCTCCTGCAAACCGTTCCCTTTGTGCTAGATGAACGAACGTCTCTCCACATGCTCAGTACTGAGAGATAAGTGTGTGTGAAAGCCGTCCTTCACCTAGCTTGTTCGGAACAAAAAGTTTCTCTTCAGTTGCAAACTCCACTCCATACATATATATGTGGAGGTACTAGTTCCAACTCGGTTTTAGAGTGAAAACTGCAGGAACATCAAACCGGCACTAGGAAACAGACTGAGAAACCAGAGTTAAAGTTTCACCTGCAACCCGTTCACTTTGTGCTAGATGAACGAACGTCTCTCCACATGCTCAGTTCTGAGAGATAAGTGTGTGTGAAAGCCGTCCTTCACCTAGCTTGTTGGGAACACAAGGTTTCTCTTCAGTTGCAAACTCCACTCCATACATATATATGGGGATGTACTAGCTCCAACTCGGTTTTACAGTGAAAACTGCAGGAACTTCAAACCGGCACTAGGAAACAGACTGAGAAACCAGAGTAAAATTTTCTCCTGCAAACTGATCCCTTTGTGCTAGATGAACGAACGTCTCTTCACATGCTCATTTCTGACAGATAAGTGTGTGTGAAAGCCGTCCTTCACCTAGCTTGTTGGGAACACAAGTTTTCTCTTCAGTTGCAAACTCCACTCCATACATATATATGGGGATGTACTAGCTCCAACTCGGTTTTACAGTGAAAACTGCAGGAACTTCAAACCGGCACTAGGAAACAGACTGAGAAACCAGAGTAAAGTTTCTCCTGCAACCCGTTACCTTTGTGCTAAATGAACGAACGTCTCTCCACATGCTCAGTTCGGAGAGACAATTGTGTGTGAAAGCCGTCCTTCACATGCTTTTTGGGAACACAAAGTTTCTCTTCAGTTGCAAACTCCACTCCATACATATATATGGGAAGGAACTAGCTCCAACTCGGTTTTACAGTGAAAACTGCAGGAACTTCAAACCGGCACCAGGAAACAGACTGAGAAACCAGAGTAAAAGTTTCTCCTGCAACCCGTTCCTTTTGTGCTAGATGAACGAAAGTCTCTCCACATGCGCAGTTCTGAGAGATAAGTGTGTGTGAAAGCCGTCCTTCACCTGCTTGTTGGGAACACAATGTTTCTCTTCAGTTGCAAACTCCACTCCATACATGTATATGGGGATGTACTAGCTCCAAATCGGTTTTACAGTGAAAACTGCAGGAACTTCAAACCGGCACTAGGAAACAGACTGAGAAACCAGAGTAAATGTTACTCCTGCAAACCGTTCCCTTTGTGCTAGATGAACGAACGTCTCTCCACATGCTCAGTTCGGAGAGTTAAGTGTGTGTGAAAGTCGTCCTTCACCTAGCTTGTTGGGAAGAAAAAGATTCTCTCCAATTGCAAACTCCACTCCTTACATATATAAGCGGAGGTACTAGCTCCAACTCGGTTTTACAGTGAAAACTGCAGGAACTTCAAACCGGCACTAGGAAACAGACCGAGAAACCAGAGAAAAAGTTTCTCCTGCAACCCGTTCCCTTTGTGCTAGATGAACGAACGTCTCTCCACATGCTCAGTTCTGAGAGATAAGTGTGTGTGAAAGCCGTCCTTCACCTAGCTTGTTGGGAACACAAAGTTTCTCTTCAGTTGCTAACTCCACTCGACACATATATATGGGGAGGTACTAGCTCCAACTCGGTTTTACAGTGAAAACTGCAGGAACTTCAAACCGGCACTAGGAAACAGACTGAGAAACCACAGTAAAAGTTTCTCCTGCAAACCGTTCCCTTTGTGCTAGATGAACGAACGTCTCTCCACATGCTCAGTTCTGAGAGATAAGTGTGTGTGAAAGCCGTGCTTCACCTAGCTTGTTGGGAACACAAAGTTTCTCTTCAGTTGCAAACCCCACTCCATACATATATATGGGGAGGAACTAGCTCCCAATCGGTTTTACAGTGAAAAGTGCAGGAACTTCAAACCGGCACTAGGAAAGAGACCGAGAAACCAGAGTAAAAGTTTCCCCTGCAACCCATTCCCTTTGTGCTAGATGAAAGAAAGTCTCTCCACATGCGCACTTCTGAGAGATAAGTGTGTGTGAAAGCCATCTTTCACCTGCTTGTTGGGAACACAAGGTTTCTCTTCAGTTGCAAACTCCACTCCATACTTATATATGGGGAGGTACTAGCTCCAAATCGGTTTTACAGTGAAAACTGCAGGAACTTCAAACCGGCACTAGGAAACAGACTGAGAAACCAGAGTAAAAGTTTCTCCTGCAAACCGTTCCCTTTGTGCTAGATGAACGAACGTCTCTCCACATGCTCAGTACTGAGAGATAAGTGTGTGTGAAAGCCGTCCTTCACCTAGCTTGTTCGGAACAAAAAGTTTCTCTTCAGTTGCAAACTCCACTCCATACATATATATGGGGAGGTACTAGCTCCAACTCGGTTTTACAGTGAAAACTGCAGGAACTTCACACCGGCACTAGGAAACAGACCGAGAAACCATAGTAAAAGTTTCTCCTGCAACCCATTCCCTTTGTGCTAGATGAACGAACGTCTCTCCACATGCTCAGTTCTGAGAGATAAGTGTGTGTGAAAGCCATCCTTCACCTGCTTGTTGGGAACACAAGGTTTCTCTTCAGTTGCAAATTCCACTCCATACATATATATGGGGATGTACTAGCTCCAACTCGGTTTTACAGTGAAAACTGCAGGAAATTCAAACCGGAACTAGGAAACAGACTGAGAAACCAGAGTAAAAGTTTCTCCTGCAAACCATTCCCTTTGAGCTAGATGAACGAACGACACTCCACATGCTCAGTTCTGAGAGATAAGTGTGTGTGAAAGCCGTCCTTCACATAGCTTGTTGGGAACAAATAGTTTCTCTTCAGTTGCAAACTCCACTCCATACATATTTATGGGGAGGAACTAGCTCCAACTCGGTTTTACAGTGAAAACTGCAGGAACTTCACACCGGCACTAGGAAACAGACCGAGAAACCAGAGTAAAAGTTTCTCCTGCAACCCTTTCCCTTTGTGCTAGATGAACGAACGTCTCTCCACATGCGCAGTTCTGAGAGATAAGTGTGTGTGAAAGCCATCCTTCACCTGCTTGTTGGGAACACAAAGTTTCTCTTCAGTTGCAAACTCCACTCCATACATATATATGGGGATGTACTAGCTCCAACTCTGCTTTACAGTGAAAACTGCAGTAACTTCAAACCGGCACTAGGAAACAGACTGAGAAACCAATGTAAAAGTTTCTCCTGCAAACCGTTCCCTTTGAGCTAAATGAACGAACGACTCTCCACATGCTCAGTTCTGAGAGATAAGTGTGTGTGAAAGCCGTCCTTCACCTAGCTTTTTGGGAACAAAAAATTTCTCTTCAGTTGCAAACTCCACTCCATACATATTTATGGGGAGGAACTAGTTCCAAATCTGTTTTACAGTGAAAACTGCAGGAACTTCAAACCGGCACTAGGAAAGAGACCGAGAAACCAGAGTAAATGTTTCTCCTGCAACCCGTTCCCTTTGTCCTAGATGAACGAACGTCTCTCCACATGCGCAGTTCTGAGAGATAAGTGTCTGTGAAAGCCATCCTTCACCTGCTTGTTGGGAACACAAAGTTTCTCTTCAGTTGCAAACTCCACTCCATACATATATATGGGGATGTACTAGCTCCAACACGGTTTTACTGTGAAAACTGCAGGAACTTCAAACCGGCACTAGGAAACAGACTGAGAATCCAGAGTAAAAGTTTCTCCTGCAAACCGTTCCCTTTGTGCTAGATGAACGAACGTCTCTCCACATGCTCAGTACTGAGAGATAACTGTGTGTGAAAGCCGTCCTTCACCTAGCTTGTTCGGAACAAAAAGTTTCTCTTCAGTTGCAAACTCCACTCCATACATATATATAGGGAGGTACTAGCTCCAACTCGGTTTTACAGTGAAAACTGCAGGAACATCAAACCGGCACTAGGAAACAGACTGAGAAACCAGAGTAAAAGTTTTTCCTGCAACCCGTTCCCTTTGTGCTAGATGAACGAACGTCTCTCCACATGCTCAGTTCTGAGAGATAAATGTGTGTGAAAGCCGTCCTGCACCTGCTTGTTGGGAACACAAAGTTTCTCTTCAGTTGCAAACTCCACTCGATACATATATATGGGGAGGTACTAGCTCCAACTCGGTTTTACAGTGAAAAGTGCAGGAACTTCAAACCGGCACTAGGAAACAGACTGAGAAACCAGAGTAAAAGTTTCTCCTGCAACGCGTTCCCTTTGTGCTAGATGAACGAACGTCTCTCCACATGCTCAGTTCTGCGAGATAAGTGTGTGTGAAAGCCGTCCTTCACTTAGCTTGTTGGGAACACAAAGTTTCTCTTCAGTTGCAAACTCCACTCGATACATATATATGGGGAGGTACTAGCTCCAACTCGGTTTTACAGTGAAAACTGCAGGAACTTCAAAAAGGCACTAGGAAACAGACTGAGAAAAAGAGTAAAATTTTCTCCTGCAAACCGTTCCATTTGTGCTAGATGAACGAACGTCTCTCCACATGCTCAGATCTGAGATATAAGTGTGTGTGGAAGCCGTCCTTCACCTAGCTTGTTGGGAACACAAAGTTTCTCTTCAGTTGCAAGCTCCACTCCATACATATATATGGGTTGGTACTAGCTCCAACTCGGTTTTACAGTGAAAACTGTAGGAAATTCGTACCGGCACTGCGAAACAGACTGAGAAACCAGAGTAAAAGTTTTTCCTGCAACACGTTCCCTTTGTGCTAGATGAACGAACTTCTCTCCACATGCTCAGTTCTGAGAGATAGGTGTGTGTGAAAGCCGTCCTTCACCTAGCTTGTTCGGAACAAAAAGTTTCTCTTCAGTTGCAAACTCCACTCGATACATATATATGGGGAGGTACTAGCACCAACTCGGTTTTACAGTGAAAACTGTAGGAAATTCATACCGGCACTACGAAACAGACTGAGAAACCAGAGTAAAAGTTTTTCCTGCAACCCGTTCCCTTTGTGCTAGATGAACGAACGTCTCTCCACATGCTCAGTTCTGAGAGATAAGTGTGTGTGAAAGCCGTCCTTCACCTAGCTTGTTGGGAACACAAAGTTTCTCTTAAGTTGCAAACTCCACTCGATACATATAAGGGGAGGTACTAGCTCCAACTCGGTTTTACAGTGAAAACTGCAGGAACTTCAAACCGGCACTAGGAAACAGACTGAGAAACCAGAGTAAAAGTTTCTCCTGCAACCCGTTCCATTTGTGCTACATGAACGAAAGTCTCTCTACATGCTCAGTTCTGAGAGATAAGTGTGTGTGAAAGCCGTCCTTCACCTTGCTTGTTGGGAACACAAAGTTTCTCTTCAGTTGCAAACTCCACTCCATACATATATATGGGGAGGTACTAGTTCCAACTCGGTTTTAGAGTGAAAACTGCAGGAACATCAAACCGGCACTAGGAAACAGACTGAGAAACCAGAGTTAAAGTTTCACCTGCAACCCGTTCACTTTGTGCTAGATGAACGAACGTCTCTCCACATGCTCAGTTCTGAGAGATAAGTGTGTGTGAAAGCCGTCCTTCACCTAGCTTGTTGGGAACACAAGGTTTCTCTTCAGTTGCAAACTCCACTCCATACATATATATGTTGATGTACTAGCTCCAACTCGGTTTTACAGTGAAAACTGCAGGAACTTCAAACCGGCACTAGGAAACAGACTGAGAAACCAGAGTAAAATTTTCTCCTGCAAACTGTTCCCTTTGTGCTAGATGAACGAACGTCTCTTCACATGCTCATTTCTGACAGATAAGTGTGTGTGAAAGCCGTCCTTCCCCTAGCTTGTTGGGAACACAAGTTTTCTCTTCAGTTGCAAACTCCACTCCATACATATATATGGGGATGTACTAGCTCCAACTCGGTTTTACAGTGAAAACTGCAGGAACTTCAAACCGGCACTAGGAAACAGACTGAGAAACCAGAGTAAAAGTTTCTCCTGCAACCCGTTACCTTTGTGCTAAATGAACGAACGTCTCTCCACATGCTCAGTTCGGAGAGACAAGTGTGTGTGAAAGCCGTCCTTCACCTGCTTTTTGGGAACACAAAGTTTCTCTTCAGTTGCAAACTCCACTCCATACATATATATGGGAAGGAACTAGCTCCAACTCGGTTTTACAGTGAAAACTGCAGGAACTTCAAACCGGCACCAGGAAACAGACTGAGAAACCAGAGTAAAAGTTTCTCCTGCAACCCGTTCCCTTTGTGCTAGATGAACGAAAGTCTCTCCACATGCGCAGTTCTGATAGATAAGTGTGTGTGAAAGCCGTCCTTCACCTGCTTGTTGGGAACACAATGTTTCTCTTCAGTTGCAAACTCCACTGCATACAAGTATATGGGGATGTACTAGCTCCAAATCGGTTTTACAGTGAAAACTGCAGGAACTTCAAACCGGCACTAGGAAACAGACTGAGAAACCAGAGTAAATGTTACACCTGCAAACCGTTCCCTTTGTGCTAGATGAACGAACGTCTCTCCACATGCTCAGTTCGGAGAGTTAAGTGTGTGTGAAAGCCGTCCTTCACCTAGCTTGTTGGGAAGAAAAAGTTTCTCTCCAATTGCAAACTCCACTCCATACATACATAAGCGGAGGTACTAGCTCCAACTCGGTTTTACAGTGAAAACTGCAGGAACTTCAAACCGGCACTAGGAAACAGACCGAGAAACCAGAGAAAAAGTTTCTCCTGCAACCCGTTCCCTTTGTGCTAGATGAACGAACGTCTCTCCACATGCTCAGTTCTGAGAGATAAGTGTGTGTGAAAGCCGTCCTTCACCTAGCTTGTTGGGAACACAAAGTTTCTCTTCAGTTGCTAACTCCACTCGACACATACATATGGGGAGGTACTATCTCCAACACGGTTTTACAGTGAAAACTGCAGGAACTTCAAACCGGCACTAGGAAACAGACTGAGAAACCACAGTAAAAGTTTCTCCTGCAAACCGTTCCCTTTGTGCTAGATGAACGAACGTCTCTCCACATGCTCAGTTCTGAGAGATAAGTGTGTGTGAAAGCCGTGCTTCACCTAGCTTGTTGGGAACACAAAGTTTCTCTTCAGTTGCAAACCCCACTCCATACATATATATGGGGAGGAACTAGCTCCCAATCGGTTTTACAGTGAAAAGTGCAGGAACTTCAAACCGGCACTAGGAAAGAGACCGAGAAACCAGAGTAAAAGTTTCCCCTGCAACCCATTCCCTTTGTGCTAGATGAAAGAAAGTCTCTCCACATGCGCACTTTTGAGAGATAAGTGTGTGTGAAAGCCATCTTTCACCTGCTTGTTGGGAACACAAGGTTTCTCTTCAGTTGCAAACTTCACTCCATACTTATATATGGGGAGGTACTAGCTCCAAATCGGTTTTACAGTGAAAACTGCAGGAACTTCAAACCGGCACTAGGAAACAGACTGAGAAACCAGAGTAAAAGTTTCTCCTGCAAACCGTTCCCTTTGTGCTAGATGAACGAACGTCTCTCCACATGCTCAGTACTGAGAGATAAGTGTGCGTGAAAGCCGTCCTTCACCTAGCTTGTTCGGAACAAAAAGTTTCTCTTCAGTTGCAAACTCCACTCCATACATATATATGGGGAGGTACTAGCTCCAACTCGGTTTTACAGTGAAAACTGCAGGAACTTCACACCGGCACTAGGAAACAGACCGAGAAACCATAGTAAAAGTTTCTCCTGCAACCCGTTCCCTTTGTGCTAGATGAACGAACGTCTCTCCACATGCTCAGTTCTGAGAGATAAGTGTGTGTGAAAGCCATCCTTCACCTGCTTGTTGGGAACACAAGGTTTCTCTTCAGTTGCAAATTCCACTCCATACATATATATGGGGATGTACTAGCTCCAACTCGGTTTTACAGTGAAAACTGCAGGAACTTCAAACCGGCACTAGGAAACAGACTGAGAAACCAGAGTAAAAGTTTCTCCTGCAAACCGTTCCCTTTGAGCTAGATGAACGAACGACACTCCACATGCTCATTTCTGAGAGATATGTGCGTGTGAAAGCCGTCCTTCACCTAGCTTGTTGAGAACAAATAGTTTCTCTTCAGTTGCAAACTCCACTCCATACATATTTATGGGGAGGAACTAGCTCCAACTCGGTTTTACAGTGAAAACTGCAGTAACTTCAAACCGGCACTAGGAAACAGACTGAGAAACCAATGTAAAAGTTTCTCCTGCAAACCGTTCCCTTTGAGCTAAATGAACGAACGACTCTCCACATGCTAAGTTCTGAGAGATAAGTGTGTGTGAAAGCCGTCCTTCACCTAGCTTTTTGGGAACAAAAAATTTCTCTTCAGTTGCAAACTCCACTCCATATATATTTATGGGGAGGAACTAGTTCCAAATCTGTTTTACAGTGAAAACTGCAGGAACTTCAAACCGACACTAGGAAAGAGACCGAGAAACCAGAGTAAATGTTTCTCCTGCAACCCGTTCCCTTTGTCCTAGATGAACGAACGTCTCTCCACATGCGCAGTTCTGAGAGATAAGTGTCTGTGAAAGCCATCCTTCACCTGCTTGTTGGGAACACAAAGTTTCTCTTCAGTTGCAAACTCCACTCCATACATATATATGGGGATGTACTAGCTCCAACACGGTTTTACTGTGAAAACTGCAGGAACTTCAAACCGGCACTAGGAAACAGACTGAGAATCCAGAGTAAAAGTTTCTCCTGCAAACCGTTCCCTTTGTGCTAGATGAACGAACGTCTCTCCACATGCTCAGTACTGAGAGATAACTGTGTGTGAAAGCCGTCCTTCACCTAGCTTGTTCGGAACAAAAAGTTTCTCTTCAGTTGCAAACTCCACTCCATACATATATATGGGGAGGTACTAGCTCCAACTCGGTTTTACAGTGAAAACTGCAGGAACATCAAACCGGCACTAGGAAACAGACTGAGAAACCAGAGTAAAAGTTTTTCCTGCAACCCGTTCCCTTTGTGCTAGATGAACGAACGTCTCTCCACATGCTCAGTTCTGAGAGATAAGTGTGTGTGAAAGCCGTCCTGCACCTGCTTGTTGGGAACACAAAGTTTCTCTTCAGTTGCAAACTCCACTCGATACATATATATGGGGAGGTACTAGCTCCAACTCGGTTTTACAGTGAAAAGTGCAGGAACTTCAAACCGGCACTAGGAAACAGACTGAGAAACCAGAGTAAAAGTTTCTCCTGCAACGCGTTCCCTCTGTGCTAGATGAACGAACGTCTCTCCACATGCTCAGTTCTGCGAGATAAGTGTGTGTGAAAGCTGTCCTTCACTTAGCTTGTTGGGAACACAAAGTTTCTCTTCAGTTGCAAACTCCACTCGATACATATATATTGGGAGGTACTAGCTCCAACTCGGTTTTACAGTGAAAACTGCAGGAACTTCAAACCGGCACTAGGAAACAGACTGAGAAAAAGAGTAAAATTTTCTCCTGCAAACCGTTCCCTTTGTGCTAGATGAACGAACGTCTCTTCACATGCTCAGATCTGAGATATAAGTGTGTGTGGAAGCCGTCCTTCACCTAGCTTGTTGGGAACACAAAGTTTCTCTTCAGTTGCAAGCTCCACTCCATACATATATATGGGTTGGTACTAGCTCCAACACGGTTTTACAGTGAAAACTGTAGGAAATTCATACCGGCACTGCGAAACAGACTGAGAAACCAGAGTAAAATTTTTCCTGCAACACGTTCCCTTTGTGCTAGATGAACGAACTTCTCTCCACATGCTCAGTTCTGAGAGATAGGTGTGTGTGAAAGCCGTCCTTCACCTAGCTTGTTCGGAACAAAAAGTTTCTCTTCAGTTGCAAACTCCACTCGATACATATATATGGGGAGGTACTAGCACCAACTCGGTTTTACAGTGAAAACTGTAGGAAATTCATACCGGCACTACGAAACAGACTGAGAAACCAGAGTAAAAGTTTTTCCTGCAACCCGTTCCCTTTGTGCTAGATGAACGAACGTCTCTCCACATGCTCAGTTCTGAGAGATAAGTGTGTGTGAAAGCCGTCCTTCACCTAGCTTGTTGGGAACACAAAGTTTCTCTTAAGTTGCAAACTCCACTCGATACATATAAGGGGAGGTACTAGCTCCAACTCGGTTTTACAGTGAAAACTGCAGGAACTTCAAACCGGTACTAGGAAACAGACTGAGAAACCAGAGTAAAAGTTTCTCCTGCAACCCGTTCCATTTGTGCTACATGAACGAAAGTCTCTCTACATGCTCAGTTCTGAGAGATAAGTGTGTGTGAAAGCCGTCCTTCACCTAGCTTGTTGGGAACACAAAGTTTCTCTTCAGTTGCAAACTCCACTCCATACATATATATGGGGAGGTACTAGTTCCAACTCGGTTTTAGAGTGAAAACTGCAGGAACATCAAACCGGCACTAGGAAACAGACTGAGAAACCAGAGTTAAAGTTTCACCTGCAACCCGTTCACTTTGTGCTAGATGAACGAACGTCTCTCCACATGCTCATTTCTGAGAGATAAGTGTGTGTGAAAGCCGTACTTCACCTAGCTTGTTGGGAACACAAGGTTTCTCTTCAGTTGCAAACTCCACTCCATACATATATATGGGGATGTACTAGCTCCAACTCGGTTTTACAGTGAAAACTGCAGGAACTTCAAACCGGCACTAGGAAACAGACTGAGAAACCAGAGTAAAATTTTCTCCTGCAAACTGTTCCCTTTGTGCTAGATGAACGAACGTCTCTTCACATGCTCATTTCTGACAGATAAGTGAGTGTGAAAGCCGTCCTTCACCTAGATTGTTGGGAACACAAGTTTTCTCTTCAGTTGCAAACTCCACTCCATACATATATATGGGGATGTACTAGCTCCAACTCGGTTTTCAGTGAAAACTGCAGGAACTTCAAACCGGCACTAGGAAACAGACTGAGAAACCAGAGTAAAAGTTTCTCCTGCAACCCGTTACCTTTATGCTAAATGAACGAACGTCTCTCCACATGCTCAGTTCGGAGAGACAATGTGTGTGAAAGCCGTCCTTCACCTGCTTTTTGGGAACACAATGTTTCTCTTCAGTTGCAAACTCCACTCCATACATATATATGGGAAGGAACTAGCTCCAACTCGGTTTTACAGTGAAAACTGCAGGAACTTCAAACCGGCACCAGGAAACAGACTGAGAAACCAGAGTAAAAGTTTCTCCTGCAACCCGTTCCTTTTGTGCTAGATGAACGAAAGTCTCTCCACATGCGCAGTTCTGAGAGATAAGTGTGTGTGAAAGCCGTCCTTCACCTGCTTGTTGGGAACACAATGTTTCTCTTCAGTTGCAAACTCCACTCCATACATGTATATGGGGATGTACTAGCTCCAAATCGGTTTTACAGTGAAAACTGCAGGAACTTCAAACCGGCACTAGGAAACAGACTGAGAAACCAGAGTAAATGTTACTCCTGCAAACCGTTCCCTTTGTGCTAGATGAACGAACGTCTCTCCACATGCTCAGTTCGGAGAGTTAAGTGTGTGTGAAAGCCGTCCTTCACCTAGCTTGTTGGGAAGAAAAAGTTTCTCTCCAATTGCAAACTCCACTCCATACATATATAAGCGGAGGTACTAGCTCCAACTCGGTTTTACAGTGAAAACTGCAGGAACTTCAAACTGGCACTAGGAAACAGACCGAGAAACCAGAGAAAAAGTTTCTCCTGCAACCCGTTCCCTTTGTGCTAGATGAACGAACGTCTCTCCTCATGCTCAGTTCTGAGAGATAAGTGTGTGTGAAAGCCGTCCTTCACCTAGCTTGTTGGGAACACAAAGTTTCTCTTCAGTTGCTAACTCCACTCGACACATATATATGGGGAGGTACTAGCTCCAACTCGGTTTTACAGTGAAAACTGCAGGAACTTCAAACCGGCACTAGGAAACAGACTGAGAAACCACAGTAAAAGTTTCCCTGCAAACAGTTCCCTTTGTGCTAGATGAACGAACGTCTCTCCACATGCTCAGTTCTGAGAGATAAGTGTGTGTGAAAGCCGTCCTTCACCTAGCTTGTTAGGAATACAAAGTTTCTCTTCATTTGCAAACTCCACTCCATACATATATATGGGGAGGAACAAGCTCCAACTCGGTTTTACAGTGAAAACTGCAGGAACTTCAAACCGGCACTAGGAAACAGACTGAGAAACCTGAGTAAAAGTTTCTCCTGCAACTCGTTCCATTTGTGCTAGATGAACGAACGTCTCTCCACATGCTCAGTTCTGAGAGATAAGTGTGTGTGAAAGCCGTCCTTCACCTAGCTTGTTGGGAACACAAAGTTTCTCTTCAGTTGCAAACCCCACTCCATACATATATATGGGGAGGAACAAGCTCCAAATCGGTTTTACAGTGAAAAGTGCAGGAACTTCAAACCGGCACTAGGAAAGAGACCGAGAAACCAGAGTAAAAGTTTCCCCTGCAACCCGTTCCCTTTGTGCTAGATGAAAGAAAGTCTCTCCACATGCTCAGTTCTGAGAGATAAGTGTGTGTGAAAGCCGTCCTTCACCTAGCTTGTTGGGAACACAATGTTTCTCTTCAGTTGAAAACTCCACTCCATACATATATATGGGGAGGTACTAGCTCCAAATCGGTTTTACAGTGAAAACTGCAGGAACTTCAAACCGGCACTAGGATACAGACTGAGAAACCAGAGTAAAAGTTTCTCCTGCAAACCGTTCCCTTTGTGCTAGATGAACGAACGTCTCTCCACATGCTCTGTACTGAGAGATAAGTGTGTGTGAAAGCCGTCCTTCACCTAGCTTGTTCGGAACAAAAAGTTTCTCTTCAGTTGCAAACTCCACTCCATACATATGTAAGCGGAGGTACTAGCTCCAACTCGGGTTTACAGTGAAAACTGCAGGAACTTCAAACCGGCACTAGGAAACAGACCGAGAAACCAGAGAAAAAGTTTCTCCTGCAACCCGTTCCCTTTGTGCTAGATGAACGAACGTCTCTCCACATGCTCAGTTCTGAGAGATAAGTGTGTGTGAAAGCCATCCTTCACCTAGCTTGTTGGGAACACAAAGTTTCTCTTCAGTTGCTAACTCCACTCGACACATATATATGTGGAGGTACTAGCTCCAACTCGGTTTTACAGTGAAAACTGCAGGAACTTCAAACCGGCACTAGGAAACAGACTGAGAAACCACAGTAAAAGTTTCTCCTGCAAACCGTTCCCTTTGTGCTAGATGAACGAACGTCTCTCCACATGCTCAGTTCTGAGAGATAAGTGTGTGTGAAAGCCGTCCTTCACCTAGCTTGTTAGGAATACAAAGTTTCTCTTCATTTGCAAACTCCACTCCATACATATATATGGGGAGGAACAAGCTCCAACTCGGTTTTACAGTGAAAACTGCAGGAACTTCAAACTGGCACTAGGAAACAGACTGAGAAACCTGAGTAAAAGTTTCTCCTGCAACTCATTCCCTTTGTGCTAGATGAACGAACGTCTCTCCACATGCTCAGTTCTGAGAGATAAGTGTGTGTGAAAGCCGTCCTTCACCTAGCTTGTTGGGAACACAAAGTTTCTCTTCAGTTGCAAACCCCACTCCATACATATATATGGGGAGGAACTAGCTCCCAATCGGTTTTACAGTGAAAAGTGCAGGAACTTCAAACCGGCACTAGGAAAGAGACCGAGAAACCAGAGTAAAAGTTTCCCCTGCAACCCATTCCCTTTGTGCTAGATGAAAGAAAGTCTCTCCACATGCGCAGTTCTGAGAGATAAGTGTGTGTGAAAGCCATCTTTCACCTGCTTGTTGGGAACACAAGGTTTCTCTTCAGTTGCAAACTCCACTCCATACATATATATGGGGAGGTACTAGCTCCAAATCGGTTTTACAGTGAAAACTGCAGGAACTTCAAACCGGCACTAGGAAACAGACCGAGAAACCAGAGAAAAAGTTTCTCCTGCAACTCGTTCCCTTTGTGCTAGATGAACGAACGTCTCTCCACATGCGCAGTTCTGAGAGATAAGTGTGTGTGAAAGCCGTCCTTCACCTAGCTTGTTCGGAACAAAAAGTTTCTCTTCAGTTGCAAACTCCACTCCATACATATATATGGGGAAGAACTAGCTCCAACTCGGTTTTACAGTGAAAACTGCAGGAACATCAAACCGGCACTAGGAAACAGACTGAGAAACCAGAGTAAAAGTTTCTCCTGCAACCCGTTCCCTTTGTGCTAGATGAACGAACGTCTCTCCACATGCTCAGTTCTGAGAGATAAGTGTGTGTGAAAGCCGTCCTTCACCTAGCTTGTTGGGAACACAAAGTTTCTCTTCAGTTGCTAAATCCAATCGACACATATATATGGGGAGGTACTAGCTCCAACTCGGTTTTACAGTCAAAACTGCAGGAACTTCAAACCGGCACTAGGAAACAGACTGAGAAACCACAGTAAATGTTTCTCCTGCAACCCGTTCCCTTTGTGCTAGATGAACGAACGTCTCTCCACATGCTCAGTTCTGAGAGATAAGTGTGTGTGAAAGCCGTCCTTCACCTAGCTTGTTAGGAATACAAAGTTTCTCTTCATTTGCAAACTCCACTCCATACATATATATGGGGAGGAACAAGCTCCAACTCGGTTTTACAGTGAAAACTGCAGGAACTTCAAACCGGCACTAGGAAACAGACTGAGAAACCTGAGTAAAAGTTTCTCCTGCAACTCGTTCCCTTTGTGCTAGATGAACGAACGTCTCTCCACATGCTCAGTTCTGAGAGATAAGTGTGTGTGAAAGCCGTACTTCACCTAGCTTGTTGGGAACACAAAGTTTCTCTTCAGTTGCAAAACCCACTCCATACATATATATGGGGAGGAACTAGCTCCAAATCGGTTTTACAGTGAAAAGTGCAGGAACTTCAAACCGGCACTAGGAATGAGACCGAGAAACCAGAGTAAAAATTTCCCATTCAACCCGTTCCCTTTGTGCTAGATGAAAGAAAGTCTCTCCACAAGTGCAGTTCTGAGAGATAAGTGTGTGTGAAAGCCATCTTTCACCTGCTTGTTGGGAACACAAGGTTTCTCTTCAGTTGCAAAATCCACTCCATACATATATATGGGGATGTACTAGCTCCAACTCGGTTTTACAGTGAAAACTGCAGGAACTTCAAACCGGCACTAGGAAACATACTGAGAAACCAGAGTAAAAGTTTCTCCTGCAAACCGTTCCCTTTGTGGTAGATGAACGAACGTCTCTCCACATGCTCAGTACTGAGAGATAAGTGTGTGTGAAAGCCGTCCTTCACCTAGCTTGTTCGGAACAAAAAGTTTCTCTTCAGTTGCAAACTCCACTCCATACATATATATGGGGAGGTACTACCTCCAACTCGGTTTTACAGTGAAAACTGAAGGAACTTCACACCGGCACTAGGAAACAGACCGAGAAACCAGAGTAAAAGTTTCTCCTGCAACCCTTTCCCTTTGTGCTAGATGAACGAACGTCTCTCCACATGCGCAGTTCTGAGAGATAAGTGTGTGTGAAAGCCATCCTTCACCTGCTTGTTGGGAACACAAAGTTTCTCTTCAGTTGCAAACTCCACTCCATACATATATATGGGGATGTACTAGCTCCAACTCGGTTTTACAGTGAAAACTGCAGTAACTTCAAACCGGCACTAGGAAACAGACTGAGAAACCAATGTAAAAGTTTCTCCTGCAAACCGTTCCCTTTGAACTAGATGAACGAACGACTCTCCACATGCTCAGTTCTGAGAGATAAGTGTGTGTGAAAGCCTTCCTTCACCTAGCTTTTTGGGAACAAAAAATTTCTCTTCAGTTGCAAACTCCACTCCATACATATTTATGGGGAGGAACTAGTTCCAAATCGGTTTTACAGTGAAAACTGCAGGAACTTCAAACCGGAACTAGGAAAGAGACCGAGAAACCAGAGTAAAAGTTTCTCCTGCAACCCGTTCCCTTTGTGCTAGATGAACGAACGTCTCTCCACATGCGCAGTTCTGAGAGATAAGTGTGTGTGAAAGCCATCCTTCACCTGCTTGTTGGGAACACAAAGTTTCTCTTCAGTTGCAAACTCCACTCCATACATATATATGGGGATGTACTAGCTCCAACTCGGTTTTACAGTGAAAACTGTAGGAAATTCATACCGGCACTACGAAACAGACTGAGAAACCAGAGTAAAAGTTTTTCCTGCAACCCGTTCCCTTTGTGCTACATGAACGAACGTCTCTCCACATGCTCAGTTCTGAGAGATAAGTGTGTGTGAAAGCCGTCCTTCACCTAGCTTGTTGGGAACACAAAGTTTCTCTTAAGTTGCAAACTCCACTCGATACATATATAAGGGGAGGTACTAGCTCCAACTCGGTTTTACAGTGAAAACTGCAGGAACTTCAAACCGGCACTAGGAAACAGACTGAGAAACCAGAGTAAAAGTTTCTCCTGCAACCCGTTCCATTTGTGCTACATGAACGAAAGTCTCTCTACATGCTCAGTTCTGAGAGATAAGTGTGTGTGAAAGCCGTCCTTCACCTAGCTTGTTGGGAACACAAAGTTTCTCTTCAGTTGCAAACTCCACTCCATACATATATATGGGGAGGTACTAGTTCCAACTCGGTTTTAGAGTGAAAACTGCAGGAACATCAAACCGGCACTAGGAAACAGACTGAGAAACCAGAGTTAAAGTTTCACCTGCAAACCGTTCACTTTGTGCTAGATGAACGAACGTCTCTCCACATGCTCAGTTCTGAGAGATAAGTGTGTGTGAAAGCCGTCCTTCATCTAGCTTGTTGGGAACACAAGGTTTCTCTTCAGTTGCAATCTCCACTCCATACAAATATATGGGGATGTACTAGCTCCAACTCGGTTTTACAGTGAAAACTGCAGGAACTTCAAACCGGCACTAGGAAACAGACTGAGAAACCAGAGTAAAATTTTCTCCTGCAAACCGTTCCTTTGTGCTAGATGAACGAACGTCTCTTCACATGCTCATTTCTGACAGATAAGTGTGTGTGAAAGCCGTTCTTCACCTAGCTTGTTGGGAACACAAGGTTTCTCTTCAGTTGCAAACTCCACTCCGTACATATATATGGGTATGTACTAGCTCCAACTCGGTTTTACAGTGAAAACTGCAGGAACTTCAAACCGGCACTAGGAAAGAGACCGAGAAACCAGAGTAAAAGTTTCCCCTGCAACCCGTTCCCTTTTTGCTAGATGAAAGAAAGTCTCTCCACATGCGCAGTTCTGAGAGATAAGTGTGTGTGAAAGCCATCCTTCACCTGCTTGTTGGGAACACAAAGTTTCTCTTCAGTTGCAAACTCCACTCCATACATATATATGGGGATGTACTAGCTCCAACTCGGTTTTACAGAGAAAACTGCAGGAACTTCAAACCGGCACTAGGAAACAGACTGAGAAACCAGAGTAAAAGTTTCTCCTGCAAACCGTTCCCTTTGTGCTAGATGAACGAACGTCTCTCCACATGCTCATTACTGAGAGATAAGTGTGTGTGAAAGCCGTCCTTCACCTAGCTTGTTCAGAACAAAAAGTTTCTCTTCAGTTGCAAACTCCACTCCATACATGTATATGGGGAGGTACTAGCTCCAACTCGGTTTTACAGTGAAAACTGCAGGAACTTCACACCGGCACTCGGAAACAGACTGAGAAAAAGAGTAAAATTTTCTCCTGCAAACCGTTCCCTTTGTGCTAGATGAACGAACGTCTCTCCACATGCTCAGTTCTGAGATATAAGTGTGTGTGGAAGCCGTCCTTCACCTAGCTTGTTGGGAACACAAAGTTTCTCTTCAGTTGCAAGCTCCACTCCATACATATATATGGGGAGGTACTAGCTCCAACTCGGTTTTACAGTGAAAACTGTAGGAAATTCATACCGGCACTACGAAACAGACTGAGAAACCAGAGTAAAAGTTTTTCCTGCAACACGTTCCCTTTGTGCTAGATGAACGAACGTCTCTCCACATGCTCAGTTCTGAGAGATAAGTGTGTGTGAAAGCCGTCTTTCACGTAGCTTGTTGGGAACACAAAGTTTCTCTTCAGTTGCAAACTCCATTCGATACATATATATGGGGAGGTACTAGCACCAACTCGGTTTTACAGTGAAAACTGTAGGAAATTCATACCGGCACTACGAAACAGACTGAGAAACCAGAGTAAAAGTTTTTCCTGCAACCCGTTCCCTTTGTGCTAGATGAACGAACGTCTCTCCACATGCTCAGTTCTGAGAGATATGTGTGTGTGAAAGCCGTCCTTCACCTTGCTTGTTGGGAACACAAAGTTTCTCTTAAGTTGCAAACTCCACTCGATACATATATAAGGGGAGGTACTAGCTCCAACTCGGTTTTACAGTGAAAACTGCAGGAACTTCAAACCGGCACTAGGAAACAGACTGAGAAACCAGAGTAAAAGTTTCTCCTGCAACCCGTTCCATTTGTGCTACATGAACGAAAGTCTCTCTACATGCTCAGTTCTGAGAGATAAGTGTGTGTGAAAGCCGTCCTTCACCTAGCTTGTTGGGAACACAAAGTTTCTCTTCAGTTGCAAACTCCACTCCATACATATATATGGGGAGGTACTAGTTCCAACTCGGTTTTAGAGTGAAAACTGCAGGAACATCAAACCGGCACTAGGAAACAGACTGAGAAACCAGAGTTAAAGTTTCACCTGCAACCCGTTCACTTTGTGCTAGATGAACGAACGTCTCTCCACATGCTCAGTTCTGAGAGATATGTGTGTGTGAAAGCCGTCCTTCACCTAGCTTGTTGGGAACACAAGGGTTCTCTTCAGTTGCAAACTCCACTCCATACATATATATGCGGATGTACTAGCTCCAACTCGGTTTTACAGTGAAAACTGCAGGAACTTCAAACCGGCACTAGGAAACAGACTGAGAAACCAGAGTAAAATTTTCTCCTGCAAACCGTTCCCTTTGTGCTAGATGAACGAACGCCTCTTCACATGCTCATTTCTGACAGATAAGTGTGTGTGAAAGCCGTTCTTCACCTAGCTTGTTGGGAACACAAGGTTTCTCTTCAGTTGCAAACTCCACTCCATACATATATATGGGGATGTACTATCTCCAACTCGGTTTTACAGTGAAAACTGCAGGAACTTCAAACCGGCACTAGGAAAGAGACCGAGAAACCAGAGTAAAAGTTTCCCCTGCAACCCGTTCCCTTTGTGCTAGATGAAAGAAAGTCTCTCCACATGCGCAGTTCTGAGAGATAAGTGTGTGTGAAAGCCATCCTTCACCTGCTTGTTGGGAACACAAAGTTTCTCTTCAGTTGCAAACTCCACTCCATACATGTATATGGGGAGGTACTAGCTCCAACTCGGTTTTACAGTGAAAACTGCAGGAACTTCACACCGGCACTAGGAAACAGACTGAGAAAAATAGTAAAATTTTCTCCTGCAAACCGTTCCCTTTGTGCTAGATGAACGAACGTCTCTCCACATGCTCAGTTCTGAGACATAAGTGTGTGTGGAAGCCGTCCTTCACCTAGCTTGTTGGGAACACAAAGTTTCTCTTCAGTTGCAAGCTCCACTCCATACATATATATGGGGAGGTACTAGCTCCAACTCGGTTTTACAGTGAAAACTGTAGGAAATTCATACCGGCACTACGAAACAGACTGAGAAACCAGAGTAAAAGTTTTTCCTGCAACACGTTCCCTTTGTGCTAGATGAACGAACGTCTCTCCACTTGCTCAGTTCTGAGAGATAGGTGTGTGTGAAAGCCGTCCTTCACCTAGCTTGTTGGGAACACAAAGTTTCTCTTCAGTTGCAAACTCCACTCGATACATATATATGGGGAGGTACTAGCACCAACTCGGTTTTACAGTGAAAACTGTAGGAAATTAATACCGGCACTACGAAACAGACTGAGAAACCAGAGTAAAAGTTTTTCCTGCAACACGTTCCCTTTGTGCTAGATGAACGAACGTCTCTCCACATGCTCAGTTCTGAGAGATAAGTGTGTGTGAAAGACGTCCTTCACCTAGCTTGTTGGGAACACAAAGTTTCTTTAAAGTTGCAAACTCCACTCGATACATATATAAGGGGAGGTACTAGCTCCAACTCGGTTTTACAGTGAAAACTGCAGGAACTTCAAACCGGCACTAGGAAACAGACTGAGAAACCAGAGTAAAAGTTTCTCCTGCAACACGTTCCATTTGTGCTACATGAACGAAAGTCTCTCTACATGCTCAGTTCTGAGTGATAAGTGTGTGTGAAAGCCGTCCTTCACATAGCTTGTTGGGAACACAAAGTTTCTCTTCAGTTGCAAACTCCACTCCATACATATATATGGGGTGGTACTAGTTCCAACTCGGTTTTAGAGTGAAAACTGCAGGAACATCAAACCGGCACTAGGAAACAGACTGAGAAACCAGAGTTAAAGTTTCAACTGCAACCAGTTCACTTTGTGCTAGATGAACGAACGTCTCTCCACATGCTCAGTTCTGAGAGATAAGTGTGTGTGAAAGCCGTCCTGCACCTAGCATGTTGGGAACACAAGGTTTCTCTTCAGTTGCAAACTCCACTCCATACATATATATGGGGATGTACTAGCTTCAACTCGGTTTTACAGTGAAAACTGCAGGAACTTCAAACCGGCACTAGGAAACAGACTGAGAAACCAGAGTAAAATTTTCTCCTGCAAACCGTTCCCTTTGTGCTAGATGAACGAACGTCTCTTCACATGCTCATTTCTGACAGATAAGTGTGTGTGAAAGCCGTCCTTCACCTAGCTTGTTGGGAACACAAGGATTCTCTTCAGTTGCAAACTCCACTCCATAAATATATATGGGGATGTACTAGCCCCAACTCGGTTGTACAGTGAAAACTGCAGGAACTTCAAACCGGCACTAGGAAAGAGACCGAGAAACCAGAGTAAAAGTTTCCCCTGCAACCCTTTCCCTTTGTGCTAGACGAAAGAAAGTCTCTCCACAAGCGCAGTTCTGAGAGATAAGTGTGTGTGAAAGCCATCCTTCACCTGCTTGTTGGGAACACAAAGTTTCTCTTCAGTTGCAAACTCCACTCCATACATATATATGGGGATGTACTAGCTCCAACTCGGTTTTACAGTGAAAACTGCAGAAACTTCAAACCGGCACTAGGAAACAGACTGAGAAACCAGAGTAAAAGTTTCTCCTGCAAACCGTTCCCTTTGTGCTAGATGAACGAACGTCTCTCCACATGCTCAGTACTGAGAGATAAGTGTGTGTGAAAGCCGTCCTTCACCTAGCTTGTTCGGAACAAAAAGATTCTCTTCAGTTGCAAACTCCACTCCATACTTATTTATGGGGAGGTACTAGCTCCAACTCGGTTTTACAGTGAAAACTGCAGGAACTTCACACCGGCACTAGGAAACAGACCGAGAAACCAGAGTAAAAGTTTCTCCTGCAACCCGTTCCCTTTGTGCTAGATGAACGAACGTCTCTCCACATGCGCAGTTCTGAGAGATAAGTGTGTGTGAAAGCCATTCTTCACCTGCTTGTTGGGAACACAAAGTTTCTCTTCAGTTGCAAACTCCACTCCATACATATATATGGGGATGTACTAGCTCCAACTCGGTTTTACAGTGAAAACTGCAGGAACTTCAAACCGGCACTAGGAAAGAGACCGAGAAACCAGAGTAAAAGTTTCTCCTGCAACCCCTTCCCTTTCTGCTAGATGAACGAACGTCTCTCCACATGCGCAGTTCTGAGAGATAAGTGTGTGTGAAAGCCATCCTTCACCTGCTTGTTGGGAACACAAAGTTTCTCTTCAGTTGCAAATTCCACTCCATACATATATATGGGGAGGTACTAGCTCCAACTCGGTTTTACAGTGAAAACTGCAGGATCTTCCCAACGGCAGTAGGAAACAGACTGAGAAACCAGAGTAAAAGTTTCTATTGCAACCCGTTCCCTTTGTGCTAGATGAACGAACGTCTCTCCACATGCGCAGTTCTGAGAGATAACTGTGTGTTAAAGCCGTCCTGCACCTGCTTGTTGGGAACACAAAGTTTCTCTTCAGTTGAAAACTCCACTCCATTCATATATATGGGGAGGTACTAGCTATAACTCGGTTTTACAGTGAAAACGGTAGGAACTTCATACCGGCACTACGAAACAGACTGAGAAAACAGAGTTAAAGTTTCTCCTGCAACCCGTTCCCTTTGTGCTAGATGAACGAACGACTCTCCACATGCTCAGTTCTGAGAGATAAGTGTGTGTGAAAGCCGTCCTTCACCTAACTTGTTGGGAACAAAAAGTTTCTCTTCAGTTGCAAACTCCACTCCATACATATTTATGGGGAAGAACAAGCTCCAACTCGGTTTTACAGTGAAAACTGCAGGAACTTCAAACCGGCACTAGGAAAGAGACCGAGAAACCAGAGTAAAAGTTTCTCCTGCAACCCGTTCCCTTTGTGCTAGATGAACGAACGTCTCTCCACATGCGCAGTTCTGAGAGATAAGTGTGTGTGAAAGCCATCCTTCACCTGCTTGTTGGGAACACAAAGTTTCTCTTCAGTTGCAAACTCCACTCCATACATATATATGGGGATGTACTACCTCCAACTCGGTTTTACAGTGAAAACTGCAGGAAATTCAAACCGGCACTAGGAAACAGACTGAGAAACCAGAGTAAAAGTTTCTCCTGCAAACCGTTCCCCTTGTGCTAGATGAACGAACGTCTCTCCACATGCGCAGTTCTGAGAGATAAGTGTGTGTGAAAGCCATCCTTCACCTGCTTGTTGGGAACACAAAGTTTCTCTTCAGTTGCAAACTCCACTCCATACATATATATGGGGATGTACTACCTCCAACTCGGTTTTACAGTGAAAACTGCAGGAAATTCAAACCGGCACTAGGAAACAGACTGAGAAACCAGAGTAAAAGTTTCTCCTGCAAACCGTTCCCCTTGTGCTAGATGAACGAACGTCTGTCCACATGCTCAGTTCTGAGAGATAAGTGTGTGTGAAAGCCGTCCTTCACCTAGCTTTTTCAGAACAAAAAGTTTCTCTTCAGTTGCAAACTCCACTCCATACATATATATGGGGAAGAAATAGCTACAACTCGGTTTTACAGTGAAAACTGCAGGAAATTCAAACCGGCACTAGGAAAGAGACCGAGAAACCAGAGTAAAAGTTTCTCCTGCAACCCGTTCCCTTTGTGCTAGATGAACGAACGTCTCTCCACATGCGCAGTTCTGAGAGAAAAGTGTGTGTGAAAGCCATCCTTCACCTAGCTTGTTGGGAACACAAAGTTTCTCTTCAGTTGCAAACTCCACTCCATACATATATATGGGGAGGTCCAAGCTCCAACTCGGTTTTACAGGGAAAACTGCAGGATCTTCACAACGGCACTAGGAAACAGACTGAGAAACCAGAGTAAAAGTTTCTATTGCAACCCGTTCCCTTTGTGCTAGATGAACGAACGTCTCTCCACATGCGCAGTTCTGAGAGATAAGTGTGTGTGAAAGCCGTCCTTCACGTAGCTTGTTGGGAACACAAAGTTTCTCTTCAGTTGAAAACTCCACTCCATTCATATATATGGGGAAGTACTAGCTCCAACTCGGTTTTACAGTGAAAACGGTAGGAACTTCATACCGGCACTACGAAACAGACTGAGAAAACTGAGTAAAAGTTTCTCCTGCAAACCGTTCCCTTTGTGCTAGATGAACGAACGACTCTCCACATGCTCAGTTCTGAGAGATGAGTGTGTGTGAAAGCCGTCCTTCACCTAGCTTGTTGGGAACAATAAGTTTCTCTTCAGTTGCAAACTCCACTCCATACATATTTATGGGGAGGAACTAGCTCCAACTCGGTTTTACAGTGAAAACTGCAGGAACTTCAAACCGGCACTAGGAAAGAGACCGAGAAACCAGAGTAAAAGTTTCTCCTGCAACCCGTTCCCTTTGTGCTAGATGAACGAACGTCTCTCCACATGCGCAGTTCTGAGAGATAAGTGTGTTTGTAAGCCATCCTTCACCTGCATGTTGGGAACACAAAGTTTCTCTTCAGTTGCAAACTCCACTCCATACATATATATGGGGATGTACTAGCTCCAACTCGGTTTTACAGTGAAAACTGCAGGAACTTCAAACCGGCACTAGGAAACAGACTGAGAAACCAGCGTAAAAGTTTCTCCTGCAAACCGTTCCCTTTGTGCTAGATGAACGAACATCTCTCCACATGCTCAGTTCTGAGAGATAAGTGTGTGTGAAAGCCGTCCTTCACCTAGCTTGTTCGGAACAAAAAGTTTCTCTTCAGTTGCAAACTCCACTCCATACATAAATATGGGGAAGAACTAGCTCCAACTCGGTTTTACAGTGAAAACTGCAGGAACATCAAACCGGCCCTAGGAAACAGACTGAGAAACCAGAGTAAAAGTTTTTCCTGCAACCCGTTCCCTTTGTGCTAGATGAACGAACGTCTCTCCACATGCTCAGTTCTGAGAGGTAAGTGTGTGTGAAAGCCGTCCTTCACCTAGCTTGTTGGGAACACAAAGATTCTCTTCAGTTGCAAACTCCACTCGATACATATATATGGGGAGGTACTAGCTCCAACTCGGTTTTGCAGTGAAAAGTGCAGGAACTTCAAACCGGCACTAGGAAACAGACTGAGAAACCAGAGTAAAAGTTTCACCTGCAAACCGTTCCATTTGTGCTAGATGAACGAACGTCTCTCCACATGCTCAGTTCTGCGAGATAAGTGTGTGTGAAAGCCGTCCTTCACTTAGCTTGTTGGGAACACAAAGTTTCTCTTCAGTTGCAAACTCCACTCGATACATATATATGGGGAGGTACTAGCTCCAACTCGGTTTTACAGTGAAAACTGCAGGAACTTCAAACCGGCACTAGGAAACAGACTGAGAATAAGAGTAAAATTTTCTCCTGCAAACCGTTCCCTTTGTGCTAGATGAACGAACGTCTCTCCACATGCTCAGTTCTGAGATATAAGTGTGTGTGAAAGCCGTCCTTCACCTAGCTTGTTGGGAACACAAAGTTTCTCTTCAGTTGCAAAATCCACTCCATACATATATATGGAAAGGTACTAGCTCCAACTCGGTTTTACAGTGAAAACTGCAGGAACTTCAAACCGGCACTAGAAAACAGACCGAGAAACCAGAGTAATAGTTTCTCCTGCAACCCGTTCCCTTTGTGCTAGATGAATGAACGTCTCTCCACATGCGCAGTTCTGAGAGATAAGTGTGTGTGAAAGCCGTCCTTCACCTGCTTGTTGGGAACACAAAGTTTCTCTTCAGTTGCAAACTCCACTCCAAATATATATATGGGGAGGTACTAGCTCCAACTCGGTTTTACAGTGAAAACTGTAGGAAATTCATACCGGCACTACGAAACAGACTGAGAAACCAGAGTAAAAGTTTTTCCTGCAAAACGTTCCCTTTGTGCTAGATGAACGAACGTCTCTCCAAATGCTCAGTTCTGAGAGATAGGTTTGTGTGAAAGCCGTCCTTCACCTAGCTTGTTGGGAACACAAAGTTTCTCTTCAGTTGCAAACTCCACTCGATACATATATATGGGGAGGAACTAGCTCCAACTCGGTTTTACAGTGAAAACTGTAGGAAATCCATACCGGCACTACAAAACAGACTGAGAAACCAGAGTAAAAGTTTTTCCTGCAACCCGTTCCCTTTGTGCTAGATGAACGAACGTCTCTCCACATGCTCAGTTCTGAGAGATAAGTGTGTGTGAAAGCCGTCCTTCACCTAGCTTGTTGGGAACCCAAAGTTTCTCTTCAGTTGCAAACTCCACTCGATACATATATAAGGGGAGGTACTAGCTCCAACTCGGTTTTACAGTGAAAACTTCAGGAACTTCAAACCGGCACTAGGAAACAGACTGAGAAACCAGAGTAAAGTTTCACCTGCAACCCGTTCACTTTGTGCTAGATGAACGAACGTCTCTCCACATGCTCAGTTCTGAGAGATAAGTGTGTTTGAAAGCCGTCCTTCACCTAGCTTGTTGGGAACACAAGGTTTCTCTTCAGTTGCAAACTCCACTCCATACATATATATGGGGATGTACTAGCTCCAACTCGGTTTTACAGTGAAAACTGCAGGAACTTCAAACCGGCACTAGGAAACAGACTGAGAAACCAGAGTAAAATTTTCTCTTGCAAACCGTTCCCTTTGTACTAGATGAACAAACGTCTCTTCACATGCTCATTTCTGAGAGATAAGTGTGTGTGAAAGCCGTCCTTCAACTAGTTTATTGGGAACACAAGGTTTCTCTTCAGTTGCAAACTCCACTCCATACATATATATGGGGATGTACTAGCTCCAACTCGGTTTTACAGTGAAACCTGCAGGAACTTCAAACCGGCACTAGGAAACAGACTGAGAAACCAGAGTAAAAGTTTTTCCTGCAACCCGTTCCTTTTGTGCTAGATGAACGAACGTCTCTCCACATGCTCAGTTCTGAGAGATATGTGTGTGTGAAAGCCGTCCTTCACCTAGCTTGTTGGGAACACAAAGTTTCTCTTCAGTTGCAAACTCCAATCGATACATATATATGGGGAGGTACTAGCTCCAACTCGGTTTTACAGTGAAAAATGCAGGACCTTCAAACCGGCAGTAGTAAACAGACTGAGAAACCAGAGTAAAAGTTTCACCTGCAACCCGTTCACTTTGTGCTAGATGAACGAACGTCTCTCCACGTGCTCAGTTCTGAGAGAAGAGTGTGTGTGAAAGCCATACTTCACCTAGCTTGTTGGGAACACAAAGTTTCTCTTCAGTTGCAAACTCCAATCCATACATATATATGGGGAGGTACTAGCCACAACTCGGTTTTACAGTGAAAACTGCAGGAACTTCAAACCGGCACTAGGAATCAGACTGAGAAACCAGAGTAAAAGTTTCTCCTGCAACCCGTTCCCTTTGTGCTAGATGAACGAACGTCTCTCCACATGCTCAGTTCTGAGAGATAAGTGTGTGTGAAAGCCGTCCTTCAACTAGCTTGTTGGGAACACAAGGTTTCTCTTCATTTGCAAACTCCACTCCATACATATATATGGGGATGTACTAGCTCCAACTCGGTTTTCAGTGAAAACTGCAGGAACTTCAAACCGGCACTAGGAATCAGACTGAGAAACCAGAGTAAAAGTTTCACATGCAACCCTTTCCTTTTGTGCTAGATGAACGAACGTCTCTCCACATGCTCAGTTCTTAGAGATAATTGTGTGTGAAAGCCGTCCTTCACCTAGCTTGTTGGGAACACAATGTTTCTCTTCAGTTGCAAACTCCACTCCATACACATATATGGGGATGTACTAGCTCCAACTCGGTTTTACAGTGAAAACTGCAGGAACTTCAAACCGGCACTAGGAAACAGACTGAGAAACCAGAGTAAAAGTTTTTCCTGCAAACCTTTCCTTTTGTGCTAGATGAACGAACGTCTCTCCACATGCTCAGTTCTGAGAGATATGTGTGTGTGAAAGCCGTCTTTCACCTAGCTTGTTGAGAACACAAAGTTACTCTTCAGTTGCAAACTCCACTTCATACATATATATGGGGAGGAACTAGCTCCAACTCGGTTTTAAAGTGAAAACTGCAGGAACTTCAAACCGGCACTAGGAAACAGACTGAGAGACCAGAGTAAAAGTTTCACCTGCAACCCGTTCCCTTTTTGCTAGATGAAAGAACGTCTCTCCACATGCTCAGTTCTGAGAGATAAGTGTGTGTGAAAGCCGTCCTTCACCTAGCTTGTTGGGAACACAAAGTTTCTCTTCAGTTGCAACCTCCACTCGATACATATATATGGGGTGGTACTAGCTCCAACTCGGTTTTACAGTGAAAACTGCAGGAACTTCAAACAGGCAGTAGTAAACAGACTGAGAAACCAGAGTAAAAGTTTCACCTGCAACCCGTTCCCTTTGTGCTAGATGAACGAACGTCTTTCCACATACTCAGTTCTGAGAGATAAGTTTGTGTGAAAGCCGTCCTTCACCTAGCTTGTTGGGAACACAAAGTTTCTCTTCAGTTGCAAACTCCAATCCATACATATATATGAGGAAGTACTAGCTCCAAATCGGTTTTACTGTGAAAACTGCAGGAACTTCAGACCGGCACTAGGAAACAGACCGAGAAACCAGAGTAAAGTTTCTCCTGCAACCCGTTCCCTTCGTGCTAGGTGAATAAACGTCTCTCCACATGCTCAGTTCTGAGAGATAAGTTTGTATGTAAGCCGTCGTTCACCTAGCTTGTTAGGAATACAAAGTTTCTCTTCAGTTGCAAACTCCACTCCATACATATATATGCGGAGGTACTAGCTCCAATTCGGTTTTACAGTGAAAACTGCAGGAACTTCAAACCGGCACTAGGAAACAGACTGAGAAACCGGAGTAAAAGTTTCTCATGCAACCCGTTTCCTTTGTGCTAGATGAACGAACGTCTCTCCACATGCTCAGTTCTGAGAGATAAGTGTGTGTTAAAGCCGTCCTTCACCTAGCTTGTTGGGAACACAAAGTTTCTCTTCAGTTGCAAACCCCACTCCAAACATATATATGGGGAGGAACTAGCTCCAACTCGGTTTTACAGTGAAAATTGCAGGAACTTCAAACCGGCACTAGGAAACAGACTGAGAAACCAGAGTAAAAGTTTTCCCTGCAACCCGTTCCTTTTGTGCTAGATGAACGAACGTCTCTCCACATGCTCAGTTCTGAGAGATATGTGTGTGTGAAAGCCGTCCTTCACCTAGCTTGTTGGGAACACAAAGTTTCTCTTCAGTTGCAAACTCCACTCGATACATATATAAGGGGATGTACTAGCTCCAACTCGGTTTTACAGTGAAAAATGCAGGACCTTCAAACCGGCAGCAGTAAACAGACTGAGAAACCAGAGTAAAAGTTTCACCTGCAACCCGTTCACTTTGTGCTAGATGAACGAACGTCTCTCCAAATGCTCAGTTCTGAGAGAAGAGTGTGTGTGAAAGCCGTACTTCACCTAGCTTGTTGGGAACACAAAGTTTCTCTTCAGTTGCAAACTCCAATCAATACATATATATGGGAAGGTACTAGCTCCAACTCGGTTTTACAGTGAAAACTGCAGGAACTTCAAACCGGCACTAGGAATCAGACTGAGAAACCAGAGTAAAAGTTTCTCCTGCATCCCGTTGCCTTTGTGCTATATGAACGAACGTCTCTCCACATGCTCAGTTCTGAGAGATAAGTGTGTGTGAAAGCCTTCCTTCAACTAGCTTGTTGGGAACACAAGGTTTCTCTTCAGTTGCAAACTCCACTCCATACATATATATGGGGATGTACTAGATCCAACTCGGTTTTCAGTGAAAACTGCAGGAACTTCAAACCGGCACTAGGAATCAGACTGAGAAACCAGAGTAAAAGTTTCACCTGCAACACTTTCCTTTTGTGTTAGATGAACGAACGACTCTCCACATGCTCAGTTCTGAGAGATAATTGTGTGTGAAAGCCGTCCTTCACCTAGCTTGTTGGGAACACAATGTTTCTCTTCAGTTGCAAACTCCACTCCATACATATATATGGGGATGTACTAGCTCCAACTCGGTTTTACAGTGAAAACTGCAGGAACTTCAAACCGGCACTAGGAAACAGACTGAGAAACCAGAGTATAAGTTTTTCCTGCAAACCGTTCCTTTTGTGCTAGATGAACGAACGTCTCTCCACATGCTCAGTTCTGAGAGATATGTGTGTGTGAAAGCCGTCCTTCACCTAGCTTGTTGGGAACACAAAGTTTCTCTTCAGTTGCAAACTCCACTTCATACATATATATGGGGAGGGACTAGCTCCAACTCGGTTTTACAGTGAAAACTGCAGGAACTTCAAACCGGCACTAGGAAACAGACTGTGAAACCAGAGTAAAAGTTTCACCTGCAACCCGTTCCCTTTGTGCTAGATGAAAGAACGTCTCTCCACATGCTCAGTTCTGAGAGATAAGTGTGTGTGAAAGCCGTCCTTCACCTAGCTTGTTGGGAACACAAAGTTTCTCTTCAGTTGCAAACTCCACTCGATACATATATATGGGGTGGTACTAGCTCCAACTCGGTTTTACAGTGAAAACTGCAGGAACTTCAAACAGGCAGTAGTAAACAGACTGAGAAACCAGAGTAAAAGTTTCACCTGCAACCCGTTCCCTTTGTGCTAGATGAACGAACGTCTTTCCACATTCTCAGTTCTGAGAGATAAGTGTGTGTGAAAGCCGTCCTTCACCTAGCTTGTTGGGAACACAAAGTTTCTCTTCAGTTGCAAACTCCAATCCATACATATATATGGGGAAGTACTAGCTCCAACTCGGTTTTACAGTGAAAACTGCAGGAACTTCAGACCGGCACTAGGAAACAGACGGAGAAACCAGAGTAAAGTTTCTCCTGCAACCCGTTCCCTTCGTGCTAGGTGAATAAACGTCTCTCCACATGCTCAGTTCTGAGAGATAAGTGTGTATGTAAGCCGTCCTTCACCTAGCTTGTTAGGAATACAAAGTTTCTCTTCAGTTGCAAACTCCACTCCATACATATATATGCGGAGGTACTAGCTCCAACTCGGTTTTACAGTGAAAACTGCAGGAACTTCAAACCGGCACTAGGAAACAGACTGAGAAACCGGAGTAAAAGTTTCTCCTGCAACCCGTTTCCTTTGTGCTAGATAAATGAACGTTTCTCCACATGCTCAGTTCTGAGAGATAAGTGTGTGTGAAAGCCGTACTTCACATAGCTTGTTGGGAACACAAAGTTTCTCTTCAGTTGCAAACTCCACTCAATAAATATATATGGGTAGGTACTAGCTCCAACTCGGTTTTACAGTGAAAACTGCAGGAACTTCAAACCGGCACTAGGAAACAGACTGAGATACCAGAGTAAAAGTTTCTCCTGCAACCCATTCCCTTTTTGCTAGATGAACGAACGTCTCTCCACATGCGCAGTTCTGAGAGATAAGTGTGTGTGAAAGCCATCCTTCACCTGCTTGTTGGGAACACAAAGTTTCTCTTCAGTTGCAAACTCCACTCCATACATATATATGGGGATGTACTAGCTCCAACTCGGTTTTACAGTGAAAACTGCAGTAACTTCAAACCGGCACTAGGAAACAGACTGAGAAACCAATGTAAAAGTTTCTCCTGCAAACCGTTCCCTTTGAACTAGATGAACGAACGACTCTCCACATGCTCAGTTCTGAGAGATAAGTGTGTGTGAAAGCCTTCCTTCACCTAGCTTTTTGGGAACAAAAAATTTCTCTTCAGTTGCAAACTCCACTCCATACATATTTATGGGGAGGAACTAGTTCCAAATCTGTTTTACAGTGAAAACTGCAGGAACTTCAAACCGGCACTAGGAAAGAGACCGAGAAACCAGAGTAAAAGTTTCTCCTGCAACCCGTTCCCTTTGTGCTAGATGAACGAACGTCTCTCCACATGCGCAGTTCTGAGAGATAAGTGTGTGTGAAAGCCGTCCTGCACCTGCTTGTTGGGAACACAAAGTTTCTCTTCAGTTGAAAACTCCACTCCATTCATATATATGGGGAAGTACTAGCTCCAACTCGGTTTTTCAGTGAAAACGGTAGGAACTTCATACCGGCACTACGAAACAGACTGAGAAAACAGAGTAAAAGTTTCTCCTGCAAACCGTTCCCTTTGTGCTAGATGAACGAACGTCTCTCCACATGCTCAGTTCTGAGATATAAGTGTGTGTGGAAGCCGTCCTTCACCTAGCTTGTTGGGAACACAAAGTTTCTCTTCAGTTTCAAGCTCCACTCCATACATATATATGGGGAGGTACTAGCTCCAACTCGGTTTTACAGTGAAAACTGTAGGAAATTCATACCGGCACTACGAAACAGACTGAGAAACCAGAATAAAAGTTTTTCCTGCAACACGTTCAATTTGTGCTAGATGAACGAACGTCTCTCCACATGCTCAGTTCTGAGAGATAAGTGTGTGTGAAAGCCGTCTTTCACGTAGCTTGTTGGGAACACAAAGTTTCTCTTCAGTTGCAAACTCCATTCTATACATATATATGGGGAGGTACTAGCACCAACTCGGTTTTACAGTGAAAACTGTAGGAAATTCATACCGGCACTACGAAACAGACTGAGAAACCAGAGTAAAAGTTTTTCCTGCAACCCGTTCCCTTTGTGCTAGATGAACGAACGTCTCTCCACATGCTCAGTTCTGAGAGATATGTGTGTGTGAAAGCCGTCCTTCACCTAGCTTGTTGGGAACACAAAGTTTCTCTTAAGTTGCAAACTCCACTCGATACATATATAAGGGGAGGTACTAGCTCCAACTCGGTTTTACAGTGAAAACTGCAGGAACTTCAAACCGGCACTAGGAAACAGACTGAGAAACCAGAGTAAAAGTTTCTCCTGCAACCCGTTCCATTTGTGCTACATGAACGAAAGTCTCTCTACATGCTCAGTTCTGAGAGATAAGTGTGTGTGAAAGCCGTCCTTCACCTAGCTTGTTGGGAACACAAAGTTTCTCTTCAGTTGCAAACTCCACTCCATACATATATATGGTGAGGTACTAGTTCCAACTCGGTTTTAGAGTGAAAACTGCAGGAACATCAAACCGGCACTAGGAAACAGACTGAGAAACCAGAGTTAAAGTTTCACCTGCAACCCGTTCACTTTGTGCTAGATGAACGAACGTCTCTCCACATGCTCAGTTCTGAGAGATATGTGTGTGTGAAAGCCGTCCTTCACCTAGCTTGTTGGGAACACAAGGTTTCTCTTCAGTTGCAAACTCCACTCCATACATATATATGGGGATGTACTAGCTCCAACTCGGTTTTACAGTGAAAACTGCAGGAACTTCAAACCGGCACTAGGAAACAGACTGAGAAACCAGAGTAAAATTTTGTCCTGCAAACCGTTCCCTTTGTGCTAGATGAACGAACGCCTCTTCACATGCTCATTTCTGACAGATAAGTGTGTGTGAAAGCCGTTCTTCACCTAGCTTGTTGGGAACACAAGGTTTCTCTTCAGTTGCAAACTCCACTCCATACATATATATGGGGATGTACTATCTCCAACTCGGTTTTACAGTGAAAACTGCAGGAACTTCAAACCGGCACTAGGAAAGAGACCGAGAAACCAGAGTAAAAGTTTCCCCTGCAACCCGTTCCCTTTGTGCTAGATGAAAGAAAGTCTCTCCACATGCGCAGTTCTGAGAGATAAGTGTGTGTGAAAGCCATCCTTCACCTGCTTGTTGGGAACACAAAGTTTCTCTTCAGTTGCAAACTCCACTCCATACATGTATATGGGGAGGTACTAGCTCCAACTCGGTTTTACAGTGAAAACTGCAGGAACTTCACACCGGCACTAGGAAACAGACTGAGAAAAAGAGTAAAATTTTCTCCTGCAAACCGTTCCATTTGTGCTAGATGAACGAACGTCTCTCCACATGCTCAGTTCTGAGACATAAGTGTGTGTGGAAGCCGTCCTTCACCTAGCTTGTTGGGAACACAAAGTTTCTCTTCAGTTGCAAGCTCCACTCCATACATATATATGGGGAGGTACTAGCTCCAACTCGGTTTTACAGTGAAAACTGTAGGAAATTCATACCGGCACTACGAAACAGACTGAGAAACCAGAGTAAAAGTTTTTCCTGCAACACGTTCCCTTTGTGCTAGATGAACGAACGTCTCTCCACTTGCTCAGTTCTGAGAGATAGGTGTGTGTGAAAGCCGTCCTTCACCTAGCTTGTTGGGAACACAAAGTTTCTCTTCAGTTGCAAACTCCACTCGATACATATATATGGTTAGGTACTAGCACCAACTCGGTTTTACAGTGAAAACTGTAGGAAATTCATACCGGCACTACGAAACAGACTGAGAAACCAGAGTAAAATTTTTTCCTGCAACCCGTTCCCTTTGTGCTAGATGAACGAACGTCTCTCCACATGCTCAGTTCTGAGAGATAAGTGTGTGTGAAAGACGTCCTTCACCTAGCTTGTTGGGAACACAAAGTTTCTTTAAAGTTGCAAACTCCACTCGATACATATATAAGGGGAGGTACTAGCTCCAACTCGGTTTTACAGTGAAAACTGCAGGAACTTCAAACCGGCACTAGGAAACAGACTGAGAAACCAGAGTAAAAGTTTCTCCTGCAACCCGTTCCATTTGTGCTACATGAACGAAAGTCTCTCTACATGCTCAGTTCTGAGTGAAAAGTGTGTGTGAAAGCCGTCCTTCACCTAGCTTGTTGGGAACACAAAGTTTCTCTTCAGTTGCAAACTCCACTCCATACATATATATGGGGTGGTACTAGTTCCAACTCGGATTTAGAGTGAAAACTGCAGGAACATCAAACCGGCACTAGGAAACAGACTGAGAATCCAGAGTTAAAGTTTCAACTGCAACCCGTTCACTTTGTGCTAGATGAACGAACGTCTCTCCACATGCTCAGTTCTGAGAGATAATTGTGTGTGAAAGCCGTCCTGCACCTAGCATGTTGGGAACACAAGGTTTCTCTTCAGTTGCAAACTCCACTCCATACATATATATGGGGATGTACTAGCTTCAACTCGGTTTTACAGTGAAAACTGCAGGAACTTCAAACCGGCACTAGGAAACAGACTGAGAAACCAGAGTAAAATTTTCTCCTGCAAACCGTTCCCTTTGTGCTAGATGAACGAACGTCTCTTCACATGCTCATTTCTGACAGATAAGTGTGTGTGAAAGCCGTCCTTCACCTAGCTTGTTGGGAACACAAGGATTCTCTTCAGTTGCAAACTCCACTCCATAAATATATATGGGGATGTACTAGCCCCAACTCGGTTGTACAGTGAAAACTGCAGGAACTTCAAACCGGCACTAGGAAAGAGACCGAGAAACCAGAGTAAAAGTTTCCCCTGCAACCCTTTCCCTTTGTGCTCGACGAAAGAAAGTCTCTCCACATGCGCAGTTCTGAGAGATAAGTGTGTGTGAAAGCCATCCTTCACCTGCTTGTTGGGAACACAAAGTTTCTCTTCAGTTGCAAACTCCACTCCATACATATATATGGGGATGTACTAGCTCCAACTCGGTTTTACAGTGAAAACTGCAGAAACTTCAAACCGGCACTAGGAAACAGACTGAGAAACCAGAGTAAAAGTTTCTCCTGCAAACCGTTCCCTTTGTGCTAGATGAAAGAACGTCTCTCCACATGCTCAGTACTGAGGGATAAGTGTGTGTGAAAGCCGTCCTTCACCTAGCTTGTTCGGAACAAAAAGATTCTCTTCAGTTGCAAACTCCACTCCATACTTATTTATGGGGAGGTACTATCTCCAACTCGGTTTTACAGTGAAAACTGCAGGAACTTCACACCGGCACTAGGAAACAGACCGAGAAACCAGAGTAAAAGTTTCTCCTGCAACCCGTTCCCTTTGTGCTAGATGAACGAACGTCTCTCCACATGCGCAGTTCTGAGAGATAAGTGTGTGTGAAAGCCATTCTTCACCTGCTTGTTGGGAACACAAAGTTTCTCTTCAGTTGCAAACTCCACTCCATACATATATATGGGGATGTACTAGCTCCAACTCGGTTTTACAGTGAAAACTGCAGGAACTTCAAACCGGCACTAGGAAACAGACTGAGAAACCAGAGTAAAAGATTCTCCTGCAAACCGTTCCCTTTGAGCTAGATGAACGAACGACTCTCCACATGCTCAGTTCTGAGAGATAAGTGTGTGTGAAAGCCGTCCTTCACCTAGCTTGTTGGGAAGAAAAAGTTTCTCTTCAGTTGCAAACTCCACTCCATACATATTTATGGGGAAGAACTAGATCCAACTCTGTTTTACAGTGAAAACTGGAGGAACTTCAAACCGGCACTAGGAAAGAGACCGAGAAACCAGAGTAAAAGTTTCTCCTGCAACCCCTTCCCTTTCTGCTAGTGAACGAACGTCTCTCCACATGCGCAGTTCTGAGAGATAAGTGTGTGTGAAAGCCATCCTTCACCTGCTTGTTGGGAACACAAAGTTTCTCTTCAGTTGCAAACTCCACTCCATACATATATATGGGGAGGTACTAGCTCCAACTCGGTTTTACAGTGAAAACTGCAGGATCTTCCCAACGGCAGTAGGAAACAGACTGAGAAACCAGAGTAAAAGTTTCTCCTGCAACCCGTTCCCTTTGTGCTAGATGAACGAACGTCTCTCCACATGCGCAGTTCTGAGAGATAACTGTGTGTTAAAGCCGTCCTGCACCTGCTTGTTGGGAACACAAAGTTTCTCTTCAGTTGAAAACTCCACTCCATTCATATATATGGGGAGGTACTAGCTATAACTCGGTTTTACAGTGAAAACGGTAGGAACTTCATACCGGCACTACGAAACAGACTGAGAAAACAGAGTTAAAGTTTCTCCTGCAACCCGTTCCCTTTGTGCTAGATGAACGAACGACTCTCCACATGCTCAGTTCTGAGAGATATGTGTGTGTGAAAGCCGTCCTTCACCTAACTTGTTGGGAACAAAAAGGTTCTCTTCAGTTGCAAACTCCACTCCATACATATTTATGGGGAAGAACAAGCTCCAACTCGGTTTTACAGTGAAAACTGCAGGAACTTCAAACCGGCACTAGGAAAGAGACCGAGAAACCAGAGTAAAAGTTTCTCCTGCAACCCGTTCCCTTTGTGCTAGATGAACGAACGTCTCTCCACATGCGCAGTTCTGAGAGATAAGTGTGTGTGAAAGCCATCCTTCACCTGCTTGTTGGGAACACAAAGTTTCTCTTCAGTTGCAAACTCCACTCCATACATATATATGGGGATGTACTACCTCCAACTCGGTTTTACAGTGAAAACTGCAGGAAATTCAAACCGGCACTAGGAAACAGACTGAGAAACCAGAGTAAAAGTTTCTCCTGCAAACCGTTCCCCTTGTGCTAGATGAACGAACGTCTGTCCACATGCTCAGTTCTGAGAGATAAGTGTGTGTGAAAGCCGTCCTTCACCTAGCTTTTTCGGAACAAAAAGTTTCTCTTCAGTTGCAAACTCCACTCCATACATATATATGGGGAAGAAATAGCTACAACTCGGTTTTACAGTGAAAACTGCAGGAAATTCAAACCGGCACTAGGAAAGAGACCGAGAATCCAGAGTAAAAGTTTCTCCTGCAACCCGTTCCCTTTGTGCTAGATGAACGAACGTCTCTCCACATGCGCAGTTCTGAGAGAAAAGTGTGTGTGAAAGCCATCCTTCACCTGCTTGTTGGGAACACAAAGTTTCTCTTCAGTTGCAAACTCCACTCCATACAAATATATGGGGATGTACTAGCTCCAACTCGGTTTTACAGTGAAATCTGCAGGAACTTCAAACCGGCACTAGGAAACAGACTGAGAAACCAGAGTAAAAGTTTCTCCTGCAAACCGTTCCCTTTGTGCTAGATGAACGAACGTCTCTCCACATGCTCAGTACTGAGAGATAAATGTGTGTGAAAGCCGTCCTTCACCTAGCTTGTTCGGAACAAAAAGTTTCTCTTCAGTTGCAAACTCCACTCCATACATATTATGGGGAGGTACTAGCTCCAACTCGGTTTTACAGGGAAAACTGCAGGATCTTCACAACGGCACTAGGAAACAGACTGAGAAACCAGAGTAAAAGTTTCTATTGCAACCCGTTCCCTTTGTGCTAGATGAACGAACGTCTCTCCACATGCGCAGTTCTGAGAGATAAGTGTGTGTGAAAGCCGTACTTCACGTAGCTTGTTGGGAACACAAAGTTTCTCTTCAGTTGAAAACTCCTCTCCATTCATATATATGGGGAAGTACTAGCTCCAACTCGGTTTTACAGTGAAAACGGTAGGAACTTCATACCGGCACTACGAAACAGACTGAGAAAACTGAGTAAAAGTTTCTCCTGCAAACCGTTCCCTTTGTGCTAGATGAACGAACGACTCTCCACATGCTCAGTTCTGAGAGATGAGTGTGTGTGAAAGCCGTCCTTCACCTAGCTTGTTGGGAACAATAAGTTTCTCTTCAGTTGCAAACTCCACTCCATACATATTTATGGGGAGGAACTAGCTCCAACTCGGTTTTACAGTGAAAACTGCAGGAACTTCAAACCGGCACTAGGAAAGAGACCAAGAAACCAGAGTAAAAGTTTCTCCTGCAACCCGTTCCCTTTGTGCTAGATGAACGAACGTCTCTCCACATGCGCAGTTCTGAGAGATAAGTGTGTGTGTAAGCCATCCTTCACCTGCATGTTGGGAACACAAAGTTTCTCTTCAGTTGCAAACTCCACTCCATACATATATATGGGGATGTACTAGCTCCAACTCGGTTTTACAGTGAAAACTGCAGGAACTTCAAACCAGCACTAGGAAACAGACTGAGAAACCAGCGTAAAAGTTTCTCCTGCAAACCGTTCCCTTTGTGCTAGATGAACGAACATCTCTCCACATGCTCAGTTCTGAGAGATAAGTGTGTGTGAAAGCCGTCCTTCACCTAGCTTGTTGGGAACACAAAGATTCTCTTCAGTTGCAAACTCCACTCGATACTTATATATGGGGAGGTACTAGCTCCAACTCGGTTTTGCAGTGAAAAGTGCAGGAACTTCAAACCGGCACTAGGAAACAGACTGAGAAACCAGAGTAAAAGTTTCACCTGCAAACCGTTCCATTTGTGCTAGATGAACGAACGTCTCTCCACATGCTCAGTTCTGCGAGATATGTGTGTGTGAAAGCCGTCCTTCACTTAGCTTGTTGGGAACACAAAGTTTCTCTTCAGTTGCAAACTCCACTCGATACATATATATGGGGAGGTACTAGCTCCAACTCGGTTTTACAGTGAAAACTGCAGGAACTTCAAACCGGCACTAGGAAACAGACTGAGAATAAGAGTAAAATTTTCTCCTGCAAACCGTTCCCTTTGTGCTAGATGAACGAACGTCTCTCCACATGCTCAGTTCTGAGATATAAGTGTGTGTGAAAGCCGTCCTTCACCTAGCTTGTTGGGAACACAAAGTTTCTCTTCAGTTGCAAAATCCACTCCATACATATATATGGAAAGGTACTAGCTCCAACTCGGTTTTACAGTGAAAACTGCAGGAACTTCAAACCGGCACTAGAAAACAGACCGAGAAACCAGAGTAATAGTTTCTCCTGCAACCCGTTCCCTTTGTGCTAGATGAATGAACGTCTCTCCACATGCGCAGTTCTGAGAGATAAGTGTGTGTGAAAGCCGTCCTTCACCTGCTTGTTGGGAACACAAAGTTTCTCTTCAGTTGCAAACTCCACTCCATATATATATATGGGGAGGTACTAGCTCCAACTCGGTTTTACAGTGAAAACTGTAGGAAATTCATACCGGCACTACGAAACAGACTGAGAAACCAGAGTAAAAGTTTTTCCTGCAAAACGTTCCCTTTGTGCTAGATGAACGAACGTCTCTCCACATGCTCAGTTCTGAGAGATAGGTTTGTGTGAAAGCCTTCCTTCACCTAGCTTGTTGGGAACCCAAAGTTTCTCTTCAGTTGCAAACTCCACTCGATACATATATAAGGGGAGGTACTAGCTCCAACTCGGTTTTACAGTGAAAACTGCAGGAACTTCAAACCGGCACTAGGAAACAGACTGAGAAACCAGAGTAAAGTTTCACCTGCAACCCGTTCACTTTGTGCTAGATGAACGAACGTCTCTCCACATGCTCAGTTCTGAGAGATAAGTGTGTTTGAAAGCCGTCCTTCACCTAGCTTGTTGGGAACACAAGGTTTCTATTCAGTTGCAAACTCCACTCCATACATATATATGGGGATGTACTAGCTCCAACTCGGTTTTACAGTGAAAACTGCAGGAACTTCAAACCGGCACTAGGAAACAGACTGAGAAACCAGAGTAAAATTTTCTCTTGCAAACCGTTCCCTTTGTGCTAGATGAACGAACGTCTCTTCACATGCTCATTTCTGAGAGATAAGTGTGTGTGAAAGCCGTCCTTCAACTAGTTTATTGGGAACACAAGGTTTCTCTTCAGTTGCAAACTCCACTCCATAAATATATATGGGGATGTACTAGCTCCAACTCGGTTTTACAGTGAAACCTGCAGGAACTTCAAACCGGCACTAGGAAACAGACTGAGAAACCAGAGTAAAAGTTTTTCCTGCAACCCGTTCCTTTTGTGCTAGATGAACGAACGTCTCTCCACATGCTCAGTTCTGAGAGATATGTGTGTGTGAAAGCCGTCCTTCACCTAGCTTGTTGGGAACACAAAGATTCTCTTCAGTTGCAAACTCCACTCGATACATATATATGGGGAGGTACTAGCTCCAACTCGGTTTTACAGTGAAAAATGCAGGACCTTCAAACCGGCAGTAGTAAACAGACTGAGAAACCAGAGTAAAAGTTTCACCTGCAACCCGTTCACTTTTTGCTAGATGAACGAACGTCTCTCCACATGCTCAGTTCTGAGAGAAGAGTGTGTGTGAAAGCCATACTTCACCTAGCTTGTTGGGAACACAAAGTTTCTCTTCAGTTGTAAACTCCAATCTATACATATATATGGGGAGGTACTAGCCACAACTCGGTTTTACAGTGAAAACTGCAGGAACTTCAAACCGGCACTAGGAATCAGACTGAGAAACCAGAGTAAAAGTTTCTCCTGCAACCCGTTCCCTTTGTGCTAGATGAACGAACGTCTCTCCACATGCTCAGTTCTGAGAGATAAGTGTGTGTGAAAGCCGTCCTTCAACTAGCTTGTTGGGAACACAAGGTTTCTCTTCATTTGCAAACTCCACTCCATACATATATAAGGGGATGTACTAGCTCCAACTCGGTTTTCAGTGAAAACTGCAGGAACTTCAAACCGGCACTAGGAATCAGACTGAGAAACCAGAGTAAAAGTTTCACATGCAACCCTTTCCTTTTGTGCTAGATTAACGAACGTCTCTCCACATGCTCAGTTCTTAGAGATAATTGTGTGTGAAAGCCGTCCTTCACCTAGCTTGTTGGGAACACAATGTTTCTCTTCAGTTTCAAACTCCACTCCATACATATATATGGGGATGTACTAGCTCCAACTCGGTTTTACAGTGAAAACTGCAGGAACTTCAAACCGGCACTAGGAAACAGACTGAGAAACCAGAGTAAAAGTTTTTCCTGCAAACCGTTCCTTTTGTGCTAGATGAACGAACGTCTCTCCACATGCTCAGTTCTGAGAGATATGTGTGTGTGAAAGCCGTCTTTCACCTAGCTTGTTGAGAACACAAAGTTACTCTTCAGTTGCAAACTCCACTTCATACATATATATGGGGAGGAACTAGCTCCAACTCGGTTTTACAGTGAAAACTGCAGGAACTTCAAACCGGCACTAGGAAACAGACTGAGAAACCAGAGTAAAAGTTTCACCTGCAACCCGTTCCCTTTGTGCTAGATGAAAGAACGTCTCTCCACATGCTCAGTTCTGAGAGATAAGTGTGTGTGAAAGCCGTCCTTCACCTAGCTTGTTGGGAACACAAAGTTTCTCTTCAGTTGCAACCTCCACTCGATACATATATATGGGGTGGTACTAGCTCCAACTCGGTTTTACAGTGAAAACTGCAGGAACTTCAAACAGGCAGTAGTAAACAGACTGAGAAACCAGAGTAAAAGTTTCACCTGCAACCCGTTCCCTTTGTGCTAGATGAACGAACGTCTTTCCACATACTCAGTTCTGAGAGATAAGTGTGTGTGAAAGCCGTCTTTCACCTAGCTTGTTGGGAACACAAAGTTTCTCTTCAGTTGCAAACTCCAATCCATACATATATATGAGGAAGTACTAGCTCCAAATCGGTTTTACTGTGAAAACTGCAGGAACTTCAGACCGGCACTAGGAAACAGACCGAGAAACCAGAGTAAAGTTTCTCCTGCAACCCGTTCCCTTCGTGCTAGGTGAATAAACGTCTCTCCACATGCTCAGTTCTGAGAGATAAGTTTGTATGTAAGCCGTCGTTCACCTAGCTTGTTAGGAATACAAAGTTTCTCTTCAGTTGCAAACTCCACTCCATACATATATATGCGGAGGTACTAGCTCCAACTCGGTTTTACAGTGAAAACTGCAGGAACTTCAAACCGGCACTAGGAAACAGACTGAGAAACCGGAGTAAAAGTTTCACATGCAACCCGTTTCCTTTGTGCTAGATGAACGAACGTCTCTCCACATGCTCAGTTCTGAGAGATAAGTGTGTGTGAAAGCCGTCCTTCACCTAGCTTGTTGGGAACACAAAGTTTCTCTTCAGTTGCAAACCCCACTCCAAACATATATATGGGGAGGAACTAGCTCCAACTCGGTTTTACAGTGAAAATTGCAGGAACATCAAACCGGCACTAGGAAACAGACTGAGAAACCAGAGTAAAAGTTTTTCCTGCAACCCGTTCCTTTTGTGCTAGATGAACGAACGTCTCTCCACATGCTCAGTTCTGAGAGATATGTGTGTGTGAAAGCCGTCCTTCACCTAGCTTGTTGGGAACACAAAGATTCTCTTCAGTTGCAAACTCCACTCGATACATATATAAGGGGATGTACTAGCTCCAACTCGGTTTTACAGTGAAAAATGCAGGACCTTCAAACCGGCAGTAGTAAACAGACTGAGAAACCAGAGTAAAAGTTTCACCTGCAACCCGTTCACTTTGTGCTAGATGAACGAACGTCTCTCCAAATGCTCAGTTCTGAGAGAAGAGTGTGTGTGAAAGCCGTACTTCACCTAGCTTGTTGGGAACACAAAGTTTCTCTTCAGTTGCAAACTCCAATCCATACATATATATGGGGAGGTACTAGCTCCAACTCGGTTTTACAGTGAAAACTGCAGGAACTTCAAACCGGCACTAGGAATCAGACTGAGAAACCAGAGTAAAAGTTTCTCCTGCATCCCGTTCCCTTTGTGCTAGATGAACGAACGTCTCTCCACATGCTCAGTTCTGAGAGATAAGTGTGTGTGAAAGCCGTCCTTCAACTAGCTTGTTGGGAATACAAGGTTTCTCTTCAGTTGCAAACTCCACTCCATACATATATATGGGGATGTACTAGATCCAACTCGGTTTTCAGTGAAAACTGCAGGAACTTCAAACCGGCACTAGGAATCAGACTGAGAAACCAGAGTAAAAGTTTCACCTGCAACCCTTTCCTTTTGTGTTAGATGAACGAACGACTCTCCACATGCTCAGTTCTTAGAGATAATTGTGTGTGAAAGCCGTCCTTCACCTAGCTTGTTGGGAACACAATGTTTCTCTTCAGTTGCAAACTCCACTCCATACATATATATGGGGATGTACTAGCTCCAACTCGGTTTTACAGTGAAAACTGCAGGAACTTCAAACCGGCACTAGGAAACAGACTGAGAAACCAGAGTAAAAGTTTTTCCTGCAAACCGTTCCTTTTGTGCTAGATGAACGAACGTCTCTCCACATGCTCAGTTCTGAGAGATATGTGTGTGTGAAAGCCGTCCTTCACCTAGCTTGTTGGGAACACAAAGTTTCTCTTCAGTTGCAAACTCCACTTCATACATATATATGGGGAGGGACTAGCTCCAACTCGGTTTTACAGTGAAAACTGCAGGAACTTCAAACCGGCACTAGGAAACAGACTGAGAAACCAGAGTAAAAGTTTCACCTGCAACCCGTTCCCTTTGTGCTAGATGAAAGAACGTCTCTCCACATGCTCAGTTCTGAGAGATAAGTGTGTGTGAAAGCCGTCCTTCACCTAGCTTGTTGGGAACACAAAGTTTCTCTTCAGTTGCAAACTCCACTCGATACATATATATGGGGTGGTACTAGCTCCAACTCGGTTTTACAGTGAAAATTGCAGGAACTTCAAACAGGCAGTAGTAAACAGACTGAGAAACCAGAGTAAAAGTTTCACCTGCAACCCGTTCCCTTTGTGCTAGATGAACGAACGTCTTTCCACATTCTCAGTTCTGAGAGATAAGTGTGTGTGAAAGCCGTCCTTCACCTAGCTTGTTGGGAACACAAAGTTTCTCTTCAGTTGCAAACTCCAATCCATACATATATATGGGGAAGTACTAGCTCCAACTCGGTTTTACAGTGAAAACTGCAGGAACTTCAGACCGGCACTAGGAAACAGACGGAGAAACCAGAGTAAAGTTTCTCCTGCAACCCGTTCCCTTCGTGCTAGGTCAATAAACGTCTTTCCACATGCTCAGTTCTGAGAGATAAGTGTGTATGTAAGCCGTCCTTCAACTAGCTTGTTAGGAATACAAAGTTTCTCTTCAGTGGCAAACTCCACTCCATACATATATATGCGGAGGTACTAGCTCCAACTCGGTTTTACAGTGAAAACTGCAGGAACTTCAAACCGGCACTAGGAAACAGACTGAGAAACCGGAGTAAAAGTTTCTCCTGCAACCCGTTTTTTTGTGCTAGATAAATGAACGTTTCTCCACATGCTCAGTTCTGAGAGATAAGTGTGTGTGAAAGCCGTACTTCACATAGCTTGTTGGGAACACAAAGTTTCTCTTCAGTTGCAAACTCCACTCAATAAATATATATGGGTAGGTACTAGCTCCAACTCGGTTTTACAGTGAAAACTGCAGGAACTTCAAACCGGCACTAGGAAACAGACTGAGATACCAGAGTAAAAGTTTCTCCTGCAAACCGTTCCCTTTGTGCTAGATGAACGAACGTCTCTCCACATGCTCAGTTCTGAGATATAAGTGTGTGTGAAAGCCGTCCTTCACCTAGCTTGTTGGGAACACAAAGTTTCTCTTCAGTTGCAAAATCCACTCCATACATATTTATGGAAAGGTACTAGCTCCAACTCGGTTTTACAGTGAAAACTGCAGGAACTTCAAACCGGCACTAGAAAACAGACCGAGAAACCAGAGTAATAGTTTCTCCTGCAACCCGTTCCCTTTGTGCTAGATGAATGAACGTCTCTCCACATGCGCAGTTCTGAGAGATAAGTGTGTGTGAAAGCCGTCCTTCACCTGCTTGTTGGGAACACAAAGTTTCTCTTCAGTTGCAAACTCCACTCCATATATATATATGGGGAGGTACTAGCTCCAACTCGGTTTTACAGTGAAAACTGTAGGAAATTCATACCGGCACTACGAAACAGACTGAGAAACCAGAGTAAAAGTTTTTCCTGCAAAACGTTCCCTTTGTGCTAGATGAACGAACGTCTCTCCACATGCTCAGTTCTGAGAGATAGGTTTGTGTGAAAGCCGTCCTTCACCTAGCTTGTTGGGAACCCAAAGTTTCTCTTCAGTTGCAAACTCCACTCGATACATATATAAGGGGAGGTACTAGCTCCAACTCGGTTTTACAGTGAAAACTGCAGGAACTTCAAACCGGCACTAGGAAACAGACTGAGAAACCAGAGTAAAGTTTCACCTGCAACCCGTTCACTTTGTGCTAGATGAACGAACGTCTCTCCACATGCTCAGTTCTGAGAGATAAGTGTGTTTGAAAGCCGTCCTTCACCTAGCTTGTTGGGAACACAAGGTTTCTATTCAGTTGCAAACTCCACTCCATACATATATATGGGGATGTACTAGCTCCAACTCGGTTTTACAGTGAAAACTGCAGGAACTTCAAACCGGCACTAGGAAACAGACTGAGAAACCAGAGTAAAATTTTCTCTTGCAAACCGTTCCCTTTGTGCTAGATGAACGAACGTCTCTTCACATGCTCATTTCTGAGAGATAAGTGTGTGTGAAAGCCGTCCTTCAACTAGTTTATTGGGAACACAAGGTTTCTCTTCAGTTGCAAACTCCACTCCATACATATATATGGGGATGTACTAGCTCCAACTCGGTTTTACAGTGAAACCTGCAGGAACTTCAAACCGGCACTAGGAAACAGACTGAGAAACCAGAGTAAAAGTTTTTCCTGCAACCCGTTCCTTTTGTGCTAGATGAACGAACGTCTCTCCACATGCTCAGTTCTGAGAGATATGTGTGTGTGAAAGCCGTCCTTCACATAGCTTGTTGGGAACACAAAGTTTCTCTTCAGTTGCAAACTCCACTCGATACATATATATGGGGAGGTACTAGCTCCAACTCGGTTTTACAGTGAAAAATGCAGGACCTTCAAACCGGCAGTAGTAAACAGACTGAGAAACCAGAGTAAAAGTTTCACCTGCAACCCGTTCACTTTGTGCTAGATGAACGAACGTCTCTCCAAATGCTCAGTTCTGAGAGAAGAGTGTGTGTGAAAGCCGTACTTCACCTAGCTTGTTGGGAACACAAAGTTTCTCTTCAGTTGCAAACTCCAATCCATACATATATATGGGGAGGTACTAGCTCCAACTCGGTTTTACAGTCAAAACTGCAGGAACTTCAAACCGGCACTAGGAATCAGACTGAGAAACCAGAGTAAAAGTTTCTCCTGCATCCCGTTCCCTTTGTGCTAGATGAACGAACGTCTCTCCACATGCTCAGTTCTGAGAGATAAGTGTGTGTGAAAGCCGTCCTTCAACTAGCTTGTTGGGAATACAAGGTTTCTCTTCAGTTGCAAACTCCACTCCATACATATATATGGGGATGTACTAGATCCAACTCGGTTTTCAGTGAAAACTGCAGGAACTTCAAACCGGCACTAGGAATCAGACTGAGAAACCAGAGTAAAAGTTTCAACTGCAACCCTTTCCTTTTGTGTTAGGTGAACGAACGACTCTCCACATGCTCAGTTCTGAGAGATAATTGTGTGTGAAAGCCGTCCTTCACCTAGCTTGTTGGGAACACAATGTTTCTCTTCAGTTGAAAACTCCACTCCATACATATATATGGGGATGTACTAGCTCCAACTGGGTTTTACAGTGAAAACTGCAGGAACTTCAAACCGGCACTAGGAAACAGACTGAGAAACCAGAGTAAAAGTTTTTCCTGCAAACCGTTCCTTTTGTGCTAGATGAACGAACGTCTCTCCACATGCTCAGTTCTGAGAGATATGTGTGTGTGAAAGCCGTCCTTCACCTAGCTTGTTGGGAACACAAAGTTTCTCTTCAGTTGCAAACTCCACTTCATACATATATATGGGGAGGGACTAGCTCCAACTCGGTTTTACAGTGAAAACTGCAGGAACTTCAAACCGGCACTAGGAAACAGACTGAGAAACCAGAGTAAAAGTTTCACCTGCAACCCGTTCCCTTTGTGCTAGATGAAAGAACGTCTCTCCACATGCTCAGTTCTGAGAGATAAGTGTGTGTGAAAGCCGTCCTTCACCTAGCTTGTTGGGAACACAAAGTTTCTCTTCAGTTGCAAACTCCACTCGATACATATATATGGGGTGGTACTAGCTCCAACTCGGTTTTACAGTGAAAATTGCAGGAACTTCAAACAGGCAGTAGTAAACAGACTGAGAAACCAGAGTAAAAGTTTCACCTGCAACCCGTTCCCTTTGTGCTAGATGAACGAACGTCTTTCCACATTCTCAGTTCTGAGAGATAAGTGTGTGTGAAAGCCGTCCTTCACCTAGCTTGTTGGGAACACAAAGTTTCTCTTCAGTTGCAAACTCCAATCCATACATATATATGGGGAAGTACTAGCTCCAACTCGGTTTTACAGTGAAAACTGCAGGAACTTCAGACCGGCACTAGGAAACAGACGGAGAAACCAGAGTAAAGTTTCTCCTGCAACCCGTTCCCTTCGTGCTAGGTGAATAAACGTCTCTCCACATGCTCAGTTCTGAGAGATAAGTGTGTATGTAAGCCGTCCTTCACCTAGCTTGTTAGGAATACAAAGTTTCTCTTCAGTTGCAAACTCCACTCCATAAATATATATGCGGAGGTACTAGCTCCAACTCGGTTTTACTGTGAAAACTGCAGGAACTTCAAACCGGCACTAGGAAACAGACTGAGAAACCGGAGTAAAAGTTTCTCCTGCAACCCGTTTCCTTTGTGCTAGATAAATGAACGTTTCTCCACATGCTCAGTTCTGAGAGATAAGTGTGTGTGAAAGCCGTACTTCACATAGCTTGTTGGGAACACAAAGTTTCTCTTCAGTTGCAAACTCCACTCAATAAATATATATGGGTAGGTACTAGCTCCAACTCGGTTTTACAGTGAAAACTGCAGGAACTTCAAACCGGCACTAGGAAACAGACTGAGATACCAGAGTAAAAGTTTCTCCTGCAACCCATTCCCTTTTTGCTAGATGAACGAACGTCTCTCCACATGCTCAGTTCTGAGAGATAAGTGTGTGTGAAAGCCGTCCTTCACCTAGCTTGTTAGGAATACAAAGTTTCTCTTCAGTTGCAAACTCCACTCCATACATATATATGGGTTGGTACTAGCTCCAACTCGGTTTTACAGTGAAAACTGCAGGAACTTCAAACCGGCACTAGGAAACAGACTGAGAAACCAGAGTAAAAGTTTTTCCTGCAAACCGTTCCTTTTGTGCTAGATGAACGAACGTCTCTCCACATGCTCAGTTCTGAGAGATATGTGTGTGTGAAAGCCGTCCTTCACCTAGCTTGTTGGGAACACAAAGTTTCTCTTCAGTTGCAAACTCCACTTCATACATATATATGGGGAGGAACTAGCTCCAACTCGGTTTTACAGTGAAAACTGCAGGAACTTCAAACCGGCACTAGGAAACAGACTGAGAAACCAGAGTAAAAGTTTCACCTGCAACCCGTTCCCTTTGTGCTAGATGAAAGAACGTCTCTCCACATGCTCAGTTCTGAGAGATAAGTGTGTGTGAAAGCCGTCCTTCACCTAGCTTGTTGGGAACACAAAGTTTCTCTTCAGTTGCAACCTCCACTCGATACATATATATGGGGTGGTACTAGCTCCAACTCGGTTTTACAGTGAAAACTGCAGGAACTTCAAACAGGCAGTAGTAAACAGACTGAGAAACCAGAGTAAAAGTTTCAACTGCAACCCGTTCCCTTTGTGCTAGATGAACGAACGTCTTTCCACATGCTCAGTTCTGAGAGATAAGTGTGTGTGAAAGCCGTCCTTCACCTAGCTTGTTGGGAACACAAAGTTTCTCTTCAGTTGCAAACTCCAATCCATACATATATATGAGGAAGTACTAGCTCCAACTCGGTTTTACAGTGAAAACTGCAGGAACTTCAGACCGGCACTAGGAAACAGACGGAGAAACCAGAGTAAATTTTCTCCTGCAACCCGTTCCCTTCGTGCTAGGTGAATAAACGTCTCTCCACATGCTCAGTTCTGAGAGATAAGTGTGTATGTAAGCCGTCATTCACCTAGCTTGTTAGGAATACAAAGTTTCTCTTCAGTTGCAAACTCCACTCCATACATATATATGCGGAGGTACTAGCTCCAACTCGGTTTTACAGTGAAAACTGCAGGAACTTCAAACCGGCACTAGGAAACAGACTGAGAAACCGGAGTAAAAGTTTCTCATGCAACCCGTTTCCTTTGTGCTAGATGAACGAACGTCTCTCCACATGCTAAGTTCTGAGAGATAAGTGTGTGTGAAAGCCGTCCTTCACCTAGCTTGTTGGGAACACAAAGTTTCTCTTCAGTTGCAAACTCCACTGAATAAATATATATGGGTAGGTACTAGCTCCAACTCGGTTTTACAGTGAAAACTGCAGGAACTTCAAACCGGCACTAGGAAACAGACTGAGATACCAGAGTAAAAGTTTCTCCTTCAACCCGTTCCCTTTGTGCTAGATGAACGAACGTCTCTCCACATGCTCAGTTCTGAGAGATAAGTGTGTGTGAAAGCCGTCCTTCACCTAGCTTGTTAGGAATACAAAGTTTCTCTTCAGTTGCAAACTCCACTCCATACATATATATGGGTTGGTACTAGCTCCAACTCGGTTTTACAGTGAAAACTGCAGGAACTTCAAACAGGCACTAGGAATCAGACTGAGAAACAAGAGTAAAAGTTTCTCCTGCAAACCTTTCCCTTTGTGCTAGATGAACGAACGTCTCTCCACATGCTCAGTTCTGAGAGATAAGTGTGTGTGAATGCCGTCCTGCACCTAGCTTGTTGGGAACACAAAGTTCTCTTCATTTGCAAACTCCACTCCATACATATATATGGAGAGGTACTAGCTCCAACACGGTTTTACAGTGAAAACTGCAGGAAATTCTAAACGGCACTAGGAAACAGACTGAAAAACCAGAGTAAAAGTTTCTCCTGCAACCAGTTCCCATTGTGCTAGATGAACGAACGTCTCTCCACATGCTCAGTTCTGAGAGATAAGTGTGTGTGAAAGCCGTCCTTCACCTAGCTTGTTGGGAACAAAAATTTTCTCTTCAGTTGCAAACTCCACTCCATACATATATATGGGGAGGTACTAGGTCCAACTCGGTTTTGCAGTGAAAACTGCAGGAACTTCAAACCGGCACTAGGAAACAGACTGAGAAACCAGAGTAAAAGTTTCTCCTGCAACCTGTTCCATTTGTGCTAGATGAACGAACGTCTCCTCACATGCTCAGTTCTGAGAGATAAGTGTGTGTGAAAGCCGTCCTTCACCTAGCTTGTTGGGAACACAAGGTTTCTCTTCAGTTGCAAACTCCACACCATACATATATATGGGGATGTACTAGCTCCAACTCGGTTTTACAGTGAAAACTGCAGGAACGTCAAACCGGCACGAGGAAACAGACTGAAAAAACAGAGTAAAAGGTTCTCATGCAAACCTTTCCCTTTCTGCTAGATGAACGAACGTCTATCCACATGCTCAATTCTGAGAGATAAGTGTGTGTGAAAGCCGTCCTTCACCTAGCTTGTTGGGAACACAAAGTTTCTCTTCAGTTGCAAACTCCACTCCATACATATATATGGGGAGGAACTAGCTCCAACTCGGTTTTACAGTGAAAACTGCAGGAACTACAAACCGGCACTAGGAAACAGACTGAGAAACCAGAGTAAAAGATTTTCCTGCAACCCGTTCCTTTTGTGCTAGATGAACGAACGTCTCTCCACATGCTCAGTTCTGAGAGATATGTGTGTGTGAAAGCCGTCCTTCACCTAGATTGTTGGGAACACAAAGTTTCTCTTCAGTTGCAAACTCCACTCCATACATATATATGGGGAGGAACTAGCTCCAACTCGGTTTTACAGTGAAAACTGTAGGAACTTCAAACCGGCACTAGGAAACAGACTGAGAAACCAGAGTAAAAGTTTCACCTGCAACCCGTTCCCTTTGTGCTAGATGAACGAACGTCTCTCCACATGCTCAGTTCTGAGAGATAAGTGTGTGTGAAAGCCGTCCTTCACCTAGCTTGTTGGGAACACAAAGTTTCTCTTCATTTGCAAACTCCACTCCATTCATATATAGGGAGAGGAACTAGCCCCAACACGGTTTTACAGTGAAAACTGCAGGAACTTCAAACCGGCACTAGGAAACAGACTGAGAAACCAGAGTAAAAGTTTCACCTGCAACCCGATCCCTTTGTGCTAGATGAAAGAACGTCTCTCCACATGCTCAGTTCTGAGAGATAAGTGTGTGTGAAAGCCGTCCTTCACCTAGCTTGTTGGGAACACAAAGTTTCTCTTCAGTTGCTAACTCCACTCGATACATATATATGGGGTGGTACTAGCTCCAACTCGGTTTTACAGTGAAAAATGCAGCAACTTCAGACCGGCACTAGGAAACAGACGGAGAAACCAGAGTAAAATTTCTCCTGTAACACGTTCCCTTCGTGCTAGATGAATAAACGTCTCTCCACATGCTAGTTCTGAGAGATAAGTGTGTATGAAAGCCGTCCTTCACCTAGCTTGTTGGGAACACAAAGTTTCTTTTCAGTTGCAAACCCCACTCCAAACATATATATGGGGAGGAACTAGCTCCAACTCGGTTTTACAGTGAAAATTGCAGGAACTTCAAACCGGCACTAGGAAACAGACTGAGAAACCAGAGTAAAAGTTTTTCCTGCAACCCGTTCCTTTTGTGCTAGATGAACGAACGTCTCTCCACATGCTCAGTTCTGAGAGATATGTGTGTGTGAAAGCCGTCCTTCACCTAGCTTGTTGGGAACACAAAGTTTCTCTTCAGTTGCAAACTCCACTCGATACATATATAAGGGGATGTACTAGCTCCAACTCGGTTTTACAGTGAAAAATGCAGGACCTTCAAACCGGCAGTAGTAAACAGACTGAGAAACCAGAGTAAAAGTTTCACCTGCAACCCGTTCACTTTGTGCTAGATGAACGAACATCTCTCCAAATGCTCAGTTCTGGGAGAAGAGTGTGTGTGAAAGCCGTACTTCACCTAGCTTGTTGGGAACACAAAGTTTCTCTTCAGTTGCAAACTCCAATCCATACATATATATGGGGAGGTACTAGCTCCAACTCGGTTTTACAGTGAAAACTGCAGGAACTTCAAACCGGCACTAGGAATCAGACTGAGAAACCAGAGTAAAAGTTTCTCCTGCATCCCGTTCCCTTTGTGCTAGATGAACGAACGTCTCTCCACATGCTCAGTTCTGAGAGATAAGTGTGTGTGAAAGCCGTCCTTCAACTAGCTTGTTGGGAACACAAGGTTTCTCTTCAGTTGCAAATTCCACTCCATACATATATATGGGGATGTACTAGATCCAACTCGGTTTTCAGTGAAAACTGCAGGAACTTCAAACCGGCACTAGGAATCAGACTGAGAAACCAGAGTAAAAGTTTCACCTGCAACCCGTTCCCTTTGTGCTAGATGAACGAACGTCTCTCCACATGCTCAGTTCTGAGAGATAAGTGTGTGTGAAAGCCGTCCTTCACCTAGCTTGTTGGGAACACAAAGTTTCTCTTCAGTTGCAAACTCCACTCGATACATATATATGGGGTGGTACTAGCTCCAACTCGGCTTTACAGTGAAAACTGCAGGAACTTCAAACAGGCAGTAGTAAACAGACTGAGAAACCAGAGTAAAAGTTTCACCTGCAACCCGTTCCCTTTGTGCTAGATGAACGAACGTCTTTCCACATTTTCAGTTCTGAGAGATAAGTGTGTGTGAAAGCCGTCCTTCACCTAGCTTGTTGGGAACACAAAGTTTCTCTTCAGTTGCAAACTCCAATCCATACATATATATGGGGAAGTACTAGCTCCAACTCGGTTTTACAGTGAAAACTGCAGGAACTTCAGACCGGCACTAGGAAACAGACGGAGAAACCAGAGTAAAGTTTCTCCTGCAACCCGTTCCCTTCGTGCTAGGTGAATAAACGTCTCTCCACATGCTCAGTTCTGAGAGATAAGTGTGTATGTAAGCCGTCCTTCACCTAGCTTGTTAGGAATACAAAGTTTCTCTTCAGTTGCAAACTCCACTCCATAAATATATATGCGGAGGTACTAGCACCAACTCGGTTTTACAGTGAAAACTGCAGGAACTTCAAACCGGCACTAGGAAACAGACTGAGAAACCGGAGTAAAAGTTTCTCCTGCAACCCGTTTCCTTTGTGCTACATAAATGAACGTTTCTCCACATGCTCAGTTCTGAGAGATAAGTGTGTGTGAAAGCCGTACTTCACATAGCTTGTTGGGAACACAAAGTTTCTCTTCAGTTGCAAACTCCACTCAATAAATATATATGGGTAGGTACTAGCTCCAACTCGGTTTTACAGTGAAAACTGCAGGAACTTCAAACCGGCACTAGGAAACAGACTGAGATACCAGAGTAAAAGTTTCTCCTGCAACCCATTCCCTTTTTGCTAGATGAACGAACGTCTCTCCACATGCTCAGTTCTGAGAGATAAGTGTGTGTGAAAGCCGTCCTTCACCTAGCTTGTTAGGAATACAAAGTTTCTCTTCAGTTGCAAACTCCACTCCATACATATATATGGGTTGGTACTAGCTCCAACTCGGTTTTACAGTGAAAATTGCAGGAACTTCAAACAGGCACTAGGAATCAGACTGAGAAACAAGAGTAAAAGTTTCTCCTGCAAACCTTTCCCTTTGTGCTAGATGAACGAACGTCTCTCCACATGCTCAGTTCTGAGAGATAAGTGTGTGTGAATGCCGTCCTGCACCTAGCTTGTTGGGAACACAAAGTTCTCTTCATTTGCAAACTCCACTCCATACATATATATGGAGAGGTACTAGCTCCAACACGGTTTTACAGTGAAAACTGCAGGAAATTCTAAACGGCACTAGGAAACAGACTGAAAAACCAGAGTAAAAGTTTCTCCTGCAACCAGTTCCCATTGTGCTAGATGAACGAACGTCTCTCCACATGCTCAGTTCTGAGAGATAAGTGTGTGTGAAAGCCGTCCTTCACCTAGCTTGTTGGGAACAAAAATTTTTTCTTCAGTTGCAAACTCCACTCCATACATATATATGGGGAGGTACTAGGTCCAACTCGGTTTTGCAGTGAAAACTGCAGGAACTTCAAACCGGCACTAGGAAACAGACTGAGAAACCAGAGTAAAAGTTTCTCCTGCAACCCGTTCCATTTGTGCTAGATGAACGAACGTCTCCTCACATGCTCAGTTCTGAGAGATAAGTGTGTGTGAAAGCCGTCCTTCACCTAGCTTGTTGGGAACACAAGATTTCTCTTCAGTTGCAAACTCCACACCATACATATATATGGGGATGTACTAGCTCCAACTCGGTTTTACAGTGAAAACTGCAGGAACTTCAAACCGGCACTAGGAAACAGACTGAAAAAACAGAGTAAAAGTTTCCCATGCAAACCTTTCCCTTTCTGCTAGATGAACGAACGTCTATCCACATGCTCAATTCTGAGAGATAAGTGTGTGTGAAAGCCGTCCTTCACCTAGCTTGTTGGGAACAAAAAGTTTCTCTTCAGTTGCAAACTCCACTCCATACATATATATGGGGAGGAACTAGCTCCAACTCGGTTTTACAGTGAAAACTGCAGGAACTACAAACCGGCACTAGGAAACAGACTGAGAAACCAGAGTAAAAGATTTTCCTGCAACCCGTTCCTTTTGTGCTAGATGAACGAACGTCTCTCCACATGCTCAGTTCTGAGAGATATGTGTGTGTGAAAGCCGTCCTTCACCTAGCTTGTTGGGAACACAAAGTTTCTCTTCAGTTGCAAACTCCACTCCATACATATATATGGGGAGGAACTAGCTCCAACTCGGTTTTACAGTGAAAACTGTAGGAACTTCAAACCGGCACTAGGAAACAGACTGAGAAACCAGAGTAAAAGTTTCACCTGCAACCCGTTCCCTTTGTGCTAGATGAACGAACGTCTCTCCACATGCTCAGTTCTGAGAGATAAGTGTGTGTGAAAGCCGTCCTTCACCTAGCTTGTTGGGAACACAAAGTTTCTCTTCATTTGCAAACTCCACTCCATTCATATATAGGGAGAGGAACTAGCCCCAACACGGTTTTACAGTGAAAACTGCAGGAACTTCAAACCGGCACTAGGAAACAGACTGAGAAACCAGAGTAAAAGTTTCACCTGCAACCCGATCCCTTTGTGCTAGATGAAAGAACGTCTCTCCACATGCTCAGTTCTGAGAGATAAGTGTGTGTGAAAGCCGTCCTTCACCTAGCTTGTTGGGAACACAAAGTTTCTCTTCAGTTGCTAACTCCACTCGATACATATATATGGGGTGGTACTAGCTCCAACTCGGTTTTACAGTGAAAACTGCAGGAACTTCAAACCGGCAGTAGTAAACAGACTGAGAAACCAGAGTAAAAGTTTCACCTGCAACCCGTTCCCTTTGTGCTAGATGAACGAACGTCTTTCCACATGCTCAGTTCTGAGAGATAAGTGTGTGTGAAAGCCGTCCTTCACCTACCTTGTTGGGAACACAAAGTTACACTTCAGTTGCAAACTCCAATCCATACATATATATGGGGAAGTACTAGCTCCAACTCGGTTTTACAGTGAAAAATGCAGCAACTTCAGACCGGCACTAGGAAACAGACGGAGAAACCAGAGTAAAATTTCTCCTGTAACACTTTCCCTTCGTGCTAGATGAATAAACGTCTCTCCACATGCTAGTTCTGAGAGATAAGTGTGTATGAAAGCCGTCCTTCACCTAGCTTGTTGGGAACACAAAGTTTCTTTTCAGTTGCAAACCCCACTCCAAACATATATATGGGGAGGAACTAGCTCCAACTCGGTTTTACAGTGAAAATTGCAGGAACTTCAAACCGGCACTAGGAAACAGACTGAGAAACCAGAGTAAAAGTTTTTCCTGCAACCCGTTCCTTTTGTGCTAGATGAACGAACGTCTCTCCACATGCTCAGTTCTGAGAGATATGTGTGTGTGAAAGCCGTCCTTCACCTAGCTTGTTGGGAACACAAAGTTTCTCTTCAGTTGCAAACTCCACTCGATACATATATAAGGGGATGTACTAGCTCCAACTCGGTTTTACAGTGAAAAATGCAGGACCTTCAAACCGGCAGTAGTAAACAGACTGAGAAACCAGAGTAAAAGTTTCACCTGCAACCCGTTCACTTTGTGCTAGATGAACGAACATCTCTCCAAATGCTCAGTTCTGGGAGAAGAGTGTGTGTGAAAGCCGTACTTCACCTAGCTTGTTGGGAACACAAAGTTTCTCTTCAGTTGCAAACTCCAATCCATACATATATATGGGGAGGTACTAGCTCCAACTCGGTTTTACAGTGAAAACTGCAGGAACTTCAAACCGGCACTAGGAATCAGACTGAGAAACCAGAGTAAAAGTTTCTCCTGCATCCCGTTCCCTTTGTGCTAGATGAACGAACGTCTCTCCACATGCTCAGTTCTGAGAGATAAGTGTGTGTGAAAGCCGTCCTTCAACTAGCTTGTTGGGAACACAAGGTTTCTCTTCAGTTGCAAATTCCACTCCATACATATATATGGGGATGTACTAGATCCAACTCGGTTTTCAGTGAAAACTGCAGGAACTTCAAACCGGCACTAGGAATCAGACTGAGAAACCAGAGTAAAAGTTTCACCTGCAACCCGTTCCCTTTGTGCTAGATGAACGAACGTCTCTCCACATGCTCAGTTCTGAGAGATAAGTGTGTGTGAAAGCCGTCCTTCACCTAGCTTGTTGGGAACACAAAGTTTCTCTTCAGTTGCAAACTCCACTCGATACATATATATGGGGTGGTACTAGCTCCAACTCGGCTTTACAGTGAAAACTGCAGGAACTTCAAACAGGCAGTAGTAAACAGACTGAGAAACCAGAGTAAAAGTTTCACCTGCAACCCGTTCCCTTTGTGCTAGATGAACGAACGTCTTTCCACATTTTCAGTTCTGAGAGATAAGTGTGTGTGAAAGCCGTCCTTCACCTAGCTTGTTGGGAACACAAAGTTTCTCTTCAGTTGCAAACTCCAATCCATACATATATATGGGGAAGTACTAGCTCCAACTCGGTTTTACAGTGAAAACTGCAGGAACTTCAGACCGGCACTAGGAAACAGACGGAGAAACCAGAGTAAAGTTTCTCCTGCAACCCGTTCCCTTCGTGCTAGGTGAATAAACGTCTCTCCACATGCTCAGTTCTGAGAGATAAGTGTGTATGTAAGCCGTCCTTCACCTAGCTTGTTAGGAATACAAAGTTTCTCTTCAGTTGCAAACTCCACTCCATAAATATATATGCGGAGGTACTAGCACCAACTCGGTTTTACAGTGAAAACTGCAGGAACTTCAAACCGGCACTAGGAAACAGACTGAGAAACCGGAGTAAAAGTTTCTCCTGCAACCCGTTTCCTTTGTGCTACATAAATGAACGTTTCTCCACATGCTCAGTTCTGAGAGATAAGTGTGTGTGAAAGCCGTACTTCACATAGCTTGTTGGGAACACAAAGTTTCTCTTCAGTTGCAAACTCCACTCAATAAATATATATGGGTAGGTACTAGCTCCAACTCGGTTTTACAGTGAAAACTGCAGGAACTTCAAACCGGCACTAGGAAACAGACTGAGATACCAGAGTAAAAGTTTCTCCTGCAACCCATTCCCTTTTTGCTAGATGAACGAACGTCTCTCCACATGCTCAGTTCTGAGAGATAAGTGTGTGTGAAAGCCGTCCTTCACCTAGCTTGTTAGGAATACAAAGTTTCTCTTCAGTTGCAAACTCCACTCCATACATATATATGGGTTGGTACTAGCTCCAACTCGGTTTTACAGTGAAAATTGCAGGAACTTCAAACAGGCACTAGGAATCAGACTGAGAAACAAGAGTAAAAGTTTCTCCTGCAAACCTTTCCCTTTGTGCTAGATGAACGAACGTCTCTCCACATGCTCAGTTCTGAGAGATAAGTGTGTGTGAATGCCGTCCTGCACCTAGCTTGTTGGGAACACAAAGTTCTCTTCATTTGCAAACTCCACTCCATACATATATATGGAGAGGTACTAGCTCCAACACGGTTTTACAGTGAAAACTGCAGGAAATTCTAAACGGCACTAGGAAACAGACTGAAAAACCAGAGTAAAAGTTTCTCCTGCAACCAGTTCCCATTGTGCTAGATGAACGAACGTCTCTCCACATGCTCAGTTCTGAGAGATAAGTGTGTGTGAAAGCCGTCCTTCACCTAGCTTGTTGGGAACAAAAATTTTTTCTTCAGTTGCAAACTCCACTCCATACATATATATGGGGAGGTACTAGGTCCAACTCGGTTTTGCAGTGAAAACTGCAGGAACTTCAAACCGGCACTAGGAAACAGACTGAGAAACCAGAGTAAAAGTTTCTCCTGCAACCCGTTCCATTTGTGCTAGATGAACGAACGTCTCCTCACATGCTCAGTTCTGAGAGATAAGTGTGTGTGAAAGCCGTCCTTCACCTAGCTTGTTGGGAACACAAGATTTCTCTTCAGTTGCAAACTCCACACCATACATATATATGGGGATGTACTAGCTCCAACTCGGTTTTACAGTGAAAACTGCAGGAACTTCAAACCGGCACTAGGAAACAGACTGAAAAAACAGAGTAAAAGTTTCTCATGCAAACCTTTCCCTTTCTGCTAGATGAACGAACGTCTATCCACATGCTCAATTCTGAGAGATAAGTGTGTGTGAAAGCCGTCCTTCACCTAGCTTGTTGGGAACAAAAAGTTTCTCTTCAGTTGCAAACTCCACTCCATACATATATATGGGGAGGAACTAGCTCCAACTCGGTTTTACAGTGAAAACTGCAGGAACTACAAACCGGCACTAGGAAACAGACTGAGAAACCAGAGTAAAAGATTTTCCTGCAACCCGTTCCTTTTGTGCTAGATGAACGAACGTCTCTCCACATGCTCAGTTCTGAGAGATATGTGTGTGTGAAAGCCGTCCTTCACCTAGCTTGTTGGGAACACAAAGTTTCTCTTCAGTTGCAAACTCCACTCCATACATATATATGGGGAGGAACTAGCTCCAACTCGGTTTTACAGTGAAAACTGTAGGAACTTCAAACCGGCACTAGGAAACAGACTGAGAAACCAGAGTAAAAGTTTCACCTGCAACCCGTTCCCTTTGTGCTAGATGAACGAACGTCTCTCCACATGCTCAGTTCTGAGAGATAAGTGTGTGTGAAAGCCGTCCTTCACCTAGCTTGTTGGGAACACAAAGTTTCTCTTCATTTGCAAACTCCACTCCATTCATATATAGGGAGAGGAACTAGCCCCAACACGGTTTTACAGTGAAAACTGCAGGAACTTCAAACCGGCACTAGGAAACAGACTGAGAAACCAGAGTAAAAGTTTCACCTGCAACCCGATCCCTTTGTGCTAGATGAAAGAACGTCTCTCCACATGCTCAGTTCTGAGAGATAAGTGTGTGTGAAAGCCGTCCTTCACCTAGCTTGTTGGGAACACAAAGTTTCTCTTCAGTTGCTAACTCCACTCGATACATATATATGGGGTGGTACTAGCTCCAACTCGGTTTTACAGTGAAAACTGCAGGAACTTCAAACCGGCAGTAGTAAACAGACTGAGAAACCAGAGTAAAAGTTTCACCTGCAACCCGTTCCCTTTGTGCTAGATGAACGAACGTCTTTCCACATGCTCAGTTCTGAGAGATAAGTGTGTGTGAAAGCCGTCCTTCACCTACCTTGTTGGGAACACAAAGTTACACTTCAGTTGCAAACTCCAATCCATACATATATATGGGGAAGTACTAGCTCCAACTCGGTTTTACAGTGAAAAATGCAGCAACTTCAGACCGGCACTAGGAAACAGACGGAGAAACCAGAGTAAAATTTCTCCTGCAACACGTTCCCTTCGTGCTAGATGAATAAACGTCTCTCCACATGCTCAGTTCTGAGAGATAAGTGTGTATGAAAGCCGTCCTTCACCTAGCTTGTTAGGAATACAAAGTTTCTCTTCAGTTGCAAACTCCACCCCATACATATATATGCGGAGGTACTAGCTCCAACTCGATTTTACAGTGAAAACTGCAGGAACTTCAAACCGGCACTAGGAAACAGACTGAGAAACCGGAGTAAAAGTTTCTCCTGCAACCCGTTTCCTTTGTGCTAGATGAACGAACGTCTCTCCACATGCTCAGTTCTGAGAGATAAGTGTGTGTGAAAGCAGTCCTTCACCTAGCTTGTTGGGAACACAAAGTTTCTCTTCAGTTGCAAACCCCACTCCAAACATATATATGGGGAGGAACAAGCTCCAACTCGGTTTTACAGTGAAAACTGCAGGAACTTCAAACAGGCACTAGGAATCACACTGAGAAACCAGAGTAAAAGTTTCTCCTGCAACCCATTCCCTTTTTGCTAGATGAACGAACGTCTCTCCACATGCTCAGTTCTGAGAGATAAGTGTGTGTGAAAGCCGTCCTTCACCTAGCTTGTTAGGAATACAAAGTTTCTCTTCAGTTGCAAACTCCACTCCATACATATATATGGGTTGGTACTAGCTCCAACTCGGTTTTACAGTGAAAACTGCAGGAACTTCAAACAGGCACTAGGAATCAGACTGAGAAACCAGAGTAAAAGTTTCTCCTGCAAACCGTTCCCTTTGTGCTAGATGAACGAACGTCTCTCCACATGCTTAGTTCTGAGAGATAAGTGTGTGTGAATGCCGTCCTGCACCTAGCTTGTTGGGAACACAAAGTTTCTCTTCATTTGCAAACTCCACTCCATACAAATATATGGAGAGGTACTAGCTCCAACACGGTTTTACAGTGAAAACTGCAGGAAATTCTAAACGGCACTAGGAAACAGACTGAAAAACCAGAGTAAAAGTTTCTCCTGCAAACATTTCCCTTTGTGCTAGATGAACGAACGTCTCTTCACATGCTCAGTTCTGAGAGATAAGTGTGTGTGAAAGCCGTCCTTCACCTAGCTTGTTGGGAACAAAAATTTTCTCTTCAGATGCAAACTCCACTCCATACTTATATATGGGGAGGTACTAGGTCCAACTCGGTTTTGCAGTGAAAACTGCAGGAAATTCAAACCGGCACTAGGAAACAGACTGAGAAAACAGAGTAAAAGTTTCTCCTGCAACCCGTTCCATTTGTGCTAGATGAACGAACGTCTCCTCACATGCTCAGTTCTGAGAGATAAGTGTGTGTGAAAGCCGTCCTTCACCTAGCTTGTTGGGAACACAAGGTTTCTCTTCAGTTGCAAACTCCACTCCATATATATATATGGGGATGTACTAGCTCCAACTCGGTTTTACAGTGAAAACTGCAGGAACTTCAAACCGGCACTAGGTAACAGACTGAGAAACCAGAGTAAAAGTTTCTCATGCAAAACTTTCCCTTTCTGCTAGATGAACGAACGTCTATCCACATGCTCAATTCTGAGAGATAAGTGTTTGTGAAAGCCGTCCTTCACCTAGCTTGCTGGGAACAAAAAGTTTCTCTTCAGTTGCAAACTCCACTCCATACATATATATGGGGAGGAACTAGCTCCAACTCGGTTTTACAGTGAAAACTGCAGGAACTTCAAACCGGCACTAGGAAACAGACTGAGAAACCAGAGTGAAAGATTTTCCTGCAACCCGTTCCTTTTGTGCTAGATGAACGAACGTCTCTCCCCATGCTCAGTTCTGAGAGATATGTGTGTGTGAAAGCCGTCCTTCACCTAGCTTGTTGGGAACACAAAGTTTCTCTTCAGTTGCAAACTCCACTCCATACATATATATGGGGAGTAACTAGCTCCAACTCGGTTTTACAGTGAAAAATGCAGGAACATCAAACCGACACTAGGAAACAGACTGAGAAACCAGAGTAAAAGTTTCCCTTGCAACCCGTTCCCTTTGTGCTAGATGAACGAACGTCTCTCCACATGCTCAGTTCTGAGAGATAAGTGTGTGTGAAAGCCGTCCTTCACCTAGCTTGTTGGGAACAAAAACTTTCTCTTCAGTTGCAAACTCCAATCCATACATATATATGGGGAAGTACTAGCTCCAACTCGGTTTTACAGTGAAAACTGCAGGAACTTCAGACCGGCACAAGGAAACAGACGGAGAAACCAGAGTAAAGTTTCTCCTGCAACCCATTCCCTTTTTACTAGATGAACGAACGTCTCTCCACATGCTCAGTTCTGAGAGATAAGTGTGTGTGAATGCCGTCCTGCACCTAGCTTGTTGGGAACACAAAGTTTCTCTTCATTTGCAAACTCCACTCTATACATTTATATGGGGAGGTACTAGCTCCAACTCGGTTTTACAGTGAAAACTGCAGGAAATTCTAAACGGCACTAGGAAACAGACTGAGAAACCAGAGTAAAAGTTTCTCCTGCAACCTGTTCCCTTTGTGCTAGATGAACGAACGTCTCTCCACATGCTCAGTTCTGAGAGATAAGTGTGTGTGAAAGCCGTCCTTCACCTAGCTTTTTGGGAACACAAAGTTTCTCTTCAGTTGCAAACTCCACTCCATACATATATATGGGGAGGTACTAGCTCCAACTCGGATTTGCAGTGAAAACTGCAGGAATTTCAAACCGGCACTATGAAACAGACGGAGAAACCAGAGTAAAAGTTTCTCCTGCAACCCGTTCCATTTGTGCTAGATGAACGAACGTCTCTCCACATGCTCAGTTCTGAGAGATAATTGTGTGTGAAAGTCGTTCTTCACCTAGCTTGTTGGGAACACAAAGTTTCTCTTCAGTTGCAAACTCCACTCCATACATATATATGGGGAGGAACTAGCTCCAACTCGGTTTTACAGTGAAAACTGCAGGAAATTCAAACCGGTACTAGGAAACAGACTGAGAAACCAGAGTAAAAGTTTCTCCTGCAACCCGTTCCCTTTGTGCTAGATGAACGAACGTCTCTCCCCATGCTCAGTTCTGAGAGATAAGTGTGTGTGAAAGCCGTCCTTCACCTAGCTTGTTGGGAACACAAAGTTTCTCTTCAGTTGCAAACTCCACACGATACATATATTTGGGGAGGTACTGGCTCCAACTCGGTTTTACAGTGAAAACTGCAGGAACTTCAAACCGGCACTAGGAAACAGACTGAGAAACCAGAGTAAAAGCTTCTCCTGCAACCCGTTCCCTTTGTGCTAGATGAACGAACGTCTCTCCACATGCTCAGTTCTGAGAGATAAGTGTGTGTGAAAGCCGTCCTTCACCTAGCTTTTTGGGAACACAAAGTTTCTCTTCAGTTGCAAACTCCACTACATACATATATATGGGGAGGAACTAGCTCCAACCCGGTTTTACAGTGAAAAGTGCAGGAACTTCAAAACGGCACTAGGAAACAGACTGAGAAACCAGAGAAAAAGTTTCTCCTGCAACCCGTTCCCTTTGTGCTAGATGAACGAACGTCTCTCCACATGCTCAGTTCTGAGAGATAAGTGTGTGTGAAAGCCGTCCTTCACCTAGTTGTTGGGAACACAAACTTTCTCTTCAGTTGCAAACTCCACTCCATACATATATATGGGGAGGTACTAGCTCCAACTCGGTTTTACAGTGAAAACTGCAGGAACTTCAAACCGGCACTAGGAAACAGACTGAGAAACCAGAGTAAAATTTCTCCTGCAACCCGTTCCCTTTGTGCTAGATGAACGAAAGTCTCTCCACATGCTCAGTTCTGAGAGATAAGTGTGTGTGAAAGCCGTCCTTCACCTAGCTTGTTGGGAACACAAAGTTTCTCTTCAGTTGCAAACTCCACTCCATACATATATATGGTGAGGTACTAGCTCCAACTCGATTTTACAGTGAAAACTGTAGGAACTTCAAACCGGCACTAGGAAACAGACTGAGAAACCAGAGTAAAATTTCTCCTGCAACCCGTTCCCTTTATGCTAGATGAACGAACGTCTCTCCACATGCTCAGATCTGAGAGATAAGTGTGTGTGAAAGCCGTCCTTCACCTAGCTTGTTGGGAACACAAAGTTTCTCTTCAGTTGCAAACTTCACTTCATACATATATATGGGGAGGTACTAGCTCCAACTCGGTTTTACAGTGAAAACTGCAGGAACTTCAAACCGGCACTAGGAAACAGACTGAGAAACCAGAGGAAAGTTTCTCCTGCAACCCGTTCCCTTTGTGCTAGATGAACGAACGTCTCTCCACATGCTCAGTTCTGAGAGATAAGTGTGTGTGAAAGCCGTACTTCAGCTAGCTTGTTGGGAACACAAAGTTTCTCTTCAGTTGCAAACTCCACTCCATACATATATATGGGGTGGTACTAGCTCCAACTCGGTTTTACAGTGAAAACTGCAGGAACTTCAAACCGGCACTAGGAAACAGACTGAGAAACCAGAGTAAAATTTCTCCTGCAAACCGTTCCCTTTGTGCTAGATGAACGAACGTCTCTCCACATGCTCAGTTCTGAGAGATAAGTGTGTGTGAATGCCGTCCTTCAGCTAGCTTGTTGGGAACACAAAGTTTCTCTTCAGTTGCAAACTCCACTCCATACATATATATGGGGAGGTACTAGCTCCAACTCGGTTTTACAGTGAAAACTGCAGGAACTTCAAACCGGCACTAGGAAACAGACTGAGAAACCAGAGTAAAAGTTTCTCCTGCAAACCGTTCCGTTTGTGCTAGATGAACGAACGTCTCTCCACATGCTCAGTTCTGAGAGATAAGTGTGTGTGAAAGCCGTTCTTCACCTAGCTTGTTGGGAACACAAAGTTTCTCTTCAGTTGCAAACTCCACTACATACATATATATGGGGAGGAACTAGCTCCAACCCGGTTTTACAGTGAAAAGTGCAGGAACTTCAAAACGGCACTAGGAAACAGACTGAGAAACCAGAGAAAAAGTTTCTCCTGCAACCCGTTCCCTTTGTGCTAGATGAACGAACGTCTCTCCACATGCTCAGTTCTGAGAGATAAGTGTGTGTGAAAGCCGTCCTTCACCTAGCTTGTTGGGAACACAAACTTTCTCTTCAGTTGCAAACTCCACTCCATACATATATATGGGGAGGTACTAGCTCCAACTCGGTTTTACAGTGAAAACTGCAGGAACTTCAAACCGGCACTAGGAAACAGACTGAGAAACCAGAGCAAAATTTCTCCTGCAACCCGTTCCCTTTGTGCTAGATGAACGAAAGTCTCTCCACATGCTCAGTTCTGAGAGATAAGTGTGTGTGAAAGCCGTCCTTCACCTAGCTTGTTGGGAACACAAAGTTTCTCTTCAGTTGCAAACTCCACTCCATACATATATATGGTGAGGTACTAGCTCCAACTCGATTTTACAGTGAAAACTGTAGGAACTTCAAACCGGCACTAGGAAACAGACTGAGAAACCAGAGTAAAATTTCTCCTGCAACCCGTTCCCTTTATGCTAGATGAACGAACGTCTCTCCACATGCTCAGATCTGAGAGATAAGTGTGTGTAAAAGCCGTCCTTCACCTAGCTTGTTGGGAACACAAAGTTTCTCTTCAGTTGCAAACTTCACTTCATACATATATATGGGGAGGTACTAGCTCCAACTCGGTTTTACAGTGAAAACTGCAGGAACTTCAAACCGGCACTAGGAAACAGACTGAGAAACCAGAGTAAAGTTTCTCCTGCAACCCGTTCCCTTTGTGCTAGATGAACGAACGTCTCTCCACATGCTCAGTTCTGAGAGATAAGTGTGTGTGAAAGCCGTACTTCAGCTAGCTTGTTGGGAACACAAAGTTTCTCTTCAGTTGCAAACTCCACTCCATACATATATATGGGGTGGTACTAGCTCCAACTCTGTTTTACAGTGAAAACTGCAGGAACTTCAAACCGGCACTAGGAAACAGACTGAGAAACCAGAGTAAAATTTCTCCTGCAAACCGTTCCCTTTGTGCTAGATGAACGAACGTCTCTCCACATGCTCAGTTCTGAGAGATAAGTGTGTGTGAAAGCCGTCCTTCACCTAGCTTGTTGGGAACACAAACTTTCTCTTCAGTTGCAAACTCCACTCCATACATATATATGGGGAGGTACTAGCTCCAACTCGGTTTTACAGTGAAAACTGCAGGAACTTCAAACCGGCACTAGGAAACAGACTGAGAAACCAGAGCAAAATTTCTCCTGCAACCCGTTCCCTTTGTGCTAGATGAACGAAAGTCTCTCCACATGCTCAGTTCTGAGAGATAAGTGTGTGTGAAAGCCGTCCTTCACCTAGCTTGTTGGGAACACAAAGTTTTTCTTCAGTTGCAAACTCCACTCCATACATATATATGGTGAGGTACTAGCTCCAACTCGATTTTACAGTGAAAACTGTAGGAACTTCAAACCGGCACTAGGAAACAGACTGAGAAACCAGAGTAAAATTTCTCCTGCAACCCGTTCCCTTTATGCTAGATGAACGAACGTCTCTCCACATGCTCAGATCTGAGAGATAAGTGTGTGTAAAAGCCGTCCTTCACCTAGCTTGTTGGGAACACAAAGTTTCTCTTCAGTTGCAAACTTCACTTCATACATATATATGGGGAGGTACTAGCTCTAACTCGGTTTTACAGTGAAAACTGCAGGAACTTCAAACCGGCACTAGGAAACAGACTGAGAAACCAGAGTAAAGTTTCTCCTGCAACCCGTTCCCTTTGTGCTAGATGAACGAACGTCTCTCCACATGCTCAGTTCTGAGAGATATGTGTGTGTGAAAGCCGTACTTCAGCTAGCTTGTTGGGAACACAAAGTTTCTCTTCAGTTGCAAACTCCACTCCATACATATATATGGGGTGGTACTAGCTCCAACTCTGTTTTACAGTGAAAACTGCAGGAACTTCAAACCGGCACTAGGAAACAGACTGAGAAACCAGAGTAAAATTTCTCCTGCAAACCGTTCCCTTTGTGCTAGATGAACGAACGTCTCTCCACATGCTCAGTTCTGAGAGATAAGTGTGTGTGAATGCCGTCCTTCAGCTAGCTTGTTGGGAACACAAAGTTTCTCTTCAGTTGCAAACTCCACTCCATACATATATATGGGGAGGTACTAGCTCCAACTCGGTTTTACAGTGAAAACTGCAGGAACTTCAAACCGGCACTAGGAAACAGACTGAGAAACCAGAGTAAAAGTTTCTCCTGCAAACCGTTCCGTTTGTGCTAGATGAACGAACGTCTCTCCACATGCTCAGTTCTGAGAGATAAGTGTGTGTGAAAGCCGTCCTTCACTTAGCTTGTTGGGAACACAAAGTTTCTCTTCAATTGCAAACTCCACTTCATATATATATATGGGGAGGTACTAGCTCCAACACGGTTTTACAGTGAAAACTGCAGGAACTTCAAACCGGCACTAGGAAACAGACTGAGAAACCAGAGTTAAAGTTTCTCTTGCAACCCGTTCCATTTGTGCTAGATGAACGAACGTCTCTCCACATGCTCAGTTCTGAGAGATAAGTGTGTGTGAAAGCCGTCCTTTACCTAGCTTGTTGGGAACAAAAAGTTTCTCTTCAGTTGCAAACTCCACTCCATACATATATATGGGGAGGAACTAGCTCCAACTCGGTTTTACAGTGAAAAGTGCAGGAACTTCAAACCGGCACTAGGAAACAGACTGAGAAACCAGAGTAAAAGTTTCTCATGCAACCCGTTCCCTTTGTGCTAGATGAACTAACGTCTCTCCACATGCTCAGTTCTGAGAGATATGTGTGTGTGAAAGCCGTCCTTCACCTAGCTTGTTGGGAACACAAAGTTTCTCTTCAGTTGAAAACTCCACTCCATACATATATATGGGGAGGTACTAGCTCCAACTCGGTTTTACAGTGAAAACTGCAGGAACTTCAAACCGGCACTAGGAAACAGACTGAGAAACCAGAGTAAAATTTCTCCTGCAACCCGTTCCCTTTGTGCTAGATGAATGAACGTCTCTCCACATACTCAGTTCTGAGAGATAAGTGTGTGTGAAAGCCGTCCTTCACCTAGCTTGTTGGGAACACAAAGTTTCTATTCAGCTGCAAACTCCACTCCATACATATATATGGGGAGGTACTAGCTCCAACTCGGTTTTACAGTGAAAACTGCAGGTTCTTCAAACCGTCACTAGGAAACAGACTGAGAAACCAGAGTAAAATTTCTCCTGCAACCCGTTCCCTTTGTGCTAGATGAACGTACGTCTCTCCACATGCTCAGTTCTGAGAGATAAGTGTGTGTGAAAGCCGTCCTGCACCTAGCTTGTTGGGAACACAAAGTTTCTCTTCATTTGCAAACTCCACTCCATACAAATATATGGAGAGGTACTAGCTCCAACACGGTTTTACAGTGAAAACTGCAGGAAATTCTAAACGGCACTAGGAAACAGACTGAAAAACCAGAGTAAAAGTTTCTCCTGCAAACATTTCCCTTTGTGCTAGATGAACGAACGTCTCTTCACATGCTCAGTTCTGAGAGATAAGTGTGTGTGAAAGCCGTCCTTCACCTAGCTTGTTGGGAACAAAAATTTTCTCTTCAGATGCAAACTCCACTCCATACTTATATATGGGGAGGTACTAGGTCCAACTCGGTTTTGCAGTGAAAACTGCAGGAAATTCAAACCGGCACTAGGAAACAGACTGAGAAAACAGAGTAAAAGTTTCTCCTGCAACCCGTTCCATTTGTGCTAGATGAACGAACGTCTCCTCACATGCTCAGTTCTGAGAGATAAGTGTGTGTGAAAGCCGTCCTTCACCTAGCTTGTTGGGAACACAAGGTTTCTCTTCAGTTGCAAACTCCACTCCATATATATATATGGGGATGTACTAGCTCCAACTCGGTTTTACAGTGAAAACTGCAGGAACTTCAAACCGGCACTAGGTAACAGACTGAGAAACCAGAGTAAAAGTTTCTCATGCAAAACTTTCCCTTTCTGCTAGATGAACGAACGTCTATCCACATGCTCAATTCTGAGAGATAAGTGTTTGTGAAAGCCGTCCTTCACCTAGCTTGTTGGGAACAAAAAGTTTCTCTTCAGTTGCAAACTCCACTCCATACATATATATGGGGAGGAACTAGCTCCAACTCGGTTTTACAGTGAAAACTGCAGGAACTTCAAACCGGCACTAGGAAACAGACTGAGAAACCAGAGTGAAAGATTTTCCTGCAACCCGTTCCTTTTGTGCTAGATGAACGAACGTCTCTCCCCATGCTCAGTTCTGAGAGATATGTGTGTGTGAAAGCCGTCCTTCACCTAGCTTGTTGGGAACACAAAGTTTCTCTTCAGTTGCAAACTCCACTCCATACATATATATGGGGAGTAACTAGCTCCAACTCGGTTTTACAGTGAAAAATGCAGGAACATCAAACCGACACTAGGAAACAGACTGAGAAACCAGAGTAAAAGTTTCCCTTGCAACCCGTTCCCTTTTTGCTAGATGAACGAACGTCTCTCCACATGCTCAGTTCTGAGAGATAAGTGTGTGTGAAAGCCGTCCTTCACCTAGCTTGTTGGGAACAAAAACTTTCTCTTCAGTTGCAAACTCCAATCCATACATATATATGGGGAAGTACTAGCTCCAACTCGGTTTTACAGTGAAAACTGCAGGAACTTCAGACCGGCACAAGGAAACAGACGGAGAAACCAGAGTAAAGTTTCTCCTGCAACCTGTTCCCTTTGTGCTAGATGAACGAACGTCTCTCCACATGCTCAGTTCTGAGAGATAAGTGTGTGTGAAAGCCGTCCTTCACCTAGCTTTTTGGGAACACAAAGTTTCTCTTCAGTTGCAAACTCCACTCCATACATATATATGGGGAGGTACTAGCTCCAACTCGGATTTGCAGTGAAAACTGCAGGAATTTCAAACCGGCACTATGAAACAGACGGAGAAACCAGAGTAAAAGTTTCTCCTGCAACCCGTTCCATTTGTGCTAGATGAACGAACGTCTCTCCACATGCTCAGTTCTGAGAGATAATTGTGTGTGAAAGTCGTTCTTCACCTAGCTTGTTGGGAACACAAAGTTTCTCTTCAGTTGCAAACTCCACTCCATACATATATATGGGGAGGAACTAGCTCCAACTCGGTTTTACAGTGAAAACTGCAGGAAATTCAAACCGGTACTAGGAAACAGACTGAGAAACCAGAGTAAAAGTTTCTCCTGCAACCCGTTCCCTTTGTGCTAGATGAACGAACGTCTCTCCCCATGCTCAGTTCTGAGAGATAAGTGTGTGTGAAAGCCGTCCTTCACCTAGCTTGTTGGGAACACAAAGTTTCTCTTCAGTTGCAAACTCCACACGATACATATATTTGGGGAGGTACTGGCTCCAACTCGGTTTTACAGTGAAAACTGCAGGAACTTCAAACCGGCACTAGGAAACAGACTGAGAAACCAGAGTAAAAGCTTCTCCTGCAACCCGTTCCCTTTGTGCTAGATGAACGAACGTCTCTCCACATGCTCAGTTCTGAGAGATAAGTGTGTGTGAAAGCCGTCCTTCACCTAGCTTTTTGGGAACACAAAGTTTCTCTTCAGTTGCAAACTCCACTACATACATATATATGGGGAGGAACTAGCTCCAACCCGGTTTTACAGTGAAAAGTGCAGGAACTTCAAAACGGCACTAGGAAACAGACTGAGAAACCAGAGAAAAAGTTTCTCCTGCAACCCGTTCCCTTTGTGCTAGATGAACGAACGTCTCTCCACATGCTCAGTTCTGAGAGATAAGTGTGTGTGAAAGCCGTCCTTCACCTAGTTGTTGGGAACACAAACTTTCTCTTCAGTTGCAAACTCCACTCCATACATATATATGGGGAGGTACTAGCTCCAACTCGGTTTTACAGTGAAAACTGCAGGAACTTCAAACCGGCACTAGGAAACAGACTGAGAAACCAGAGTAAAATTTCTCCTGCAACCCGTTCCCTTTGTGCTAGATGAACGAAAGTCTCTCCACATGCTCAGTTCTGAGAGATAAGTGTGTGTGAAAGCCGTCCTTCACCTAGCTTGTTGGGAACACAAAGTTTCTCTTCAGTTGCAAACTCCACTCCATACATATATATGGTGAGGTACTAGCTCCAACTCGATTTTACAGTGAAAACTGTAGGAACTTCAAACCGGCACTAGGAAACAGACTGAGAAACCAGAGTAAAATTTCTCCTGCAACCCGTTCCCTTTATGCTAGATGAACGAACGTCTCTCCACATGCTCAGATCTGAGAGATAAGTGTGTGTGAAAGCCGTCCTTCACCTAGCTTGTTGGGAACACAAAGTTTCTCTTCAGTTGCAAACTTCACTTCATACATATATATGGGGAGGTACTAGCTCCAACTCGGTTTTACAGTGAAAACTGCAGGAACTTCAAACCGGCACTAGGAAACAGACTGAGAAACCAGAGGAAAGTTTCTCCTGCAACCCGTTCCCTTTGTGCTAGATGAACGAACGTCTCTCCACATGCTCAGTTCTGAGAGATAAGTGTGTGTGAAAGCCGTACTTCAGCTAGCTTGTTGGGAACACAAAGTTTCTCTTCAGTTGCAAACTCCACTCCATACATATATATGGGGTGGTACTAGCTCCAACTCGGTTTTACAGTGAAAACTGCAGGAACTTCAAACCGGCACTAGGAAACAGACTGAGAAACCAGAGTAAAATTTCTCCTGCAAACCGTTCCCTTTGTGCTAGATGAACGAACGTCTCTCCACATGCTCAGTTCTGAGAGATAAGTGTGTGTGAATGCCGTCCTTCAGCTAGCTTGTTGGGAACACAAAGTTTCTCTTCAGTTGCAAACTCCACTCCATACATATATATGGGGAGGTACTAGCTCCAACTCGGTTTTACAGTGAAAACTGCAGGAACTTCAAACCGGCACTAGGAAACAGACTGAGAAACCAGAGTAAAAGTTTCTCCTGCAAACCGTTCCGTTTGTGCTAGATGAACGAACGTCTCTCCACATGCTCAGTTCTGAGAGATAAGTGTGTGTGAAAGCCGTCCTTCACCTAGCTTGTTGGGAACACAAAGTTTCTCTTCAGTTGCAAACTCCACTACATACATATATATGGGGAGGAACTAGCTCCAACCCGGTTTTACAGTGAAAAGTGCAGGAACTTCAAAACGGCACTAGGAAACAGACTGAGAAACCAGAGAAAAAGTTTCTCCTGCAACCCGTTCCCTTTGTGCTAGATGAACGAACGTCTCTCCACATGCTCAGTTCTGAGAGATAAGTGTGTGTGAAAGCCGTCCTTCACCTAGCTTGTTGGGAACACAAACTTTCTCTTCAGTTGCAAACTCCACTCCATACATATATATGGGGAGGTACTAGCTCCAACTCGGTTTTACAGTGAAAACTGCAGGAACTTCAAACCGGCACTAGGAAACAGACTGAGAAACCAGAGCAAAATTTCTCCTGCAACCCGTTCCCTTTGTGCTAGATGAACGAAAGTCTCTCCACATGCTCAGTTCTGAGAGATAAGTGTGTGTGAAAGCCGTCCTTCACCTAGCTTGTTGGGAACACAAAGTTTCTCTTCAGTTGCAAACTCCACTCCATACATATATATGGTGAGGTACTAGCTCCAACTCGATTTTACAGTGAAAACTGTAGGAACTTCAAACCGGCACTAGGAAACAGACTGAGAAACCAGAGTAAAATTTCTCCTGCAACCCGTTCCCTTTATGCTAGATGAACGAACGTCTCTCCACATGCTCAGATCTGAGAGATAAGTGTGTGTAAAAGCCGTCCTTCACCTAGCTTGTTGGGAACACAAAGTTTCTCTTCAGTTGCAAACTTCACTTCATACATATATATGGGGAGGTACTAGCTCCAACTCGGTTTTACAGTGAAAACTGCAGGAACTTCAAACCGGCACTAGGAAACAGACTGAGAAACCAGAGTAAAGTTTCTCCTGCAACCCGTTCCCTTTGTGCTAGATGAACGAACGTCTCTCCACATGCTCAGTTCTGAGAGATAAGTGTGTGTGAAAGCCGTACTTCAGCTAGCTTGTTGGGAACACAAAGTTTCTCTTCAGTTGCAAACTCCACTCCATACATATATATGGGGTGGTACTAGCTCCAACTCTGTTTTACAGTGAAAACTGCAGGAACTTCAAACCGGCACTAGGAAACAGACTGAGAAACCAGAGTAAAATTTCTCCTGCAAACCGTTCCCTTTGTGCTAGATGAACGAACGTCTCTCCACATGCTCAGTTCTGAGAGATAAGTGTGTGTGAAAGCCGTCCTTCACCTAGCTTGTTGGGAACACAAACTTTCTCTTCAGTTGCAAACTCCACTCCATACATATATATGGGGAGGTACTAGCTCCAACTCGGTTTTACAGTGAAAACTGCAGGAACTTCAAACCGGCACTAGGAAACAGACTGAGAAACCAGAGCAAAATTTCTCCTGCAACCCGTTCCCTTTGTGCTAGATGAACGAAAGTCTCTCCACATGCTCAGTTCTGAGAGATAAGTGTGTGTGAAAGCCGTCCTTCACCTAGCTTGTTGGGAACACAAAGTTTCTCTTCAGTTGCAAACTCCACTCCATACATATATATGGTGAGGTACTAGCTCCAACTCGATTTTACAGTGAAAACTGTAGGAACTTCAAACCGGCACTAGGAAACAGACTGAGAAACCAGAGTAAAATTTCTCCTGCAACCCGTTCCCTTTATGCTAGATGAACGAACGTCTCTCCACATGCTCAGATCTGAGAGATAAGTGTGTGTAAAAGCCGTCCTTCACCTAGCTTGTTGGGAACACAAAGTTTCTCTTCAGTTGCAAACTTCACTTCATACATATATATGGGGAGGTACTAGCTCTAACTCGGTTTTACAGTGAAAACTGCAGGAACTTCAAACCGGCACTAGGAAACAGACTGAGAAACCAGAGTAAAGTTTCTCCTGCAACCCGTTCCCTTTGTGCTAGATGAACGAACGTCTCTCCACATGCTCAGTTCTGAGAGATATGTGTGTGTGAAAGCCGTACTTCAGCTAGCTTGTTGGGAACACAAAGTTTCTCTTCAGTTGCAAACTCCACTCCATACATATATATGGGGTGGTACTAGCTCCAACTCTGTTTTACAGTGAAAACTGCAGGAACTTCAAACCGGCACTAGGAAACAGACTGAGAAACCAGAGTAAAATTTCTCCTGCAAACCGTTCCCTTTGTGCTAGATGAACGAACGTCTCTCCACATGCTCAGTTCTGAGAGATAAGTGTGTGTGAATGCCGTCCTTCAGCTAGCTTGTTGGGAACACAAAGTTTCTCTTCAGTTGCAAACTCCACTCCATACATATATATGGGGAGGTACTAGCTCCAACTCGGTTTTACAGTGAAAACTGCAGGAACTTCAAACCGGCACTAGGAAACAGACTGAGAAACCAGAGTAAAAGTTTCTCCTGCAAACCGTTCCGTTTGTGCTAGATGAACGAACGTCTCTCCACATGCTCAGTTCTGAGAGATAAGTGTGTGTGAAAGCCGTCCTTCACTTAGCTTGTTGGGAACACAAAGTTTCTCTTCAATTGCAAACTCCACTTCATATATATATATGGGGAGGTACTAGCTCCAACACGGTTTTACAGTGAAAACTGCAGGAACTTCAAACCGGCACTAGGAAACAGACTGAGAAACCAGAGTTAAAGTTTCTCTTGCAACCCGTTCCATTTGTGCTAGATGAACGAACGTCTCTCCACATGCTCAGTTCTGAGAGATAAGTGTGTGTGAAAGCCGTCCTTTACCTAGCTTGTTGGGAACAAAAAGTTTCTCTTCAGTTGCAAACTCCACTCCATACATATATATGGGGAGGAACTAGCTCCAACTCGGTTTTACAGTGAAAAGTGCAGGAACTTCAAACCGGCACTAGGAAACAGACTGAGAAACCAGAGTAAAAGTTTCTCATGCAACCCGTTCCCTTTGTGCTAGATGAACTAACGTCTCTCCACATGCTCAGTTCTGAGAGATATGTGTGTGTGAAAGCCGTCCTTCACCTAGCTTGTTGGGAACACAAAGTTTCTCTTCAGTTGAAAACTCCACTCCATACATATATATGGGGAGGTACTAGCTCCAACTCGGTTTTACAGTGAAAACTGCAGGAACTTCAAACCGGCACTAGGAAACAGACTGAGAAACCAGAGTAAAATTTCTCCTGCAACCCGTTCCCTTTGTGCTAGATGAATGAACGTCTCTCCACATACTCAGTTCTGAGAGATAAGTGTGTGTGAAAGCCGTCCTTCACCTAGCTTGTTGGGAACACAAAGTTTCTATTCAGCTGCAAACTCCACTCCATACATATATATGGGGAGGTACTAGCTCCAACTCGGTTTTACAGTGAAAACTGCAGGTTCTTCAAACCGTCACTAGGAAACAGACTGAGAAACCAGAGTAAAATTTCTCCTGCAACCCGTTCCCTTTGTGCTAGATGAACGTACGTCTCTCCACATGCTCAGTTCTGAGAGATAAGTGTGTGTGAAAGCCGTCCTTCACCTAGCTTGTTGGGAACACTAAGTTTCTCTTCAGTTGCAAACTCCACTCCATACATATATATGGGGAGGTACTAGCTCCAACACGGTTTTACAGTGAAAACTGCAGGAAATTCAAACCGGCACTAGGAAACAGTCTGAGAAACCAGAGTTAAAGTTTAACCAGCAACCCGTTCCCTTTGTGCTAGATGAACGAACGTCTCTCCACATGCTCAGTTCTGAGAGATAAGTGTGTGTGAAAGCCGTCCTTCACCTAGCTTGTTGGGAACACAAAGTTTCTCTTCAGTTGCAAACCCCACTCCATACATATATATGGGGAGGTACTAGCTCCAACTCGGTTTTACAGTGAAAACTGCAGGAAATTCAAAAAGGCACTAATAAACAGACCGAGAAACCAGAGTAAAAATTTCACCTGCAACTCGTTCCCTTTGTGCTAGATGAACGAACGTCTCTCCACATGCTCAGTTCTGAGAGATAAGTGTGTGTGAAAGCCGTACTTCAGCTAGCTTGTTGGGAACACAAAGTTTCTCTTCAGTTGCAAACTCCACTCCATACATATATATGGGGTGGTACTAGCTCCAACTCTGTTTTACAGTGAAAACTGCAGGAACTTCAAACCGGCACTAGGAAACAGACTGAGAAACCAGAGTAAAATTTCTCCTGCAAACCGTTCCCTTTGTGCTAGATGAACGAACGTCTCTCCACATGCTCAGTTCTGAGAGATAAGTGTGTGTGAATGCCGTCCTTCAGCTAGCTTGTTGGGAACACAAAGTTTCTCTTCAGTTGCAAACTCCACTCCATACATATATATGGGGAGGTACTAGCTCCAACTCGGTTTTACAGTGAAAACTGCAGGAACTTCAAACCGGCACTAGGAAACAGACTGAGAAACCAGAGTAAAAGTTTCTCCTGCAAACCGTTCCGTTTGTGCTAGATGAACGAACGTCTCTCCACATGCTCAGTTCTGAGAGATAAGTGTGTGTGAAAGCCGTCCTTCACTTAGCTTGTTGGGAACACAAAGTTTCTCTTCAATTGCAAACTCCACTTCATATATATATATGGGGAGGTACTAGCTCCAACACGGTTTTACAGTGAAAACTGCAGGAACTTCAAACCGGCACTAGGAAACAGACTGAGAAACCAGAGTTAAAGTTTCTCTTGCAACCCGTTCCATTTGTGCTAGATGAACGAACGTCTCTCCACATGCTCAGTTCTGAGAGATAAGTGTGTGTGAAAGCCGTCCTTTACCTAGCTTGTTGGGAACAAAAAGTTTCTCTTCAGTTGCAAACTCCACTCCATACATATATATGGGGAGGAACTAGCTCCAACTCGGTTTTACAGTGAAAAGTGCAGGAACTTCAAACCGGCACTAGGAAACAGACTGAGAAACCAGAGTAAAAGTTTCTCATGCAACCCGTTCCCTTTGTGCTAGATGAACTAACGTCTCTCCACATGCTCAGTTCTGAGAGATATGTGTGTGTGAAAGCCGTCCTTCACCTAGCTTGTTGGGAACACAAAGTTTCTCTTCAGTTGAAAACTCCACTCCATACATATATATGGGGAGGTACTAGCTCCAACTCGGTTTTACAGTGAAAACTGCAGGAACTTCAAACCGGCACTAGGAAACAGACTGAGAAACCAGAGTAAAATTTCTCCTGCAACCCGTTCCCTTTGTGCTAGATGAATGAACGTCTCTCCACATACTCAGTTCTGAGAGATAAGTGTGTGTGAAAGCCGTCCTTCACCTAGCTTGTTGGGAACACAAAGTTTCTCTTCAGTTGCAAACCCCACTCCATACATATATATGGGGAGGTACTAGCTCCAACTCGGTTTTACAGTGAAAACTGCAGGAAATTCAAACAGGCACTAGGAAACAGACCGAGAAACCAGAGTAAAAATTTCACCTGCAACTCGTTCCCTTTGTGCTAGATGAACGAACGTCTCTCCACATGCTCAGTTCTGAGAGATAAGTGTGTGTGAAAGCCGTACTTCAGCTAGCTTGTTGGGAACACAAAGTTTCTCTTCAGTTGCAAACTCCACTCCATACATATATATGGGGTGGTACTAGCTCCAACTCTGTTTTACAGTGAAAACTGCAGGAACTTCAAACCGGCACTAGGAAACAGACTGAGAAACCAGAGTAAAATTTCTCCTGCAAACCGTTCCCTTTGTGCTAGATGAACGAACGTCTCTCCACATGCTCAGTTCTGAGAGATAAGTGTGTGTGAATGCCGTCCTTCAGCTAGCTTGTTGGGAACACAAAGTTTCTCTTCAGTTGCAAACTCCACTCCATACATATATATGGGGAGGTACTAGCTCCAACTCGGTTTTACAGTGAAAACTGCAGGAACTTCAAACCGGCACTAGGAAACAGACTGAGAAACCAGAGTAAAAGTTTCTCCTTCAAACCGTTCCGTTTGTGCTAGATGAACGAACGTCTCTCCACATGCTCAGTTCTGAGAGATAAGTGTGTGTGAAAGCCGTCCTTCACTTAGCTTGTTGGGAACACAAAGTTTCTCTTCAATTGCAAACTCCACTTCATATATATATATGGGGAGGTACTAGCTCCAACACGGTTTTACAGTGAAAACTGCAGGAACTTCAAACCGGCACTAGGAAACAGACTGAGAAACCAGAGTTAAAGTTTCTCTTGCAACCCGTTCCATTTGTGCTAGATGAACGAACGTCTCTCCACATGCTCAGTTCTGAGAGATAAGTGTGTGTGAAAGCCGTCCTTTACCTAGCTTGTTGGGAACAAAAAGTTTCTCTTCAGTTGCAAACTCCACTCCATACATATATATGGGGAGGAACTAGCTCCAACTCGGTTTTACAGTGAAAAGTGCAGGAACTTCAAACCGGCACTAGGAAACAGACTGAGAAACCAGAGTAAAAGTTTCTCATGCAACCCGTTCCCTTTGTGCTAGATGAACTAACGTCTCTCCACATGCTCAGTTCTGAGAGATATGTGTGTGTGAAAGCCGTCCTTCACCTAGCTTGTTGGGAACACAAAGTTTCTCTTCAGTTGAAAACTCCACTCCATACATATATATGGGGAGGTACTAGCTCCAACTCGGTTTTACAGTGAAAACTGCAGGAACTTCAAACCGGCACTAGGAAACAGACTGAGAAACCAGAGTAAAATTTCTCCTGCAACCCGTTCCCTTTGTGCTAGATGAATGAACGTCTCTCCACATACTCAGTTCTGAGAGATAAGTGTGTGTGAAAGCCGTCCTTCACCTAGCTTGTTGGGAACACAAAGTTTCTATTCAGCTGCAAACTCCACTCCATACATATATATGGGGAGGTACTAGCTCCAACTCGGTTTTACAGTGAAAACTGCAGGTTCTTCAAACCGTCACTAGGAAACAGACTGAGAAACCAGAGTAAAATTTCTCCTGCAACCCGTTCCCTTTGTGCTAGATGAACGTACGTCTCTCCACATGCTCAGTTCTGAGAGATAAGTGTGTGTGAAAGCCGTCCTTCACCTAGCTTGTTGGGAACACTAAGTTTCTCTTCAGTTGCAAACTCCACTCCATACATATATATGGGGAGGTACTAGCTCCAACACGGTTTTACAGTGAAAACTGCAGGAACTTCAAACCGGCACTAGGAAACAGACTGAGAAACCAGAGTTAAAGTTTCTCTTGCAACCCGTTCCATTTGTGCTAGATGAACGAACGTCTCTCCACATGCTCAGTTCTGAGAGATAAGTGTGTGTGAAAGCCGTCCTTTACCTAGCTTGTTGGGAACAAAAAGTTTCTCTTCAGTTGCAAACTCCACTCCATACATATATATGGGGAGGAACTAGCTCCAACTCGGTTTTACAGTGAAAAGTGCAGGAACTTCAAACCGGCACTAGGAAACAGACTGAGAAACCAGAGTAAAAGTTTCTCATGCAACCCGTTCCCTTTGTGCTAGATGAACTAACGTCTCTCCACATGCTCAGTTCTGAGAGATATGTGTGTGTGAAAGCCGTCCTTCACCTAGCTTGTTGGGAACACAAAGTTTCTCTTCAGTTGAAAACTCCACTCCATACATATATATGGGGAGGTACTAGCTCCAACTCGGTTTTACAGTGAAAACTGCAGGAACTTCAAACCGGCACTAGGAAACAGACTGAGAAACCGGAGTAAAATTTCTCCTGCAACCCGTTCCCTTTGTGCTAGATGAATGAACGTCTCTCCACATACTCAGTTCTGAGAGATAAGTGTGTGTGAAAGCCGTCCTTCACCTAGCTTGTTGGGAACACAAAGTTTCTATTCAGCTGCAAACTCCACTCCATACATATATATGGGGAGGTACTAGCTCCAACTCGGTTTTACAGTGAAAACTGCAGGTTCTTCAAACCGTCACTAGGAAACAGACTGAGAAACCAGAGTAAAATTTCTCCTGCAACCCGTTCCCTTTGTGCTAGATGAACGTACGTCTCTCCACATGCTCAGTTCTGAGAGATAAGTGTGTGTGAAAGCCGTCCTTCACCTAGCTTGTTGGGAACACTAAGTTTCTCTTCAGTTGCAAACTCCACTCCATACATATATATGGGGAGGTACTAGCTCCAACACGGTTTTACAGTGAAAACTGCAGGAAATTCAAACCGGCACTAGGAAACAGTCTGAGAAACCAGAGTTAAAGTTTAACCAGCAACCCGTTCCCTTTGTGCTAGATGAACGAACGTCTCTCCACATGCTCAGTTCTGAGAGATAAGTGTGTGTGAAAGCCGTCCTTCACCTAGCTTGTTGGGAACACAAAGTTTCTCTTCAGTTGCAAACCCCACTCCATACATATATATGGGGAGGTACTAGCTCCAACTCGGTTGTACAGTGAAAACTGCAGGAAATTCAAACAGGCACTAGGAAACAGACCGAGAAACCAGAGTAAAAATTTCACCTGCAACTCGTTCCCTTTGTGCTAGATGAACGAACGTCTCTCCACATGCTCAGTTCTGAGAGATAAGTGTGTGTGAAAGCCGTACTTCAGCTAGCTTGTTGGGAACACAAAGTTTCTCTTCAGTTGCAAACTCCACTCCATAAATATATATGGGGTGGTACTAGCTCCAACTCTGTTTTACAGTGAAAACTGCAGGAACTTCAAACCGGCACTAGGAAACAGACTGAGAAACCAGAGTAAAATTTCTCCTGCAAACCGTTCCCTTTGTGCTAGATGAACGAACGTCTCTCCACATGCTCAGTTCTGAGAGATAAGTGTGTGTGAATGCCGTCCTTCAGCTAGCTTGTTGGGAACACAAAGTTTCTCTTCAGTTGCAAACTCCACTCCATACATATATATGGGGAGGTACTAGCTCCAACTCGGTTTTACAGTGAAAACTGCAGGAACTTCAAACCGGCACTAGGAAACAGACTGAGAAACCAGAGTAAAAGTTTCTCCTGCAAACCGTTCCGTTTGTGCTAGATGAACGAACGTCTCTCCACATGCTCAGTTCTGAGAGATAAGTGTGTGTGAAAGCCGTCCTTCACTTAGCTTGTTGGGAACACAAAGTTTCTCTTCAATTGCAAACTCCACTTCATATATATATATGGGGAGGTACTAGCTCCAACACGGTTTTACAGTGAAAACTGCAGGAACTTCAAACCGGCACTAGGAAACAGACTGAGAAACCAGAGTTAAAGTTTCTCTTGCAACCCGTTCTATTTGTGCTAGATGAACGAACGTCTCTCCACATGCTCAGTTCTGAGAGATAAGTGTGTGTGAAAGCCGTCCTTTACCTAGCTTGTTGGGAACAAAAAGTTTCTCTTCAGTTGCAAACTCCACTCCATACATATATATGGGGAGGAACTAGCTCCAACTCGGTTTTACAGTGAAAAGTGCAGGAACTTCAAACCGGCACTAGGAAACAGACTGAGAAACCAGAGTAAAAGTTTCTCATGCAACCCGTTCCCTTTGTGCTAGATGAACTAACGTCTCTCCACATGCTCAGTTCTGAGAGATATGTGTGTGTGAAAGCCGTCCTTCACCTAGCTTGTTGGGAACACAAAGTTTCTCTTCAGTTGAAAACTCCACTCCATACATATATATGGGGAGGTACTAGCTCCAACTCGGTTTTACAGTGAAAACTGCAGGAACTTCAAACCGGCACTAGGAAACAGACTGAGAAACCAGAGTAAAATTTCTCCTGCAACCCGTTCCCTTTGTGCTAGATGAATGAACGTCTCTCCACATACTCAGTTCTGAGAGATAAGTGTGTGTGAAAGCCGTCCTTCACCTAGCTTGTTGGGAACACAAAGTTTCTATTCAGCTGCAAACTCCACTCCATACATATATATGGGGAGGTACTAGCTCCAACTCGGTTTTACAGTGAAAACTGCAGGTTCTTCAAACCGTCACTAGGAAACAGACTGAGAAACCAGAGTAAAATTTCTCCTGCAACCCGTTCCCTTTGTGCTAGATGAACGTACGTCTCTCCACATGCTCAGTTCTGAGAGATAAGTGTGTGTGAAAGCCGTCCTTCACCTAGCTTGTTGGGAACACTAAGTTTCTCTTCAGTTGCAAACTCCACTCCATACATATATATGGGGAGGTACTAGCTCCAACACGGTTTTACAGTGAAAACTGCAGGAAATTCAAACCGGCACTAGGAAACAGTCTGAGAAACCAGAGTTAAAGTTTAACCAGCAACCCGTTCCCTTTGTGCTAGATGAACGAACGTCTCTCCACATGCTCAGTTCTGAGAGATAAGTGTGTGTGAAAGCCGTCCTTCACCTAGCTTGTTGGGAACACAAAGTTTCTCTTCAGTTGCAAACTCCACTCCATACATATATATGGGGTGGTACTAGCTCCAACTCTGTTTTACAGTGAAAACTGCAGGAACTTCAAACCGGCACTAGGAAACAGACTGAGAAACCAGAGTAAAATTTCTCCTGCAAACCGTTCCCTTTGTGCTAGATGAACGAACGTCTCTCCACATGCTCAGTTCTGAGAGATAAGTGTGTGTGAATGCCGTCCTTCAGCTAGCTTGTTGGGAACACAAAGTTTCTCTTCAGTTGCAAACTCCACTCCATACATATATATGGGGAGGTACTAGCTCCAACTCGGTTTTACAGTGAAAACTGCAGGAACTTCAAACCGGCACTAGGAAACAGACTGAGAAACCAGAGTAAAAGTTTCTCCTGCAAACCGTTCCGTTTTTGCTAGATGAACGAACGTCTCTCCACATGCTCAGTTCTGAGAGATAAGTGTGTGTGAAAGCCGTCCTTCACTTAGCTTGTTGGGAACACAAAGTTTCTCTTCAATTGCAAACTCCACTTCATATATATATATGGGGAGGTACTAGCTCCAACACGGTTTTACAGTGAAAACTGCAGGAACTTCAAACCGGCACTAGGAAACAGACTGAGAAACCAGAGTTAAAGTTTCTCTTGCAACCCGTTCCATTTGTGCTAGATGAACGAACGTCTCTCCACATGCTCAGTTCTGAGAGATAAGTGTGTGTGAAAGCCGTCCTTCACCTAGCTTGTTGGGAACACAAAGTTTCTCTTCAGTTGCAAACTCCACTCCATATATATATATGGGGAGGAACTAGCTCCAAATCGGTTTTACAGTGAAAACTTCAGGAAATTCAAACCGGCACTAGGAAACAGACTGAGAAACCAGAGTAAAATTTTCTCCTGCAACCCGTTCCTTTTGTGCTAGATGAACGAACGTCTCTCCACATGCTCAGTTCTGAGAGATAAGTGTGTGTGAAAGCCGTCCTTTACCTAGCTTGTTGGGAACAAAAAGTTTCTCTTCAGTTGCAAACTCCACTCCATACATATATATGGGGAGGAACTAGCTCCAACTCGGTTTTACAGTGAAAAGTGCAGGAACTTCAAACCGGCACTAGGAAACAGACTGAGAAACCAGAGTAAAAGTTTCTCATGCAACCCGTTCCCTTTGTGCTAGATGAACTAACGTCTCTCCACATGCTCAGTTCTGAGAGATATGTGTGTGTGAAAGCCGTCCTTCACCTAGCTTGTTGGGAACACAAAGTTTCTCTTCAGTTGAAAACTCCACTCCATACATATATATGGGGAGGTACTAGCTCCAACTCGGTTTTACAGTGAAAACTGCAGGAACTTCAAACCGGCACTAGGAAACAGACTGAGAAACCAGAGTAAAATTTCTCCTGCAACCCGTTCCCTTTGTGCTAGATGAATGAACGTCTCTCCACATACTCAGTTCTGAGAGATAAGTGTGTGTGAAAGCCGTCCTTCACCTAGCTTGTTGGGAACACAAAGTTTCTATTCAGCTGCAAACTCCACTCCATACATATATATGGGGAGGTACTAGCTCCAACTCGGTTTTACAGTGAAAACTGCAGGTTCTTCAAACCGTCACTAGGAAACAGACTGAGAAACCAGAGTAAAATTTCTCCTGCAACCCGTTCCCTTTGTGCTAGATGAACGTACGTCTCTCCACATGCTCAGTTCTGAGAGATAAGTGTGTGTGAAAGCCGTCCTTCACCTAGCTTGTTGGGAACACTAAGTTTCTCTTCAGTTGCAAACTCCACTCCATACATATATATGGGGAGGTACTAGCTCCAACACGGTTTTACAGTGAAAACTGCAGGAAATTCAAACCGGCACTAGGAAACAGTCTGAGAAACCAGAGTTAAAGTTTAACCAGCAACCCGTTCCCTTTGTGCTAGATGAACGAACGTCTCTCCACATGCTCAGTTCTGAGAGATAAGTGTGTGTGAAAGCCGTCCTTCACCTAGCTTGTTGGGAACACAAAGTTTCTCTTCAGTTGCAAACTCCACTCCATACATATATATGGGGTGGTACTAGCTCCAACTCTGTTTTACAGTGAAAACTGCAGGAACTTCAAACCGGCACTAGGAAACAGACTGAGAAACCAGAGTAAAATTTCTCCTGCAAACCGTTCCCTTTGTGCTAGATGAACGAACGTCTCTCCACATGCTCAGTTCTGAGAGATAAGTGTGTGTGAATGCCGTCCTTCAGCTAGCTTGTTGGGAACACAAAGTTTCTCTTCAGTTGCAAACTCCACTCCATACATATATATGGGGAGGTACTAGCTCCAACTCGGTTTTACAGTGAAAACTGCAGGAACTTCAAACCGGCACTAGGAAACAGACTGAGAAACCAGAGTAAAAGTTTCTCCTGCAAACCGTTCCGTTTTTGCTAGATGAACGAACGTCTCTCCACATGCTCAGTTCTGAGAGATAAGTGTGTGTGAAAGCCGTCCTTCACTTAGCTTGTTGGGAACACAAAGTTTCTCTTCAATTGCAAACTCCACTTCATATATATATATGGGGAGGTACTAGCTCCAACACGGTTTTACAGTGAAAACTGCAGGAACTTCAAACCGGCACTAGGAAACAGACTGAGAAACCAGAGTTAAAGTTTCTCTTGCAACCCGTTCCATTTGTGCTAGATGAACGAACGTCTCTCCACATGCTCAGTTCTGAGAGATAAGTGTGTGTGAAAGCCGTCCTTCACCTAGCTTGTTGGGAACACAAAGTTTCTCTTCAGTTGCAAACTCCACTCCATATATATATATGGGGAGGAACTAGCTCCAAATCGGTTTTACAGTGAAAACTTCAGGAAATTCAAACCGGCACTAGGAAACAGACTGAGAAACCAGAGTAAAATTTTCTCCTGCAACCCGTTCCTTTTGTGCTAGATGAACGAACGTCTCTCCACATGCTCAGTTCTGAGAGATAAGTGTGTGTGAAAGCCGTCCTTTACCTAGCTTGTTGGGAACAAAAAGTTTCTCTTCAGTTGCAAACTCCACTCCATACATATATATGGGGAGGAACTAGCTCCAACTCGGTTTTACAGTGAAAAGTGCAGGAACTTCAAACCGGCACTAGGAAACAGACTGAGAAACCAGAGTAAAAGTTTCTCATGCAACCCGTTCCCTTTGTGCTAGATGAACTAACGTCTCTCCACATGCTCAGTTCTGAGAGATATGTGTGTGTGAAAGCCGTCCTTCACCTAGCTTGTTGGGAACACAAAGTTTCTCTTCAGTTGAAAACTCCACTCCATACATATATATGGGGAGGTACTAGCTCCAACTCGGTTTTACAGTGAAAACTGCAGGAACTTCAAACCGGCACTAGGAAACAGACTGAGAAACCAGAGTAAAATTTCTCCTGCAACCCGTTCCCTTTGTGCTAGATGAATGAACGTCTCTCCACATACTCAGTTCTGAGAGATAAGTGTGTGTGAAAGCCGTCCTTCACCTAGCTTGTTGGGAACACAAAGTTTCTATTCAGCTGCAAACTCCACTCCATACATATATATGGGGAGGTACTAGCTCCAACTCGGTTTTACAGTGAAAACTGCAGGTTCTTCAAACCGTCACTAGGAAACAGACTGAGAAACCAGAGTAAAATTTCTCCTGCAACCCGTTCCCTTTGTGCTAGATGAACGTACGTCTCTCCACATGCTCAGTTCTGAGAGATAAGTGTGTGTGAAAGCCGTCATTCACCTAGCTTGTTGGGAACACTAAGTTTCTCTTCAGTTGCAAACTCCACTCCATACATATATATGGGGAGGTACTAGCTCCAACACGGTTTTACAGTGAAAACTGCAGGAAATTCAAACCGGCACTAGGAAACAGTCTGAGAAACCAGAGTTAAAGTTTAACCAGCAACCCGTTCCCTTTGTGCTAGATGAACGAACGTCTCTCCACATGCTCAGTTCTGAGAGATAAGTGTGTGTGAAAGCCGTCCTTCACCTAGCTTGTTGGGAACACAAAGTTTCTCTTCAGTTGCAAACCCCACTCCATACATATATATCGGGAGGTACTAGCTCCAACTCGGTTTTACAGTGAAAACTGCAGGAAATTCAAACAGGCACTAGGAAACAGACCGAGAAACCAGAGTAAAAATTTCACCTGCAACTCGTTCCCTTTGTGCTAGATGAATGAACGTCTCTCCACATGCTCAGTTCTGAGAGATAAGTGAGTGTGAAAGCCGCCCTTCACCTAGATTGTTGGGAACACACAGTTTCTCTTCAGTTGCAAACTCCACTCCATACATATATATGGGGAGGTACTAGCCCCAACTCGGTTTTACAGTGATAACTGCAGGAACTTCAAACCGGCACTAATAATCAGACTGAGAAACCAGAGTAAAAGTTTCTCCTGCAACCCATTCCATTTGTGCTAGATGAACGAATGTCTCTCCACATGCTCAGTTCTGAGAGATAAGTGTGTGTGAAAGCCGTCCTTCACCTAGCTTGTTGGGAACACAAAGATTCTCTTCAGTTGCAAACTCCACTCGATACATATATATGGGGAGGTACTAGCTCCAACTCGGTTTTGCAGTGAAAAGTGCAGGAACTTCAAACCGGCACTAGGAAACAGACTGAGAAACCAGAGTAAAAGTTTCACCTGCAAACCGTTCCATTTGTGCTAGATGAACGAACGTCTCTCCACATGCTCAGTTCTGCGAGATAAGTGTGTGTGAAAGCCGTCCTTCACTTAGCTTGTTGGGAACACAAAGTTTCTCTTCAGTTGCAAACTCCACTCGATACATATATATGGGGAGGTACTAGCTCCAACTCGGTTTTACAGTGAAAACTGCAGGAACTTCAAACCGGCACTAGGAAACAGACTGAGAATAAGAGTAAAATTTTCTCCTGCAAACCGTTCCCTTTGTGCTAGATGAACGAACGTCTCTCCACATGCTCAGTTCTGAGATATAAGTGTGTGTGAAAGCCGTCCTTCACCTAGCTTGTTGGGAACACAAAGTTTCTCTTCAGTTGCAAAATCCACTCCATACATATATATGGAAAGGTACTAGCTCCAACTCGGTTTTACAGTGAAAACTGCAGGAACTTCAAACCGGCACTAGAAAACAGACCGAGAAACCAGAGTAATAGTTTCTCCTGCAACCCGTTCCCTTTGTGCTAGATGAATGAACGTCTCTCCACATGCGCAGTTCTGAGAGATAAGTGTGTGTGAAAGCCGTCCTTCACCTGCTTGTTGGGAACACAAAGTTTCTCTTCAGTTGCAAACTCCACTCCATATATATATATGGGGAGGTACTAGCTCCAACTCGGTTTTACAGTGAAAACTGTAGGAAATTCATACCGGCACTACGAAACAGACTGAGAAACCAGAGTAAAAGTTTTTCCTGCAAAACGTTCCCTTTGTGCTAGATGAACGAACGTCTCTCCACATGCTCAGTTCTGAGAGATAGGTTTGTGTGAAAGCCGTCCTTCACCTAGCTTGTTGGGAACCCAAAGTTTCTCTTCAGTTGCAAACTCCACTCGATACATATATAAGGGGTGGTACTAGCTCCAACTCGGTTTTACAGTGAAAACTGCAGGAACTTCAAACCGGCACTAGGAAACAGACTGAGAAACCAGAGTAAAGTTTCACCTGCAACCCGTTCACTTTGTGCTAGATGAACGAACGTCTCTCCACATGCTCAGTTCTGAGAGAAGAGTGTGTGTGAAAGCCATACTTCACCTAGCTTGTTGGGAACACAAAGTTTCTCTTCAGTTGCAAACTCCAATCCATACATATATATGGGGAGGTACTAGCCACAACTCGGTTTTACAGTGAAAACTGCAGGAACTTCAAACCGGCACTAGGAATCAGACTGAGAAACCAGAGTAAAAGTTTCTCCTGCAACCCGTTCCCTTTGTGCTAGATGAACGAACGTCTCTCCACATGCTCAGTTCTGAGAGATAAGTGTGTGTGAAAGCCGTCCTTCAACTAGCTTGTTGGGAACACAAGGTTTCTCTTCATTTGCAAACTCCACTCCATACATATATATGGGGATGTACTAGCTCCAACTCGGTTTTCAGTGAAAACTGCAGGAACTTCAAACCGGCACTAGGAATCAGACTGAGAAACCAGAGTAAAAGTTTCACATGCAACCCTTTCCTTTTGTGCTAGATGAACGAACGTCTCTCCACATGCTCAGATCTTAGAGATAATTGTGTGTGAGAGCCGTCCTTCACCTAGCTTGTTGGGAACACAATGTTTCTCTTCAGTTGCAAACTCCGCTCCATACATATATATGGGGATGTACTAGCTCCAACTCGGTTTTACAGTGAAAACTGCAGGAACTTCAAACCGGCACTAGGAAACAGACTGAGAAACCAGAGTAAAAGTTTCACCTGCAACCCGATCCCTTTGTGCTAGATGAAAGAACGTCTCTCCACATGCTCAGTTCTGAGAGATAAGTGTGTGTGAAAGCCGTCCTTCACCTAGCTTGTTGGGAACACAAAGTTTCTCTTCAGTTGCTAACTCCACTCGATACATATATATGGGTTGGTACTAGCTCCAACTCGGTTTTACAGTGAAAACTGCAGGAACTTCAAACCGGCAGTAGTAAACAGACTGAGAAACCAGAGTAAAAGTTTCACCTGCAACCCGTTCCCTTTGTGCTAGATGAACGAACGTCTTTCCACATGCTCAGTTCTGAGAGATAAGTGTGTGTGAAAGCCGTCCTTCACCTACCTTGTTGGGAACACAAAGTTACACTTCAGTTGCAAACTCCAATCCATACATATATATGGGGAAGTACTAGCTCCAACTCGGTTTTACAGTGAAAAATGCAGCAACTTCAGACCGGCACTAGGAAACAGACGGAGAAACCAGAGTAAAATTTCTCCTGCAACACGTTCCCTTCGTGCTAGATGAATAAACGTCTCTCCACATGCTCAGTTCTGAGAGATAAGTGTGTATGAAAGCCGTCCTTCACCTAGCTTGTTAGGAATACAAAGTTTCTCTTCAGTTGCAAACTCCACCCCATACATATATATGCGGAGGTACTAGCTCCAACTCGATTTTACAGTGAAAACTGCAGGAACTTCAAACCGGCACTAGGAAACAGACTGAGAAACCGGAGTAAAAGTTTCTCCTGCAACCCGTTTCCTTTGTGCTAGATGAACGAACGTCTCTCCACATGCTCAGTTCTGAGAGATAAGTGTGTGTGAAAGCAGTCCTTCACCTAGCTTGTTGGGAACACAAAGTTTCTCTTCAGTTGCAAACCCCACTCCAAACATATATATGGGGAGGAACAAGCTCCAACTCGGTTTTACAGTGAAAACTGCAGGAACTTCAAACCGGCACTAGGAAACAGACTGAGAAACCAGAGTAAAAGTTTCTCCTGCAACCCGTTCCCTTTGTGCTAGATAAATGAACGTTTCTCCACATGCTCAGTTCTGAGAGATAAGTGTGTGTGAAAGCCGTACTTCACATAGCTTGTTGGGAACACAAAGTTTCTCTTCAGTTGCAAACTCCACTCGATACATATATATGGGTAGGTACTAGATCCAACTCGGTTTTACAGTGAAAACTGCAGGAAATTCTAAACGGCACTAGGAAACAGACTGAGAAACCAGAGTAAAAGTTTCTCCTGCAACCCATTCCCTTTTTGCTAGATGAACGAACGTCTCTCCACATGCTCAGTTCTGAGAGATAAGTGTGTGTGAAAGCCGTCCTTCACCTAGCTTGTTAGGAATACAAAGTTTCTCTTCAGTTGCAAACTCCACTCCATACATATATATGGGTTGGTACTAGCTCCAACTCGGTTTTACAGTGAAAACTGCAGGAACTTCAAACAGGCACTAGGAATCAGACTGAGAAACCAGAGTAAAAGTTTCTCCTGCAAACCGTTCCCTTTGTGCTAGATGAACGAACGTCTCTTCACATGCTCAGTTCTGAGAGATAAGTGTGTGTGAAAGCCGTCCTTCACCTAGCTTGTTGGGAACAAAAATTTTCTCTTCAGATGCAAACTCCACTCCATACTTATATATGGGGAGGTACTAGGTCCAACTCGGTTTTGCAGTGAAAACTGCAGGAAATTCAAACCGGCACTAGGAAACAGACTGAGAAAACAGAGTAAAAGTTTCTCCTGCAACCCGTTCCATTTGTGCTAGATGAACGAACGTCTCCTCACATGCTCAGTTCTGAGAGATAAGTGTGTGTGAAAGCCGTCCTTCACCTAGCTTGTTGGGAACACAAGGTTTCTCTTCAGTTGCAAACTCCACTCCATATATATATATGGGGATGTACTAGCTCCAACTCGGTTTTACAGTGAAAACTGCAGGAACTTCAAACCGGCACTAGGTAACAGACTGAGAAACCAGAGTAAAAGTTTCTCATGCAAAACTTTCCCTTTCTGCTAGATGAACGAACGTCTATCCACATGCTCAATTCTGAGAGATAAGTGTTTGTGAAAGCCGTCCTTCACCTAGCTTGTTGGGAACAAAAAGTTTCTCTTCAGTTGCAAACTCCACTCCATACATATATATGGGGAGGAACTAGCTCCAACTCGGTTTTACAGTGAAAACTGCAGGAACTTCAAACCGGCACTAGGAAACAGACTGAGAAACCAAAGTGAAAGATTTTCCTGCAACCCGTTCCTTTTGTGCTAGATGAACGAACGTCTCTCCCCATGCTCAGTTCTGAGAGATATGTGTGTGTGAAAGCCGTCCTTCACCTAGCTTGTTGGGAACACAAAGTTTCTCTTCAGTTGCAAACTCCACTCGATACATATATATGGGTAGGTACTAGCTCCAACTCGGTTTTACAGTGAAAACTGCAGGAACTTCAAACCGGCACTAGGAAACAGACTGAGAAACCAGAGTAAAAGTTTCTCCTGCAACCCATTCCCTTTTTGCTAGATGAACGAACGTCTCTCCACATGCTCAGTTCTGAGAGATAAGTGTGTGTGAAAGCCGTCCTTCACCTAGCTTGTTAGGAATACAAAGTTTCTCTTCAGTTGCAAACTCCACTCCATACATATATATGGGTTGGTACTAGCTCCAACTCGGTTTTACAGTGAAAACTGCAGGAACTTCAAACAGGCACTAGGAATCAGACTGAGAAACCAGAGTAAAAGTTTCTCCTGCAAACCGTTCCCTTTGTGCTAGATGAACGAACGTCTCTCCACATGCTTAGTTCTGAGAGATAAGTGTGTGTGAATGCCGTCCTGCACCTAGCTTGTTGGGAACACAAAGTTTCTCTTCATTTTCAAACTCCACTCCATACAAATATATGGAGAGGTACTAGCTCCAACACGGTTTTACAGTGAAAACTGCAGGAAATTCTAAACGGCACTAGGAAACAGACTGAAAAACCAGAGTAAAAGTTTCTCCTGCAAACATTTCCCTTTGTGCTAGATGAACGAACGTCTCTTCACATGCTCAGTTCTGAGAGATAAGTGTGTGTGAAAGCCGTCCTTCACCTAGCTTGTTGGGAACAAAAATTTTCTCTTCAGATGCAAACTCCACTCCATACTTATATATGGGGAGGTACTAGGTCCAACTCGGTTTTGCAGTGAAAACTGCAGGAAATTCAAACCGGCACTAGGAAACAGACTGAGAAAACAGAGTAAAAGTTTCTCCTGCAGCCCGTTCCATTTGTGCTAGATGAACGAACGTCTCCTCACATGCTCAGTTCTGAGAGATAAGTGTGTGTGAAAGCCGTCCTTCACCTAGCTTGTTGGGAACACAAGGTTTCTCTTCAGTTGCAAACTCCACTCCATATATATATATGGGGATGTACTAGCTCCAACTCGGTTTTACAGTGAAAACTGCAGGAACTTCAAACCGGCACTAGGTAACAGACTGAGAAACCAGAGTAAAAGTTTCTCATGCAAAACTTTCCCTTTCTGCTAGATGAACGAACGTCTATCCACATGCTCAATTCTGAGAGATAAGTGTTTGTGAAAGCCGTCCTTCACCTAGCTTGTTGGGAACAAAAAGTTTCTCTTCAGTTGCAAACTCCACTCCATACATATATATGGGGAGGAACTAGCTCCAACTCGGTTTTACAGTGAAAACTGCAGGAACTTCAAACCTGCACTAGGAAACAGACTGAGAAACCAGAGTGAAAGATTTTCCTGCAACCCGTTCCTTTTGTGCTAGATGAACGAACGTCTCTCCCCATGCTCAGTTCTGAGAGATATGTGTGTGTGAAAGCCGTCCTTCACCTAGCTTGTTGGGAACACAAAGTTTCTCTTCAGTTGCAAACTCCACTTCATACATATATATGGGGAGTAACTAGCTCCAACTCGGTTTTACAGTGAAAAATGCAGGAACATCAAACCGACACTAGGAAACAGACTGAGAAACCAGAGTAAAAGTTTCCCTTGCAACCCGTTCCCTTTGTGCTAGATGAACGAACGTCTCTCCACATGCTCAGTTCTGAGAGATAAGTGTGTGTGAAAGCCGTCCTTCACCTAGCTTGTTGGGAACAAAAACTTTCTCTTCAGTTGCAAACTCCAATCCATACATATATATGGGGAAGTACTAGCTCCAACTCGGTTTTACAGTGAAAACTGCAGGAACTTCAGACCGGCACAAGGAAACAGACGGAGAAACCAGAGTAAAGTTTCTCCTGCAACCCATTCCCTTTTTACTAGATGAACGAACGTCTCTCCACATGCTCAGTTCTGAGAGATAAGTGTGTGTGAATGCCGTCCTGCACCTAGCTTGTTGGGAACACAAAGTTTCTCTTCATTTGCAAACTCCACTCTATACATTTATATGGGGAGGTACTAGCTCCAACTCGGTTTTACAGTGAAAACTGCAGGAAATTCTAAACGGCACTAGGAAACAGACTGAGAAACCAGAGTAAAAGTTTCTCCTGCAACCTGTTCCCTTTGTGCTAGATGAACGAACGTCTCTCCACATGCTCAGTTCTGAGAGATAAGTGTGTGTGAAAGCCGTCCTTCACCTAGCTTTTTGGGAACACAAAGTTTCTCTTCAGTTGCAAACTCCACTCCATACATATATATGGGCAGGTACTAGCTCCAACTCGGATTTGCAGTGAAAACTGCAGGAATTTCAAACCGGCACTAGGAAACAGACGGAGAAACCAGAGTAAAAGTTTCTCCTGCAACCCGTTCCATTTGTGCTAGATGAACGAACGTCTCTCCACATGCTCAGTTCTGAGAGATAAGTGTGTGTGAAAGCCGTCCTTCACCTAGCTTGTTGGGAACACAAAGTTTCTCTTCATTTGCAAACTCCACTCCATTCATATATAGGGAGAGGAACTAGCCCCAACACGGTTTTACAGTGAAAACTGCAGGAACTTCAAACCGGCACTAGGAAACAGACTGAGAAACCAGAGTAAAAGTTTCACCTGCAACCCGATCCCTTTGTGCTAGATGAAAGAACGTCTCTCCACATGCTCAGTTCTGAGAGATAAGTGTGTGTGAAAGCCGTCCTTCACCTAGCTTGTTGGGAACACAAAGTTTCTCTTCAGTTGCTAACTCCACTCGATACATATATATGGGTTGGTACTAGCTCCAACTCGGTTTTACAGTGAAAACTGCAGGAACTTCAAACCGGCAGTAGTAAACAGACTGAGAAACCAGAGTAAAAGTTTCACCTGCAACCCGTTCCCTTTGTGCTAGATGAACGAACGTCTTTCCACATGCTCAGTTCTGAGAGATAAGTGTGTGTGAAAGCCGTCCTTCACCTACCTTGTTGGGAACACAAAGTTACACTTCAGTTGCAAACTCCAATCCATACATATATATGGGGAAGTACTAGCTCCAACTCGGTTTTACAGTGAAAAATGCAGCAAATTCAGACCGGCACTAGGAAACAGACGGAGAAACCAGAGTAAAATTTCTCCTGCAACACGTTCCCTTCGTGCTAGATGAATAAACGTCTCTCCACATGCTCAGTTCTGAGAGATAAGTGTGTATGAAAGCCGTCCTTCACCTAGCTTGTTAGGAATACAAAGTTTCTCTTCAGTTGCAAACTCCACCCCATACATATATATGCGGAGGTACTAGCTCCAACTCGATTTTACAGTGAAAACTGCAGGAACTTCAAACCGGCACTAGGAAACAGACTGAGAAACCGGAGTAAAAGTTTCTCCTGCAACCCGTTTCCTTTGTGCTAGATGAACGAACGTCTCTCCACATGCTCAGTTCTGAGAGATAAGTGTGTGTGAAAGCAGTCCTTCACCTAGCTTGTTGGGAACACAAAGTTTCTCTTCAGTTGCAAACCCCACTCCAAACATATATATGGGGAGGAACAAGCTCCAACCCGGTTTTACAGTGAAAACTGCAGGAACTTCAAACCGGCACTAGGAAACAGACTGAGAAACCAGAGTAAAAGTTTCTCCTGCAACCCGTTCCCTTTGTGCTAGATAAATGAACGTTTCTCCACATGCTCAGTTCTGAGAGATAAGTGTGTGTGAAAGCCGTACTTCACATAGCTTGTTGGGAACACAAAGTTTCTCTTCAGTTGCAAACTCCACTCGATACATATATATGGGTAGGTACTAGCTCCAACTCGGTTTTACAGTGAAAACTGCAGGAACTTCAAACCGGCACTAGGAAACAGACTGAGAAACCAGAGTAAAAGTTTCTCCTGCAACCCATTCCCTTTTTGCTAGATGAACGAACGTCTCTCCACATGCTCAGTTCTGAGAGATAAGTGTGTGTGAAAGCCGTCCTTCACCTAGCTTGTTAGGAATACAAAGTTTCTCTTCAGTTGCAAACTCCACTCCATACATATATATGGGTTGGTACTAGCTCCAACTCGGTTTTACAGTGAAAACTGCAGGAACTTCAAACAGGCACTAGGAATCAGACTGAGAAACCAGAGTAAAAGTTTCTCCTGCAAACCGTTCCCTTTGTGCTAGATGAACGAACGTCTCTCCACATGCTTAGTTCTGAGAGATAAGTGTGTGTGAATGCCGTCCTGCACCTAGCTTGTTGGGAACACAAAGTTTCTCTTCATTTTCAAACTCCACTCCATACAAATATATGGAGAGGTACTAGCTCCAACACGGTTTTACAGTGAAAACTGCAGGAAATTCTAAACGGCACTAGGAAACAGACTGAAAAACCAGAGTAAAAGTTTCTCCTGCAAACATTTCCCTTTGTGCTAGATGAACGAACGTCTCTTCACATGCTCAGTTCTGAGAGATAAGTGTGTGTGAAAGCCGTCCTTCACCTAGCTTGTTGGGAACAAAAATTTTCTCTTCAGATGCAAACTCCACTCCATACTTATATATGGGGAGGTACTAGGTCCAACTCGGTTTTGCAGTGAAAACTGCAGGAAATTCAAACCGGCACTAGGAATCAGATTGAGAAAACAGAGTAAAAGTTTCTCCTGCAACCCGTTCCATTTGTGCTAGATGAACGAACGTCTCCTCACATGCTCAGTTCTGAGAGATAAGTGTGTGTGAAAGCCGTCCTTCACCTAGCTTGTTGGGAACACAAGGTTTCTCTTCAGTTGCAAACTCCACTCCATATATATATATGGGGATGTACTAGCTCCAACTCGGTTTTACAGTGAAAACTGCAGGAACTTCAAACCGGCACTAGGTAACAGACTGAGAAACCAGAGTAAAAGTTTCTCATGCAAAACTTTCCCTTTCTGCTAGATGAACGAACGTCTATCCACATGCTCAATTCTGAGAGATAATTGTTTGTGAAAGCCGTCCTTCACCTAGCTTGTTGGGAACAAAAAGTTTCTCTTCAGTTGCAAACTCCACTCCATACATATATATGGGGAGGAACTAGCTCCAACTCGGTTTTACAGTGAAAACTGCAGGAACTTCAAACCGGCACTAGGAAACAGACTGAGAAACCAGAGTGAAAGATTTTCCTGCAACCCGTTCCTTTTGTGCTAGATGAACGAACGTCTCTCCCCATGCTCAGTTCTGAGAGATATGTGTGTGTGAAAGCCGTCCTTCACCTAGCTTGTTGGGAACACAAAGTTTCTCTTCAGTTGCAAACTCCACTCCATACATATATATGGGGAGTAACTAGCTCCAACTCGGTTTTACAGTGAAAAATGCAGGAACATCAAACCGACACTAGGAAACAGACTGAGAAACCAGAGTAAAAGTTTCCCTTGCAACCCGTTCCCTTTGTGCTAGATGAACGAACGTCTCTCCACATGCTCAGTTCTGAGAGATAAGTGTGTGTGAAAGCCGTCCTTCACCTAGCTTGTTGGGAACAAAAACTTTCTCTTCAGTTGCAAACTCCAATCCATACATATATATGGGGAAGTACTAGCTCCAACTCGGTTTTACAGTGAAAACTGCAGGAACTTCAGACCGGCACAAGGAAACAGACGGAGAAACCAGAGTAAAGTTTCTCCTGCAACCCATTCCCTTTTTACTAGATGAACGAACGTCTCTCCACATGCTCAGTTCTGAGAGATAAGTGTGTGTGAATGCCGTCCTGCACCTAGCTTGTTGGGAACACAAAGTTTCTCTTCATTTGCAAACTCCACTCTATACATTTATATGGGGAGGTACTAGCTCCAACTCGGTTTTACAGTGAAAACTGCAGGAAATTCTAAACGGCACTAGGAAACAGACTGAGAAACCAGAGTAAAAGTTTCTCCTGCAACCTGTTCCCTTTGTGCTAGATGAACGAACGTCTCTCCACATGCTCAGTTCTGAGAGATAAGTGTGTGTGAAAGCCGTCCTTCACCTAGCTTTTTGGGAACACAAAGTTTCTCTTCAGTTGCAAACTCCACTCCATACATATATATGGGGAGGTACTAGCTCCAACTCGGATTTGCAGTGAAAACTGTAGGAATTTCAAACCGGCACTAGGAAACAGACGGAGAAACCAGAGTAAAAGTTTCTCCTGCAACCCGTTCCATTTGTGCTAGATGAACGAACGTCTCTCCACATGCTCAGTTCTGAGAGATAATTGTGTGTGAAAGCCGTTCTTCACCTAGATTGTTGGGAACACAAAGTTTCTCTTCAGTTGCAAACTCCACTCCATACATATATATGGGGAGGAACTAGCTCCAACTCGGTTTTACAGTGAAAACTGCAGGAAATTCAAACCGGTACTAGGAAACAGACTGAGAAACCAGAGTAAATTTTCTCCTGCAACCCGTTCCCTTTGTGCTAGATGAACGAACGTCTCTCCCCATGCTCAGTTTTGAGAGATAATTGTGTGTGAAAGCCGTCCTTCACCTAGCTTGTTGGGAACACAAAGTTTCTCTTCAGTTGCAAACTCCACACGATACATATATTTGGGGAGGTACTGGCTCCAACTCGGTTTTACAGTGAAAACTGCAGGAACTTCAAACCGGCACTAGGAAACAGACTGAGAAACCAGAGCAAAAGCTTCTCCTGCAACCCGTTCCCTTTGTGCTAGATGAACGAACGTCTCTCCACATGCTCAGTTCTGAGAGATAAGTGTGTGTGAAAGCCGTCCTTCACCTAGCTTTTTGGGAACACAAAGTTTCTCTTCAGTTGCAAACTCCACTACATACATATATATGGGGAGGAACTAGCTCCAACCCGGTTTTACAGTGAAAAGTGCAGGAAATTCAAAACGGCACTAGGAAACAGACTGAGAAACCAGAGAAAAAGTTTCTCCTGCAACCCGTTCCCTTTGTGCTAGATGAACGAACGTCTCTCCACATGCTCAGTTCTGAGAGATAAGTGTGTGTGAAAGCCGTCCTTCACCTAGCTTGTTGGGAACACAAACTTTCTCTTCAGTTGCAAACTCCACTCCATACATATATATGGGGAGGTACTAGCTCCAACTCGGTTTTACAGTGAAAACAGCAGGAACTTCAAACCGGCACTAGGAAACAGACTGAAAAAACAGAGTAAAAGTTTCTCATGCAAACCTTTCCCTTTCTGCTAGGTGAACGAACGTCTATCCACATGCTCAATTCTGAGAGATAAGTGTGTGTGAAAGCCGTCCTTCACCTAGCTTGTTGGGAACAAAAAGTTTCTCTTCAGTTGCAAACTCCACTCCATACATATATATGGGGAGGAACTAGCTCCAACTCGGTTTTACAGTGAAAACTGCAGGAACTACAAACCGGCACTAGGAAACAGACTGAGAAACCAGAGTAAAAGATTTTCCTACAACCCGTTCCTTTTGTGCTAGATGAACGAACGTCTCTCCACATGCTCAGTTCTGAGAGATATGTGTGTGTGAAAGCCGTCCTTCACCTAGCTTGTTGGGAACACAAAGTTTCTCTTCAGTTGCAAACTCCACTCCATACATATATATGGGGAGGAACTAGCTCCAACTCGGTTTTACAGTGAAAACTGTAGGAACTTCAAACCGGCACTAGGAAACAGACTGAGAAACCAGAGTAAAAGTTTCACCTGCAACCCGTTCCCTTTGTGCTAGATGAACGAACGTCTCTCCACATGCTCAGTTCTGAGAGATAAGTGTGTGTGAAAGCCGTCCTTCACCTAGCTTGTTGGGAACACAAAGTTTCTCTTCATTTGCAAACTCCACTCCATTCATATATAGGGAGAGGAACTAGCCCCAACACGGTTTTACAGTGAAAACTGCAGGAACTTCAAACCGGCACTAGGAAACAGACTGAGAAACCAGAGTAAAAGTTTCACCTGCAACCCGATCCCTTTGTGCTAGATGAAAGAACGTCTCTCCACATGCTCAGTTCTGAGAGATAAGTGTGTGTGAAAGCCGTCCTTCACCTAGCTTGTTGGGAACACAAAGTTTCTCTTCAGTTGCTAACTCCACTCGATACATATATATGGGGTGGTACTAGCCCCAACTCGGTTTTACAGTGAAAACTGCAGGAACTTCAAACCGGCAGTAGTAAACAGACTGAGAAACCAGAGTAAAAGTTTCACCTGCAACCCGTTCCCTTTGTGCTAGATGAACGAACGTCTTTCCACATGCTCAGTTCTGAGAGATAAGTGTGTGTGAAAGCCGTCCTTCACCTACCTTGTTGGGAACACAAAGTTACACTTCAGTTGCAAACTCCAATCCATACATATATATGGGGAAGTACTAGCTCCAACTCGGTTTTACAGTGAAAAATGCAGCAACTTCAGACCGTCACTAGGAAACAGACGGAGAAACCAGAGTAAAATTTCTCCTGCAACACGTTCCCTTCGTGCTAGATGAATAAACGTCTCTCCACATGCTCAGTTCTGAGAGATAAGTGTGTATGAAAGCCGTCCTTCACCTAGCTTGTTAGGAATACAAAGTTTCTCTTCAGTTGCAAACTCCACCCCATACATATATATGCGGAGGTACTAGCTCCAACTCGATTTTACAGTGAAAACTGCAGGAACTTCAAACCGGCACTAGGAAACAGACTGAGAAACCGGAGTAAAAGTTTCTCCTGCAACCCGTTTCCTTTGTGCTAGATGAACGAACGTCTCTCCACATGCTCAGTTCTGAGAGATAAGTGTGTGTGAAAGCAGTCCTTCACCTAGCTTGTTGGGAACACAAAGTTTCTCTTCAGTTGCAAACCCCACTCCAAACATATATATGGGGAGGAACAAGCTCCAACTCGGTTTTACAGTGAAAACTGCAGGAACTTCAAACCGGCACTAGGGAACAGACTGAGAAACCAGAGTAAATGTTTCTCCTGCAACCCGTTCCCTTTGTGCTAGATAAATGAACGTTTCTCCACATGCTCAGTTCTGAGAGATAAGTGTGTGTGAAAGCCGTACTTCACATAGCTTGTTGGGAACACAAAGTTTCTCTTCAGTTGCAAACTCCACTCGATACATATATATGGGTAGGTACTAGCTCCAACTCGGTTTTACAGTGAAAACTGCAGGAACTTCAAACCGGCACTAGGAAACAGACTGAGAAACCAGAGTAAAAGTTTCTCCTGCAACCCATTCCCTTTTTGCTAGATGAACGAACGTCTCTCCACATGCTCAGTTCTGAGAGATAAGTGTGTGTGAAAGCCGTCCTTCACCTAGCTTGTTAGGAATACAAAGTTTCTCTTCAGTTGCAAACTCCACTCCATACATATATATGGGTTGGTACTAGCTCCAACTCGGTTTTACAGTGAAAACTGCAGGAACTTCAAACAGGCACTAGGAATCAGACTGAGAAACCAGAGTAAAAGTTTCTCCTGCAAACCGTTCCCTTTGTGCTAGATGAACGAACGTCTCTCCACATGCTTAGTTCTGAGAGATAAGTGTGTGTGAATGCCGTCCTGCACCTAGCTTGTTGGGAACACAAAGTTTCTCTTCATTTGCAAACTCCACTCCATACAAATATATGGAGAGGTACTAGCTCCAACACGGTTTTACAGTGAAAACTGCAGGAAATTCTAAACGGCACTAGGAAACAGACTGAAAAACCAGAGTAAAAGTTTCTCCTGCAAACATTTCCCTTTGTGCTACATGAACGAACGTCTCTTCACATGCTCAGTTCTGAGAGATAAGTGTGTGTGAAAGCCGACCTTCACCTAGCTTGTTGGGAACAAAAATTTTCTCTTCAGATGCAAACTCCACTCCATACTTATATATGGGGAGGTACTAGGTCCAACTCGGTTTTGCAGTGAAAACTGCAGGAAATTCAAACCGGCACTAGGAAACAGACTGAGAAAACAGAGTAAAAGTTTCTCCTGCAACCCGTTCCATTTGTGCTAGATGAACGAACGTCTCCTCACATGCTCAGTTCTGAGAGATAAGTGTGTGTGAAAGCCGTCCTGCACCTAGCTTGTTGGGAACACAAGGTTTCTCTTCAGTTGCAAACTCCACTCCATATATATATATGGGGATGTACTAGCTCCAACTCGGTTTTACAGTGAAAACTGCAGGAACTTCAAACCGGCACTAGGTAACAGACTGAGAAACCAGAGTAAAAGTTTCTCATGCAAAACTTTCCCTTTCTGCTAGATGAACGAACGTCTATCCACATGCTCAATTCTGAGAGATAAGTGTTTGTGAAAGCCGTCCTTCACCTAGCTTGTTGGGAACAAAAAGTTTCTCTTCAGTTGCAAACTCCACTCCATACATATATATGGGGAGGAACTAGCTCCAACTCGGTTTTACAGTGAAAACTGCAGGAACTTCAAACCGGCACTAGGAAACAGACTGAGAAACCAGAGTGAAAGATTTTCCTGCAACCCGTTCATTTTGTGCTAGATGAACGAACGTCTCTCCCCATGCTCAGTTCTGAGAGATATGTGTGTGTGAAAGCCGTCCTTCACCTAGCTTGTTGGGAACACAAAGTTTCTCTTCAGTTGCAAACTCCACTCCATACATATATATGGGGAGTAACTAGCTCCAACCCGGTTTTACAGTGAAAAATGCAGGAACATCAAACCGACACTAGGAAACAGACTGAGAAACCAGAGTAAAAATTTCCCTTGCAACCCGTTCCCTTTGTGCTAGATGAACGAACGTCTCTCCACATGCTCAGTTCTGAGAGATAAGTGTGTGTGAAAGCCGTCCTTCACCTAGCTTGTTGGGAACAAAAACTTTCTCTTCAGTTGCAAACTCCAATCCATACATATATATGGGGAAGTACTAGCTCCAACTCGGTTTTACAGTGAAAACTGCAGGAACTTCAGACCGGCACAAGGAAACAGACGGAGAAACCAGAGTAAAGTTTCTCCTGCAACCCATTCCCTTTTTACTAGATGAACGAACGTCTCTCCACATGCTCAGTTCTGAGAGATAAGTGTGTGTGAATGCCGTCCTGCACCTAGCTTTTTGGGAACACAAAGTTTCTCTTCATTTGCAAACTCCACTCTATACATTTATATGGGGAGGTACTAGCTCCAACTCGGTTTTACAGTGAAAACTGCAGGAAATTCTAAACGGCACTAGGAAACAGACTGAGAAACCAGAGTAAAAGTTTCTCCTGCAACCTGTTCCCTTTGTGCTAGATGAACGAACGTCTCTCCACATGCTCAGTTCTGAGAGATAAGTGTGTGTGAAAGCCGTCCTTCACCTAGCTTGTTGGGAACACAAAGTTTCTCTTCAGTTGCAAACTCCACTCCATACATATATATGGTGAGGTACTAGCTCCAACTCGATTTTACAGTGAAAACTGTAGGAACTTCAAACCGGCACTAGGAAACAGACTGAGAAACCAGAGTAAAATTTCTCCTGCAACCCGTTCCCTTTATGCTAGATGAACGAACGTCTCTCCACATGCTCAGATCTGAGAGATAAGTGTGTGTGAAAGCCGTCCTTCACCTAGCTTGTTGGGAACACAAAGTTTCTCTTCAGTTGCAAACTTCACTTCATACATATATATGGGGAGGTACTAGCTCCAACTCGGTTTTACAGTGAAAACTGCAGGAACTTCAAACCGGCACTAGGAAACAGACTGAGAAACCAGAGTAAAGTTTCTCCTGCAACCCGTTCCCTTTGTGCTAGATGAACGAACGTCTCTCCACATGCTCAGTTCTGAGAGATAAGTGTGTGTGAAAGCCGTACTTCAGCTAGCTTGTTGGGAACACAAAGTTTCTCTTCAGTTGCAAACTCCACTCCATACATATATATGGGGTGGTACTAGCTCCAACTCGGTTTTACAGTGAAAACTGCAGGAACTTCAAACCGGCACTAGGAAACAGACTGAGAAACCAGAGTAAAATTTCTCCTGCAAACCGTTCCCTTTGTGCTAGATGAACGAACGTCTCTCCACATGCTCAGTTCTGAGAGATAAGTGTGTGTGAATGCCGTCCTTCAGCTAGCTTGTTGGGAACACAAAGTTTCTCTTCAGTTGCAAACTCCACTCCATACATATATATGGGGAGGTACTAGCTCCAACTCGGTTTTACAGTGAAAACTGCAGGAACTTCAAACCGGCACTAGGAAACAGACTGAGAAACCAGAGTAAAAGTTTCTCCTGCAAACCGTTCCGTTTGTGCTAGATGAACGAACGTCTCTCCACATGCTCAGTTCTGAGAGATAAGTGTGTGTGAAAGCCGTCCTTCACCTAGCTTGTTGGGAACACAAAGTTTCTCTTCAGTTGCAAACTCCACTACATACATATATATGGGGAGGAACTAGCTCCAACCCGGTTTTACAGTGAAAAGTGCAGGAACTTCAAAACGGCACTAGGAAACAGACTGAGAAACCAGAGAAAAAGTTTCTCCTGCAACCCGTTCCCTTTGTGTTAGATGAACGAACGTCTCTCCACATGCTCAGTTCTGAGAGATAAGTGTGTGTGAAAGCCGTCCTTCACCTAGCTTGTTGGGAACACAAACTTTCTCTTCATTTGCAAACTCCACTCCATTCATATATAGGGAGAGGAACTAGCCCCAACACGGTTTTACAGTGAAAACTGCAGGAACTTCAAACCGGCACTAGGAAACAGACTGAGAAACCAGAGTAAAAGTTTCACCTGCAACCCGATCCCTTTGTGCTAGATGAAAGAACGTCTCTCCACATGCTCAGTTCTGAGAGATAAGTGTGTGTGAAAGCCGTCCTTCACCTAGCTTGTTGGGAACACAAAGTTTCTCTTCAGTTGCTAACTCCACTCGATACATATATATGGGGTGGTACTAGCCCCAACTCGGTTTTACAGTGAAAACTGCAGGAACTTCAAACCGGCAGTAGTAAACAGACTGAGAAACCAGAGTAAAAGTTTCACCTGCAACCCGTTCCCTTTGTGCTAGATGAACGAACGTCTTTCCACATGCTCAGTTCTGAGAGATAAGTGTGTGTGAAAGCCGTCCTTCACCTACCTTGTTGGGAACACAAAGTTACACTTCAGTTGCAAACTCCAATCCATACATATATATGGGGAAGTACTAGCTCCAACTCGGTTTTACAGTGAAAAATGCAGCAACTTCAGACCGGCACTAGGAAACAGACGGAGAAACCAGAGTAAAATTTCTACTGCAACACGTTCCCTTCGTGCTAGATGAATAAACGTCTCTCCACATGCTCAGTTCTGAGAGATAAGTGTGTATGAAAGCCGTCCTTCACCTAGCTTGTTAGGAATACAAAGTTTCTCTTCAGTTGCAAACTCCACCCCATACATATATATGCGGAGGTACTAGCTCCAACTCGATTTTACAGTGAAAACTGCAGGAACTTCAAACCGGCACTAGGAAACAGACTGAGAAACCGGAGTAAAAGTTTCTCCTGCAACCCGTTTCCTTTGTGCTAGATGAACGAACGTCTCTCCACATGCTCAGTTCTGAGAGATAAGTGTGTGTGAAAGCAGTCCTTCACCTAGCTTGTTGGGAACACAAAGTTTCTCTTCAGTTGCAAACCCCACTCCAAACATATATATGGGGAGGAACAAGCTCCAACTCGGTTTTACAGTGAAAACTGCAGGAACTTCAAACCGGCACTAGGGAACAGACTGAGAAACCAGAGTAAATGTTTCTCCTGCAACCCGTTCCCTTTGTGCTAGATAAATGAACGTTTCTCCACATGCTCAGTTCTGAGAGATAAGTGTGTGTGAAAGCCGTACTTCACATAGCTTGTTGGGAACACAAAGTTTCTCTTCAGTTGCAAACTCCACTCGATACATATATATGGGTAGGTACTAGCTCCAACTCGGTTTTACAGTGAAAACTGCAGGAACTTCAAACCGGCACTAGGAAACAGACTGAGAAACCAGAGTAAAAGTTTCTCCTGCAACCCATTCCCTTTTTGCTAGATGAACGAACGTCTCTCCACATGCTCAGTTCTGAGAGATAAGTGTGTGTGAAAGCCGTCCTTCACCTAGCTTGTTAGGAATACAAAGTTTCTCTTCAGTTGCAAACTCCACTCCATACATATATATGGGTTGGTACTAGCTCCAACTCGGTTTTACAGTGAAAACTGCAGGAACTTCAAACAGGCACTAGGAATCAGACTGAGAAACCAGAGTAAAAGTTTCTCCTGCAAACCGTTCCCTTTGTGCTAGATGAACGAACGTCTCTCCACATGCTTAGTTCTGAGAGATAAGTGTGTGTGAATGCCGTCCTGCACCTAGCTTGTTGGGAACACAAAGTTTCTCTTCATTTGCAAACTCCACTCCATACAAATATATGGAGAGGTACTAGCTCCAACACGGTTTTACAGTGAAAACTGCAGGAAATTCTAAACGGCACTAGGAAACAGACTGAAAAACCAGAGTAAAAGTTTCTCCTGCAAACATTTCCCTTTGTGCTACATGAACGAACGTCTCTTCACATGCTCAGTTCTGAGAGATAAGTGTGTGTGAAAGCCGACCTTCATCTAGCTTGTTGGGAACAAAAATTTTCTCTTCAGATGCAAACTCCACTCCATACTTATATATGGGGAGGTACTAGGTCCAACTCGGTTTTGCAGTGAAAACTGCAGGAAATTCAAACCGGCACTAGGAAACAGACTGAGAAAACAGAGTAAAAGTTTCTCCTGCAACCCGTTCCATTTGTGCTAGATGAACGAACGTCTCCTCACATGCTCAGTTCTGAGAGATAAGTGTGTGTGAAAGCCGTCCTGCACCTAGCTTGTTGGGAACACAAAGTTTCTCTTCAGTTGCAAACTCCACTCCATACATATATATGGGGAGTAACTAGCTCCAACTCGGTTTTACAGTGAAAAATGCAGGAACATCAAACCGACACTAGGAAACAGACTGAGAAACCAGAGTAAAAATTTCCCTTGCAACCCGTTCCCTTTGTGCTAGATGAACGAACGTCTCTCCACATGCTCAGTTCTGAGAGATAAGTGTGTGTGAAAGCCGTCCTTCACCTAGCTTGTTGGGAACAAAAACTTTCTCTTCAGTTGCAAACTCCAATCCATACATATATATGGGGAAGTACTAGCTCCAACTCGGTTTTACAGTGAAAACTGCAGGAAATTCTAAACGGCACTAGGAAACAGACTGAGAAACCAGAGTAAAAGTTTCTCCTGCAACCTGTTCCCTTTGTGCTAGATGAACGAACGTCTCTCCACATGCTCAGTTCTGAGAGATAAGTGTGTGTGAAAGCCGTCCTTCACCTAGCTTGTTGGGAACACAAAGTTTCTCTTCAGTTGCAAACTCCACTCCATACATATATATGGTGAGGTACTAGCTCCAACTCGATTTTACAGTGAAAACTGTAGGAACTTCAAACCGGCACTAGGAAACAGACTGAGAAACCAGAGTAAAATTTCTCCTGCAACCCGTTCCCTTTATGCTAGATGAACGAACGTCTCTCCACATGCTCAGATCTGAGAGATAAGTGTGTGTGAAAGCCGTCCTTCACCTAGCTTGTTGGGAACACAAAGTTTCTCTTCAGTTGCAAACTTCACTTCATACATATATATGGGGAGGTACTAGCTCCAACTCGGTTTTACAGTGAAAACTGCAGGAACTTCAAACCGGCACTAGGAAACAGACTGAGAAACCAGAGTAAAGTTTCTCCTGCAACCCGTTCCCTTTGTGCTAGATGAACGAACGTCTCTCCACATGCTCAGTTCTGAGAGATAAGTGTGTGTGAAAGCCGTACTTCAGCTAGCTTGTTGGGAACACAAAGTTTCTCTTCAGTTGCAAACTCCACTCCATACATATATATGGGGTGGTACTAGCTCCAACTCGGTTTTACAGTGAAAACTGCAGGAACTTCAAACCGGCACTAGGAAACAGACTGAGAAACCAGAGTAAAATTTCTCCTGCAAACCGTTCCCTTTGTGCTAGATGAACGAACGTCTCTCCACATGCTCAGTTCTGAGAGATAAGTGTGTGTGAATGCCGTCCTTCAGCTAGCTTGTTGGGAACACAAAGTTTCTCTTCAGTTGCAAACTCCACTCCATACATATATATGGGGAGGTACTAGCTCCAACTCGGTTTTACAGTGAAAACTGCAGGAACTTCAAACCGGCACTAGGAAACAGACTGAGAAACCAGAGTAAAAGTTTCTCCTGCAAACCGTTCCGTTTGTGCTAGATGAACGAACGTCTCTCCACATGCTCAGTTCTGAGAGATAAGTGTGTGTGAAAGCCGTCCTTCACCTAGCTTGTTGGGAACACAAAGTTTCTCTTCAGTTGCAAACTCCACTACATACATATATATGGGGAGGAACTAGCTCCAACCCGGTTTTACAGTGAAAAGTGCAGGAACTTCAAAACGGCACTAGGAAACAGACTGAGAAACCAGAGAAAAAGTTTCTCCTGCAACCCGTTCCCTTTGTGTTAGATGAACGAACGTCTCTCCACATGCTCAGTTCTGAGAGATAAGTGTGTGTGAAAGCCGTCCTTCACCTAGCTTTTTGGGAACACAAACTTTCTCTTCAGTTGCAAACTCCACTCCATACATATATATGGGGAGGTACTAGCTCCAACTCGGTTTTACAGTGAAAACTGCAGGAACTTCAAACCGGCACTAGGAAACAGACTGAGAAACCAGAGCAAAATTTCTCCTGCAACCCGTTCCCTTTGTGCTAGATGAACGAAAGTCTCTCCACATGCTCAGTTCTGAGAGATAAGTGTGTGTGAAAGCCGTCCTTCACCTAGCTTGTTGGGAACACAAAGTTTCTCTTCAGTTGCAAACTCCACTCCATACATATATATGGGGTGGTACTAGCTCCAACTCGGTTTTACAGTGAAAACTGCAGGAACTTCAAACCGGCACTAGGAAACAGACTGAGAAACCAGAGTAAAATTTCACCTGCAAACCGTTCCCTTTGTGCTAGATGAACGAACGTCTCTCCACATGCTCAGTTCTGAGAGATAAGTGTGTGTGAATGCCGTCCTTCAGCTAGCTTGTTGGGAACACAAAGTTTCTCTTCAGTTGCAAACTCCACTCCATACATATATATGGGGAGGTTCTAGCTCCAACTCGGTTTTACAGTGAAAACTGCAGGAACTTCAAACCGGCACTAGGAAACAGACTGAGAAACCAGAGTAAAAGTTTCTCCTGCAAACCGTTCCGTTTGTGCTAGATGAACGAACGTCTCTCCACATGCTCAGTTCTGAGAGATAAGTGTGTGTGAAGCCGTCCTTCACTTAGCTTGTTGGGAACACAAAGTTTCTCTTCAATTGCAAACTCCACTTCATATATATATATGGGGAGGTACTAGCTCCAACACGGTTTTACAGTGAAAACTGCAGGAACTTCAAACCGGCACTAGGAAACAGACTGAGAAACCAGAGTTAAAGTTTCTCTTGCAACCCGTTCCATTTGTGCTAGATGAACGAACGTCTCTCCACATGCTCAGTTCTGAGAGATAAGTGTGTGTGAAAGCCGTCCTTCACCTAGCTTGTTGGGAACACAAAGTTTCTCTTCAGTTGCAAACTCCACTCCATATATATATATGGGGAGGAACTAGCTCCAAATCGGTTTTACAGTGAAAATTTCAGGAAATTCAAACCGGCACTAGGAAACAGACTGAGAAACCAGAGTAAAATTTTCTCCTGCAACCCGTTCCTTTTGTGCTAGATGAACGAACGTCTCTCCACATGCTCAGTTCTGAGAGATAAGTGTGTGTGAAAGCCGTCCTTTACCTAGCTTGTTGGGAACAAAAAGTTTCTCTTCAGTTGCAAACTCCACTCCATACATATATATGGGGAGGAACTAGCTCCAACTCGGTTTTACAGTGAAAAGTGCAGGAACTTCAAACCGGCACTAGGAAACAGACTGAGAAACCAGAGTAAAAGTTTCTCATGCAACCCGTTCCCTTTGTGCTAGATGAACTAACGTCTCTCCACATGCTCAGTTCTGAGAGATATGTGTGTGTGAAAGCCGTCCTTCACCTAGCTTGTTGGGAACACAAAGTTTCTCTTCAGTTGAAAACTCCACTCCATACATATATATGGTTAGGTACTAGCTCCAACTCGGTTTTACAGTGAAAACTGCAGGAACTTCAAACCGGCACTAGGAAACAGACTGAGAAACCAGAGTAAAATTTCTCCTGCAACCCGTTCCCTTTGTGCTAGATGAATGAACGTCTCTCCACATACTCAGTTCTGAGAGATAAGTGTGTGTGAAAGCCGTCCTTCACCTAGCTTGTTGGGAACACAAAGTTTCTATTCAGCTATAAACTCCACTCCATACATATATATGGGGAGGTACTAGCTCCAACTCGGTTTTACAGTGAAAACTGCAGGTTCTTCAAACCGTCACTAGGAAACAGACTGAGAAACCAGAGTAAAATTTCTCCTGCAACCCGTTCCCTTTGTGCTAGATGAACGTACGTCTCTCCACATGCTCAGTTCTGAGAGATAAGTGTGTGTGAAAGCCGTCCTTCACCTAGCTTGTTGGGAACACTAAGTTTCTCTTCAGTTGCAAACTCCACTCCATACATATATATGGGAAGTACTAGCTCCAACACGGTTTTACAGTGAAAACTGCAGGAAATTCAAACCGGCACTAGGAAACAGACTGAGAAACCAGAGTTAAAGTTTCACCTGCAACCCGTTCCCTTTGTGCTAGATGAACGAACGTCTCTCCACATGCTCAGTTCTGAGAGATAAGTGTGTGTGAAAGCCGTCCTTCACCTAGCTTGTTGGGAACACAAAGTTTCTCTTCAGTTGCAAACCCCACTCCATACATATATATGGGGAGGTACTAGCTCCAACTCGGTTTTACAGTGAAAACTGCAGGAAATTCAAACAGGCACTAGGAAACAGACCGAGAAACCAGAGTAAAAATTTCACCTGCAACTCGTTCCCTTTGTGCTAGATGAATGAACGTCTCTCCACATGCTCAGTTCTGAGAGATAAGTGAGTGTGAAAGCCGCCCTTCACCTAGATTGTTGGGAACACACAGTTTCTCTTCAGTTGCAAACTCCACTCCATACATATATATGGGGAGGTACTTGCCCCAACTCGGTTTTACAGTGATAACTGCAGGAACTTCAAACCGGCACTAATAATCAGACTGAGAAACCAGAGTAAAAGTTTCTCCTGCAACCCATTCCCTTTGTGCTAGATGAACGAACGTCTCTCCACATGCGCAGTTCTGAGAGATAAGTGTGTGTTAAAGCCGTCCTTCACCTAGCTTGTTGGGAACAAAATGTTTCTCTTCATTTGCAAACTCCACTCCATACATATATATGGGGAGGGACTAGCTCCAACTCGGTTTTACAGTGAAAACTGCAGGAACTTCAAACCGGCACTAGGAAACTGACTGAGAAACCAGAGTAAAAGTTTTCCCTGCAACCGGTTCCCTTTGTGCTAGATGAACGAACGTCTCTCCACATGCTCAGTTCTGAGAGATAATTATGTGTGAAAGCCGTCCTTCAGCTAGCTTGTTGGGAACACAAAGTTTCTCTTCAGTTGTAAACTCCACTCGATACATATATATGGGGAGGTACTAGCTCCAAATCGGTTTTACAGTGAAAAGTGCAGGAACTTCAAACCGGCACTAGGAATCAGACTGAGAAACCAGAGTAAAACTTTCTCCTGCAACCCGTTCCCTTTGTGCTAGATGAACGAATGTCTCTCCACATGCTCAGATCTGAGAGAAAAGTGTGTGTGAAAGCCTTCTTTCACCTAGCTTGTTGGGAACACAAAGTTTCTCTTCAGTTGCAAACTCCACTTCATACATATATAAGGGGAGGTACTAGCTCCAACTCGGTTTTGCAGTGAAAAGTGCAGGAACTTCAAACCGGCACTAGGAAACAGACTGAGAAACCAGAGTAAAAGTTTCTCCTGCAACCCGTTCCCTTTGTGCTAGATGAACGAACGTCTCTCCACATGCTCAGTTCTGAGAGATAAGTGTGTGTGAAAGCCGTCCTTCACTTAACTTGATAGGAATACAAAGTTTCTCTTCAGTTGCAAACTCCACTCCATACATATGTATGCGGAGGTACTAGCTCCAACTCGGTTTTACAGAGAAAACTGCAGGAACTTCAAACAGGCACTAGGAAACAGACCGAGAAACCAGAGTAAAAGTTTATCCTGCAACCCGTTCCCTTTGTGCTAGATGAACGAACGTCTCTCCATATGCTCAGTTCTGAGACATAATTGTGTGTGAAAGCCGTCCTGCACCTAGCTTGTTGGGAACACATAGTTTCTCTTCATTTGCAAACTCCACTCTATACATTTATATGGGGAGGTACTAGCTCCAACTCGGTTTTACAGTGAAAACTGCAGGAAAATCTAAACGGCACTAGGAAACAGAATGAGAAACCAGAGTAAAAGTTTCTCCTGCAACCTCTTCCCTTTGTGCTAGATGAACGAACGTCTCTCCACATGCTCAGTTCTGAGAGATAAGTGTGTGTGAAAGCCGTCCTTCACCTAGCTTTTTGGGAACACAAAGATTCTCTTCAGTTGCAAACTCCACTCCATACATATATATGGGGAGGTACTAGCTCCAACTCGGTTTTGCAGTGAAAACTGCAGGAATTTCAAACCGGCACTAGGAAACAGACTGAGAAACCAGAGTAAAAGTTTCTCCTGCAACCCGTTCCCTTTGTGCTAGATGAACGAACGTCTCTCCACATGCTCAGTTCTGAGAGATAATTGTGTGTGAAAGCCGTTCTTCACCTAGCTTGTTGGGAACACAAAGTTTCTCTTCAGTTGCAAACTCCACTCCATACATATATATGGGGAGGAACTAGCTCCAACTCGGTTTTACAGTGAAAACTGCAGGAACTTCAAACCGGTAGTAGGAAACAGACTGAGAAACCAGAGTAAAAGTTTCTCCTGCAACCCGTTCCTTTTGTGCTAGATGAACGAACGTCTCTCCACACGCTCAGTTCTGAGAGATAAGTGTGTGTGAAAGCCGTCCTTCACCTAGCTTGTTGGGAACACAAAGTTTCTCTTCAGTTGCAAACTCCACTCGATACATATATTTGGGGAGGTACTGGCTCCAACTCGGTTTTACAGTGAAAACTGCAGGAACTTCAAACCGGCACTAGGAAACAGACTGAGAAACCAGAGTAAAAGTTTCTCCTGCAACCCGTTCCCTTTGTGCTAGATGAACGAACGTCTCTCCACATGCTCAGTTCTGAGAGATAAGTGTGTGTGAAAGCCGTCCTTCACCTAGCTTTTTGGGAACACAAAGTTTCTCTTCAGTTGCAAACTCCACTACATACATATATATGGGGAGGAACTAGCTCCAACCCGGTTTTACAGTGAAAAGTGCAGGAACTTCAAAACGGCACTAGGAAACAGACTGAGAAACCAGAGAAAAAGTTTCTCCTGCAACCCGTTCCCTTTGTGCTAGATGAACGAACGTCTCTCCACATGCTCAGTTCTGAGAGATATGTGTGTGTGAAAGCCGTTCTTCACCTAGCTTGTTGGGAACACAAAATTTCTCTTCAGTTGCAAACTCCACTCCATACATATATATGGTGAGGTACTAGCTCCAACTCGGTTTTACAGTGAAAACTGCAGGAACTTCAAACCGGCACTAGGAAACAGACTGAGAAACCAGAGTAAAAATTCTCCTGCAACCCGTTCCCTTTGTGCTAGATGAACGAAAGTCTCTCCACATGTTCAGTTCTGAGAGATAAGTGTGTGTGAAAGCCGTCCTTCACATAGTTTGTTGGGAACACAAAGTTTCTCTTCAGTTGCAAACTCCACTCCATACATATATATGGGGAGGTACTAGCTCCAACTCGGTTTTACAGTGAAAACTGTAGGAACTTCAAACCGGCACTAGGAAACAGACTGAGAAACCAGAGTAAAATTTCTCCTGCAACCCGTTCCATTTATGCTAGATGAACGAACGTCTCTCCACATGCTCAGTTCTGAGAGATAAGTGTGTGTGAAAGCCGTCCTTCACCTAGCTTGTTGGGAACACAAAGTTTCTCTTCAGTTGCAAACTCCACTTCATACATATATATGGGGAGGTACTAGCTCCAACTCGGTTTTACAGTGAAAACTGCAGGAACTTCAAACCGGCACTAGGAAACAGACTGAGAAACCAGAGTAAAAGTTTCTCCTGCAACCCGTTCCCTTTGTGCTAGATGAACGAACGTCTCTCCACATGCTCAGTTCTGAGAGATAAGTGTGTGTGAAAGACGTACTTCAGCTAGCTTGTTGGGAACACAAAGTTTCTCTTCAGTTGCAAACTCCACTCCATACATATATATGGGGTGGTACTAGCTCCAACTCGGTTTTACAGTGAAAACTGCAGGAACTTCAAACCGGCACTAGGAAACAGACTGAGAAACCAGAGTAAAATTTCTCCTGCAAACCGTTCCCTTTGTGCTAGATGAACGAACGTCTCTCCACATGCTCAGTTCTGAGAGATAAGTGTGTGTGAATGCCGTCCTTCAGCTAGCTTGTTGGGAACACAAAGTTTCTCTTCAGTTGCAAACTCCAATCCATACATATATATGGGGAGGTACTAGCTCCAACTCGGTTTTACAGTGAAAACTGCAGGAACTTCAAACCGGCACTAGGAAACAGACTGAGAAACCAGAGTAAAAGTTTCTCCTGCAAACCGTTCCGTTTGTGCTAGATGAACGAACGTCTCTCCACATGCTCAGTTCTGAGAGATAAGTGTGTGTGAAAGCCGTCCTTCACCTAGCTTGTTGGGAACACAAAGTTTCTCTTCAGTTGCAAACTCCACTCCATATATATATATGGGGAGGAACTAGCTTCAAATCGGTTTTACAGTGAAAACTGCAGGAAATTCAAACCGGCACTAGGAAACAGACTGAGAAACCAGAGTAAAAGTTTCTCCTGCAACCCGTTCCTTTTGTGCTAGATGAACGAACGTCTCTCCACATGCTCAGTTCTGAGAGATAAGTGTGTGTGAAAGCCGTCCTTCAACTAGCTTGTTGGGAACAAAAAGTTTCTCTTCAGTTGCAAACTCCACTCCAAACATATATATGGGGAGGAACTAGCTCCAACTCGGTTTTACAGTGAAAAGTGCAGGAACTTCAAACCGGCACTAGGAAACAGACTGAGAAACCAGAGTAAAAGTTTCTCATGCAACCCGTTCCCTTTGTGCTAGATGAACTAAAGTCTCTCCACATGCTCAGTTCTGAGAGATATGTGTGTGTGAAAGCCGTCCTTCACATAGCTTGTTGGGAACACAAAGTTTCTCTTCAGTTGAAAACTCCACTCCATACATATATATGGGGAGGTACTAGCTCCAACTCGGTTTTACAGTGATAACTGCAGGAACTTCAAACCGGCACTAGGAATCAGACTGAGAAACCAGAGTAAAAGTTTCTCCTGCAACCCATTCCCTTTGTGCTAGATGAACGAACGTCTCTCCACATGCGCAGTTCTGAGAGATAAGTGTGTGTGAAAGCCGTCCTTCACCTAGCTTGTTGGGAACAAAATGTTTCTCTTCATTTGCAGACTCCACTCCATACATATATATGGGGAGGGACTAGCTCCAACTCGGTTTTACAGTGAAAACTGCAGGAACTTCAAACCGGCACTAGGAAACAGACTGATAAACCAGAGTAAAATTTCTCCTGCAACCCGTTCCCTTTGTGCTAGATGAACGAACGTCTCTCCACATGCTCAGTTCTGAGAGATAAGTGTGTGTGAAAGCCGTCCTTCACCTAGCTTGTTGGGAACACTAAGTTTCTCTTCAGTTGCAAACTCCACTCCATACATATATATGGGGAGGTACTAGCTCCAACACGGTTTTACAGTGAAAACTGCAGGAACTTCAAACCGGCACTAGGAAACCGACTGAGAAACCAGAGTAAATTTTCTCCTGCAAACCGTTCCCTTTGTGCTAAATGAACGAACGTCCCTCCACATGCTCAGTTCTGAGAGATAAGTGTGTGTGAAAGCCGTCCTTCACCTAGCTTGTTGGGAACACAAAGTTTCTCTTCAGTTGTAAACTCCACTCGATACATATATATGGGGAGGTACTAGCTCCAAATCGGTTTTACAGTGAAAAGTGCAGGAACTTCAAACCGGCACTAGGAATCAGACTGAGAAACCAGAGTAAAACTTTCTCCTGCAACCCGTTCCCTTTGTGCTAGATGAACGAATGTCTCTCCACATGCTCAGATCTGAGAGAAAAGTGTGTGTGAAAGCCTTCTTTCACCTAGCTTGTTGGGAACACAAAGTTTCTCTTCAGTTGCAAACTCCACTTCATACATATATAAGGGGAGGTACTAGCTCCAACTCGGTTTTGCAGTGAAAAGTGCAGGAACTTCAAACCGGCACTAGGAAACAGACTGAGAAACCAGAGTAAAAGTTTCTACTGCAACCCGTTCCCTTTGTGCTAGATGAACGAACGTCTCTCCACATGCTCAGTTCTGAGAGATAAGTGTGTGTGAAAGCCGTCCTTCACTTAACTTGATAGGAATACAAAGTTTCTCTTCAGTTGCAAACTCCACTCCATACATATGTATGCGGAGGTACTAGCTCCAACTCGGTTTTACAGAGAAAACTGCAGGAACTTCAAACAGGCACTAGGAAACAGACCGAGAAACCAGAGTAAAAGTTTATCCTGCAACCCGTTCCCTTTGTGCTAGATGAACGAACGTCTCTCCATATGCTCAGTTCTGAGACATAATTGTGTGTGAAAGCCGTCCTGCACCTAGCTTGTTGGGAACACATAGTTTCTCTTCATTTGCAAACTCCACTCTATACATTTATATGGGGAGGTACTAGCTCCAACTCGGTTTTACAGTGAAAACTGCAGGAAAATCTAAACGGCACTAGGAAACAGAATGAGAAACCAGAGTAAAAGTTTCTCCTGCAACCTCTTCCCTTTGTGCTAGATGAACGAACGTCTCTCCACATGCTCAGTTCTGAGAGATAAGTGTGTGTGAAAGCCGTCCTTCACCTAGCTTTTTGGGAACACAAAGATTCTCTTCAGTTGCAAACTCCACTCCATACATATATATGGGGAGGTACTAGCTCCAACTCGGTTTTGCAGTGAAAACTGCAGGAATTTCAAACCGGCACTAGGAAACAGACTGAGAAACCAGAGTAAAAGTTTCTCCTGCAACCCGTTCCCTTTGTGCTAGATGAACGAACGTCTCTCCACATGCTCAGTTCTGAGAGATAATTGTGTGTGAAAGCCGTTCTTCACCTAGCTTGTTGGGAACACAAAGTTTCTCTTCAGTTGCAAACTCCACTCCATACATATATATGGGGAGGAACTAGCTCCAACTCGGTTTTACAGTGAAAACTGCAGGAACTTCAAACCGGTAGTAGGAAACAGACTGAGAAACCAGAGTAAAAGTTTCTCCTGCAACCCGTTCCTTTTGTGCTAGATGAACGAACGTCTCTCCACACGCTCAGTTCTGAGAGATAAGTGTGTGTGAAAGCCGTCCTTCACCTAGCTTGTTGGGAACACAAAGTTTCTCTTCAGTTGCAAACTCCACTCGATACATATATTTGGGGAGGTACTGGCTCCAACTCGGTTTTACAGTGAAAACTGCAGGAACTTCAAACCGGCACTAGGAAACAGACTGAGAAACCAGAGTAAAAGTTTCTCCTGCAACCCGTTCCCTTTGTGCTAGATGAACGAACGTCTCTCCACATGCTCAGTTCTGAGAGATAAGTGTGTGTGAAAGCCGTCCTTCACCTAGCTTTTTGGGAACACAAAGTTTCTCTTCAGTTGCAAACTCCACTACATACATATATATGGGGAGGAACTAGCTCCAACCCGGTTTTACAGTGAAAAGTGCAGGAACTTCAAAACGGCACTAGGAAACAGACTGAGAAACCAGAGAAAAAGTTTCTCCTGCAACCCGTTCCCTTTGTGCTAGATGAACGAACGTCTCTCCACATGCTCAGTTCTGAGAGATAAGTGTGTGTGAAAGCCGTTCTTCACCTAGCTTGTTGGGAACACAAACTTTCTCTTCAGTTGCAAACTCCACTCCATACATATATATGGGGAGGTACTAGCTCCAACTCGGTTTTACAGTGAAAACTGCAGGAACTTCAAACCGGCACTAGGAAACAGACTGAGAAACCAGAGTAAAAATTCTCCTGCAACCCGTTCCCTTTGTGCTAGATGAACGAAAGTCTCTCCACATGTTCAGTTCTGAGAGATAAGTGTGTGTGAAAGCCGTCCTTCACATAGTTTGTTGGGAACACAAAGTTTCTCTTCAGTTGCAAACTCCACTCCATACATATATATGGGGAGGTACTAGCTCCAACTCGGTTTTACAGTGAAAACTGTAGGAACTTCAAACCGGCACTAGGAAACAGACTGAGAAACCAGAGTAAAATTTCTCCTGCAACCCGTTCCATTTATGCTAGATGAACGAACGTCTCTCCACATGCTCAGTTCTGAGAGATAAGTGTGTGTGAAAGCCGTCCTTCACCTAGCTTGTTGGGAACACAAAGTTTCTCTTCAGTTGCAAACTCCACTTCATACATATATATGGGGAGGTACTAGCTCCAACTCGGTTTTACAGTGAAAACTGCAGGAACTTCAAACCGGCACTAGGAAACAGACTGAGAAACCAGAGTAAAAGTTTCTCCTGCAACCCGTTCCCTTTGTGCTAGATGAACGAACGTCTCTCCACATGCTCAGTTCTGAGAGATAAGTGTGTGTGAAAGCCGTACTTCAGCTAGCTTGTTGGGAACACAAAGTTTCTCTTCAGTTGCAAACTCCACTCCATACATATATATGGGGTGGTACTAGCTCCAACTCGGTTTTACAGTGAAAACTGCAGGAACTTCAAACCGGCACTAGGAAACAGACTGAGAAACCAGAGTAAAATTTCTCCTGCAAACCGTTCCCTTTGTGCTAGATGAACGAACGTCTCTCCACATGCTCAGTTCTGAGAGATAAGTGTGTGTGAATGCCGTCCTTCAGCTAGCTTGTTGGGAACACAAAGTTTCTCTTCAGTTGCAAACTCCAATCCATACATATATATGGGGAGGTACTAGCTCCAACTCGGTTTTACAGTGAAAACTGCAGGAACTTCAAACCGGCACTAGGAAACAGACTGAGAAACCAGAGTAAAAGTTTCTCCTGCAAACCGTTCCGTTTGTGCTAGATGAACGAACGTCTCTCCACATGCTCAGTTCTGAGAGATAAGTGTGTGTGAAAGCCGTCCTTCACCTAGCTTGTTGGGAACACAAAGTTTCTCTTCAGTTGCAAACTCCACTCCATATATATATATGGGGAGGAACTAGCTTCAAATCGGTTTTACAGTGAAAACTGCAGGAACTTCAAACCGGCACTAGGAAACAGACTGAGAAACCAGAGTAAAAGTTTCTCCTGCAACCCGTTCCTTTTGTGCTAGATGAACGAACGTCTCTCCACATGCTCAGTTCTGAGAGATAAGTGTGTGTGAAAGCCGTCCTTCAACTAGCTTGTTGGGAACAAAAAGTTTCTCTTCAGTTGCAAACTCCACTCCAAACATATATATGGGGAGGAACTAGCTCCAACTCGGTTTTACAGTGAGAAGTGCAGGAACTTCAAACCGGCACTAGGAAACAGACTGAGAAACCAGAGTAAAAGTTTCTCATGCAACCCGTTCCCTTTGTGCTAGATGAACTAAAGTCTCTCCACATGCTCAGTTCTGAGAGATATGTGTGTGTGAAAGCCGTCCTTCACATAGCTTGTTGGGAACACAAAGTTTCTCTTCAGTTGAAAACTCCACTCCATACATATATATGGGTAGGTACTAGCTCCAACTCGGTTTTACAGTGATAACTGCAGGAACTTCAAACCGGCACTAGGAATCAGACTGAGAAACCAGAGTAAAAGTTTCTCCTGCAACCCATTCCCTTTGTGCTAGATGAACGAACGTCTCTCCACATGCGCAGTTCTGAGAGATAAGTGTGTGTGAAAGCCGTCCTTCACCTAGCTTGTTGGGAACAAAATGTTTCTCTTCATTTGCAGACTCCACTCCATACATATATATGGGGAGGGACTAGCTCCAACTCGGTTTTACAGTGAAAACTGCAGGAACTTCAAACCGGCACTAGGAAACAGACTGATAAACCAGAGTAAAATTTCTCCTGCAACCCGTTCCCTTTGTGCTAGATGAACGAACGTCTCTCCACATGCTCAGTTCTGAGAGATAAGTGTGTGTGAAAGCCGTCCTTCACCTAGCTTGTTGGGAACACTAAGTTTCTCTTCAGTTGCAAACTCCACTCCATACATATATATGGGGAGGTACTAGCTCCAACACGGTTTTACAGTGAAAACTGCAGGAACTTCAAACCGGCACTAGGAAACCGACTGAGAAACCAGAGTAAATTTTCTCCTGCAAACCGTTCCCTTTGTGCTAAATGAACGAACGTCCCTCCACATGCTCAGTTCTGAGAGATAAGTGTGTGTGAAAGCCGTCCTTCACCTAGCTTGTTGGGAACACAAAGTTTCTCTTCATTTGCAAACTCCACTCCATACATATATATGGGGAGGGATTAGCTCCAACTCGGTTTTACAGTGAAAACTGCAGGAACTTCAAACCGGCACTAGGAAACTGACTGAGAAACCAGAGTAAAAGTTTTTCCTGCAACCGGTTCCCTTTGTGCTAGATGAACGAACGTGTCTCCACATGCTCAGTTCTGAGAGATAAGTGTGTGTGAAAGCCGTCCTTCAGGTAGCTTGTTGGGAACACAAAGTTTCTCTTCAGTTGCAAACTCCACTCGATACATATATATGGGGAGGTACTAGCTCCAACTCGGTTTTACAGTGAAAAGTGCAGGAACTTCAAACCGGCACTAGGAATCAGACTGAGAAACCAGAGTAAAAGTTTCTTCTGCAACCCGTTCCTTTGTGCTAGATGAACGAAAGTCTCTCCACATGTTCAGTTCTGAGAGATAAGTGTGTGTGAAAGCCGTCCTTCACCTAGCTTGTTGGGAACACAAAGATTCTCTTCAGTTGCAAACTCCATTTCATACATATATATGGGAAGGTTCTAGCTCCAACTCGGTTTTACAGTGAAAAGTGTAGGAACTTCAAACCGGCACTAGGAAACAGACTGAGAAACCAGAGTAAAAGTTTCTCCTGCAACCCGTTCCCTTTGGCTAGATGAACGAACGTCTCTCCACATGCTCAGTTCTGAGAGATAATTGTGTGTGAAAGCCCTCCTTCACCTAGCTTGATAGGAATACAAAGATTCTCTTCAGTTGCAAACTCCAATCCATACATATGTATGCGGAGGTACTAGCCCCAACTCGGTTTTACAGTGATAACTGCAGGAACTTCAAACCGGCACTAGGAATCAGACTGATAAACCAGAGTAAAATTTCTCCTGCAACCCGTTCCCTTTGTGCTAGATGAACGAACGTCTCTCCACATGCTCAGTTCTGAGAGATAAGTGTGTGTGAAAGCCGTCCTTCACCTAGCTTGTTGGGAACACAAAGTTTCTCTTCAGTTGCAAACTCCACTCCATACATATATATGGGGAGGGACTAGCTCCAACTCGGTTTTACAGTGAAAACTGCAGGAACTTCAAACCGGCACTAGGAAACTGACTGAGAAACCAGAGTAAAAGTTTTTCCTGCAACCGGTTCCCTTTGTGCTAGATGAACGAACGTGTCTCCACATGCTCAGTTCTGAGAGATAAGTGTGTGTAAAGCCGTCCTTCAGGTAGCTTGTTGGGAACACAAAGTTTCTCTTCAGTTGCAAACTCCACTCGATACATATATATGGGGAGGTACTAGCTCCAACTCGGTTTTACAGAGAAAACTGCAGGAACTTCAAACCGGCACTAGGAAACAGACCGAGAAACCAGAGTAAATGTTTCTCCTGCAACCCGTTCCATTTGTGCAAGATGAACGAACGTCTCTCCACATTCTCAGTTCTGAGAGATAATTGTGTTTGAAAGCCGTCCTTCACCTAGCTTGTTGGGAACACAAACTTTCTCTTCAGTTGCAAACTCCACTCGACACATATATATGGGGAGGTACAAGCTCCAACTCGGTTTTACAGTGAAAACTGCAGAAACTTCAAACCGGCACTAGGAAACAGACTGAGAAACCAGAGTAAAAGTTTCTCCTGCAACCCGTTCCATTTGTGCTAGATGAACGAACGTCTCTCCACATGCGAAGTTCTGAGAGATAAGTGTGTTTGAAAGCCGTCCTTCACCTAGCTTTTTAGGAATACAAAGTTTCCCTTCAGTTGCAAACTCCAGTCCATACATATATATGTGGAAGTACTAGCTCCAACTCGGTTTTACAGAGAAAACTGCAGGAACTTCAAACCGGCACTAGGAAACAGACCGAGAAACCAGAGTAAAAGTTTCACCTGCAACCCGTTCCCTTTGTGCTAGATGAACGAACGTCTCTCCACATGCTCAGTTCTGAGAGATAAGTGTGTGTGAAAGCCGTCCTTCACCTAGCTTGTTGGGAACACAAAGTTTCTCTTCATTTGCCAACTCCACTCCATACATATATATGTGGAGGAACAAGCTCCAACTCGGTTTTACAGTGAAAACTGCAGGAACTTCAAACCAGCACTAGGAAACTGACTGAGAAACCAGAGTAAAAGTTTCTCCTGCAAACCGTTCCCTTTGTGCTAGATGAACGTACGTCTCTCCACATGCTCAGTTCTGAGAGATAAGTGTGTGTGAAAGCCGTCCTTCACCTAGCTTGTTGGGAACACAAAGTTTCTCTTCAGTTGCAAAATCCACTCCATACATATATATGGGGAGGTACTAGCTCCAACTCGGTTTTACAGGGAAAATTGCAGGAACTTCAAACCGGCACTAGGAACAGACTGAGAAACCAGAGTAAAAGTTTCTCCTGCAACCCGTTCCGTTTGTGCTAGATGAACGAACGTCTCTCCACATGCTCATTTCTGAGAGATAAGTGTGTGTGAAAGCCATACTTCACCTAGCTTGTTGGGAACACAAAGTTTCTCTTCAGTTGCAAATACCCCTCCATACATATATATGGGGAGGTACTAGCTCCAACTCGGTTTTACAGTGAAAACTGCAGGAACTTCAAACCGGCACTAGGAAACAGACTGAGAAACCAGAGTAAAATTTTCTCCTGCAAACCGTTCCCTTTGTGCTAGATGAACGAACGTCTCTCCACATGCTCAGTTCTGAGAGATAAGTGTGTGTGAAAGCCGTCCTTCACTTGCTTGTTGGGAACACAAAGTTTCTCTTCAGTTGCAAACTCCACTCCATACATGTATATGGGGATGTACTAGCTCCAACTCGGTTTTACAGGGTAAACTGCAGGAACTTCAAACCGGCACTAGGAAACAGACTGAGAAACCAGAGTAAAAGTTTCCCCTGCAACCCGTACCCTTTGTGCTAGATGAACGGACGTCTCTCCACATGCTCAGTTCGGAGAGATAAGTGTGTGTGAAAGCCGTACTTCACCTAGCTTTTTGGGAACAAAAAGTCTCTCTTCAGTTGCAAACTCCACTCCATACATATATATGGGGAGGAACTAGCTCCAACTCGGTTTTACAGTGAAAACTGCAGGAACTTCAAACCGGCACTAGGAAACTGACTGAGAAACCAGAGTAAAAGATTCTCCTGCAAACCGTTCCCTTTGTGCTAAATGAACGAACGTCCCTCCACATGCTCAGTTCTGAGAGATAAGTGTGTGTGAAAGCCGTCCTTCACCTAGCTTGTTGGGAACACAAAGTTTCTCTTCATTTGCAAACTCCACTCCATACATATATATGGGGAGGGACTAGCTCCAACTCGGTTTTACAGTGAAAACTGCAGGAACTTCAAACCGGCACGAGGAAACAGACCGAGAAACCAGAGTAAAAGTTTCTCCTGCAACCCGTTCCCTTTGTGCAAGATGAACGAACGTTTCTCCACATTCTCAGTTCTGAGAGATAATTGTGTGTGAAAGCCTTCCTTCACCTAGCTTGTTGGGAACACAAAGTTTCTCTTCAGTTGCAAACTCCACTCGACACATATATATGGGGAGGTACAAGCTCCAACTCGGTTTTACAGTGAAAACTGCAGGAACTTCAAACCGGCACTAGGAAACAGACGGAGAAACCAGAGTAAAAGTTTCTCCTGCAACCCGTTCCCTTTATGCTAGATGAACGAACGACTCTCCACATGCTCAGTTCTGAGAGATAAGTGTGTGTGAAAGCCGTCCTTCACCTAGCTTGTTAGGAATACAAAGTTTCCCTTCAGTTGCAAACTCCAGTCCATACATATATATGCGGAGGTACTAGCTCCAACTCGGTTTTACAGAGAAAACTGCAGGAACTTCAAACCGGCACTAGGAACAGACCGAGAAACCAGAGTAAAAGTTTCACCTGCAACCCGTTCCCTTTGTGCTAGATGAACGAACGTCTCTCCACATGCTCAGTTCTGAGAGATAAGCGTGTGTGAAAGCCGTCCTTCACCTAGCTTGTTGGGAACACAAAGTTTCTCTTCATTTGCAAACTCCACTCCATACATATATATGTGGAGGAACAAGCTCCAACTCGGTTTTACAGTGAAAACTGCAGGAACTTCAAACCAGCACTAGGAAACTGACTGAGAAACCAGAGTAAATGTTTCTCCTGCAAACCGTTCCCTTTGTGCTAGATGAACGAACGTCTCTCCACATGCTCAGTTCTGAGAGATAAGTGTGTGTGAAAGCCGTCCTTCACCTAGCTTGTTGGGAACACAAAGTTTCTCTTCAGTTGCAAACTCCACTCCATACATATATATGGGGAGGTACTAGCTCCAACTCGGTTTTACAGTGAAAACTGCAGGAACTTCAAACCGGCACTAGGAAACAGACTGAGAAACCAGAGTAAAAGTTTTTCCTGCAACCCGTTCCGTTAGTGCTAGATGAACGAACGTCTCTCCACATGCTCAGTTCTGAGAGATAAGTGTGTGTGAAAGCCATTCTTCACCTAGCTTGTTGGGAACACAAAGTTTCTCTTCAGTTGCAAATTCCCCTCCATACATATATATGGGGAGGTACTATCTCCAACTCGGTTTTACAGTGAAAACTGCAGGAACTTCAAACCGGCACTAGGAAACAGACTGAGAAACCAGAGTAAAATTTTCTCCTGCAAACCGTTCCCTTTGTGCTAGATGAACGATCGTCTCTCCACATGCTCAGTTCTGAGAGATAAGTGTGTGTGAAAGCCGTCCTTCACCTAGCTTGTTGGGAACACAAAGTTTCTCTTCAGTTGCAAACTCCACTCCATACATATATATGGGGAAGTACTAGCTCCAACTCGGTTTTACAGTGAAAACTGCAGGAACTTCAAACAGGCACTAGGAAACAGACCGAGAAACCAGAGTAAAAATTTCTCCTGCAACTCGTTCCCTTTGTGATAGATGAATGAACGTCTCTCCACATGCTCAGTTCTGAGAGATAAGTGTGTGTGAAAGCCGTCCTTCACTTGCTTGTTGGGAACACAAAGTTTCTCTTCAGTTTCAAACTCCACTCCATACATGTATATGGGGATGTACTAGCTCCAACTCGGTTTTACAGTGTAAACTGCAGGTACTTCAAACCGGCAATAGGAAACAGACTGAGAAACCAGAGTAAAAGTTTCCCCTGCAACCCGTACCCTTTGTGCTAGATGAACGAACGTCTCTCCACATGCTCAGTTCGGAGAGATAAGTGTGTGTGAAAGCCGTACTTCACCTAGCTTGTTGGGAAAAAAAAGTTTCTCTTCAGTTGCAAACTCCACTCCATACATATATATGGGGAGGAACTAACTCCAACTCGGTTTTACAGTGAAAACTGCAGGAACTTCAAACCGGCACTAGGAAACTGACTGAGAAACCAGAGTAAAAGTTTCTCCTGAAAAACGTTCCCTTTGTGCTAGATGAACGATCGTCTCTCCACATGCTCACTTCTGAGAGATAAGTGTGTGTGAAAGCCGTCCTTCACCTAGCTTGTTGGGAACACAAAGTTTCTCTTCAGTTGCAAACTCCATTCGACACATATATATGGGGAGGTACTAGCTCCAACTCGGTTTTACAGTGAAAACTGCAGGAACTTCAAACCGGCACTAGGAAACAGTCTGAGAAACCAGAGTAAAAGTTTCTCCTGCAACCCGTTCCGTTTGTGCTAGATGAACGAACGTCTCTCCACATGCTCAGTTCTGTGACATAAGTGTCTGTGAAAGCCGTCGTTCACCTAGCTTGTTATGAATGCAAAGTTTCTCTTCAGTTGCAAACTCCACTCCATAAATATATATGCGGAGGTACTATTCCAAACTCGGTTTTACAGTGAAAATTGCAGGAACTTCAAACCGGCACTAGGAAACAGACTGAGAAACCAGAGTAAAACTTTCTCCTGCAAACCGTTTCCTTTGTGCTAGATGAACGAACGTCTCTCCACATGCTCACTTCTGAGAGATAAGTGTGTGTGAAAGCCGTCCTTCACCTAGCTTGTTGGGAACACAAAGTTTCTCTTCAGTTGCAAATTCCCCTCGATACATATATATGGGGATGTACTAGCTCCAACTCGGTTTTACAGTGAAAACTGCAGGAACTTCAAACCGGCAGTAGGAAACAGACTGAGAAACCAGAGTAAAAGTTTCTCCTGCAAACCGTTCCCGTTGTGCTAGATGAACGAACGACTCTCCACATGCTCAGTTCTGAGAGATAAGTGTGTGTGAAAGCCGTCCTTCACCTAGCTTGTTGGGAACACAAATTTTCTCTTCAGTTGCAATCTCCACTCCATTCATCTATATGGGGTACTACTAGCTGCAACTCGGTTTTACAGTGAAAACTGCAGGAACTTCAAACAGGCACTAGGAAACAGACCGAGAAACCAGAGTAAAAATTTCTCCTGCAACTCGTTCCTTTGTGCTAGATGAATGAACGTCTCTCCACATGCTCAGTTCTGAGAGATAAGTGAGTGTGAAAGCCGTCCTTCACCTAGCTTGTTGGGAACACAAAGTTTCTTTTCAGTTGCAAACTTCCCTCCATACATATATATGGGGAGGTACAAGCTCCAACTCGGTTTTACAGTGAAAACTGCAGGAACTTCAAACCGGCACTAGGAAACAGACTGAGAAACCAGAGTAAAAGTTTCTCCTGCAACCCGTTCCTTTTGTGCTAGATGAACGAACGTCTCTCCACATGCTCAGTTCTGAGAGATAAGTGTGTGTGAAAGCCGTCCTTCACCTGCTTGTTGGGAACACAAAGTTACTCTTCAGTTGCAAACTCCACTCCATACATATATATGGGGAGGAACTAGCTCCAACCCGGTTTTACAGTGAAAAGTGCAGGAAATTCAAAACGGCACTAGGAAACAGACTGAGAAACCAGAGAAAAAGTTTCTCCTGCAACCCGTTCCCTTTGTGCTAGATGAACGAACGTCTCTCCACATGCTCAGTTCTGAGAGATAAGTGTGTATGAAAGCCGTCCTTCACCTAGCTTGTTGGGAACACAAACTTTCTCTTCAGTTGCAAACTCCACTCCATACATATATATGGGGAGGTACTAGCTCCAACTCGGTTTTACAGTGAAAACAGCAGGAACTTCAAACCGGCACTAGGAAACAGACTGAAAAAACAGAGTAAAAGTTTCTCATGCAAACCTTTCCCTTTCTGCTAGGTGAACGAACGTCTATCCACATGCTCAATTCTGAGAGATAAGTGTGTGTGAAAGCCGTCCTTCACCTAGCTTGTTGGGAACAAAAAGTTTCTCTTCAGTTGCAAACTCCACTCCATACATATATATGGGGAGGAACTAGCTCCAACTCGGTTTTACAGTGAAAACTGCAGGAACTACAAACCGGCACTAGGAAACAGACTGAGAAACCAGAGTAAAAGATTTTCCTGCAACCCGTTCCTTTTGTGCTAGATGAACGAACGTCTCTCCACATGCTCAGTTCTGAGAGATATGTGTGTGTGAAAGCCGTCCTTCACCTAGCTTGTTGGGAACACAAAGTTTCTCTTCAGTTGCAAACTCCACTCCATACATATATATGGGGAGGAACTAGCTCCAACTCGGTTTTACAGTGAAAACTGTAGGAACTTCAAACCGGCACTAGGAAACAGACTGAGAAACCAGAGTAAAAGTTTCACCTGCAACCCGTTCCCTTTGTGCTAGATGAACGAACGTCTCTCCACATGCTCAGTTCTGAGAGATAAGTGTGTGTGAAAGCCGTCCTTCACATAGCTAGTTGGGAACACAAAGTTTCTCTTCATTTGCAAACTCCACTCCATTCATATATAGGGAGAGGAACTAGCCCCAACACGGTTTTACAGTGAAAACTGCAGGAACTTCAAACCGGCACTAGGAAACAGACTGAGAAACCAGAGTAAAATTTTCACCTGCAACCCGATCCCTTTGTGCTAGATGAAAGAACGTCTCTCCACATGCTCAGTTCTGAGAGATAAGTGTGTGTGAAAGCCGTCCTTCACCTAGCTTGTTGGGAACACAAAGTTTCTCTTCAGTTGCTAACTCCACTCGATACATATATATGGGGTGGTACTAGCCCCAACTCGGTTTTACAGTGAAAACTGCAGGAACTTCAAACCGGCAGTAGTAAACAGACTGAGAAACCAGAGTAAAAGTTTCACCTGCAACCCGTTCCCTTTGTGCTAGATGAACGAACGTCTTTCCACATGCTCAGTTCTGAGAGATAAGTGTGTGTGAAAGCCGTCCTTCACCTACCTTGTTGGGAACACAAAGTTACACTTCAGTTGCAAACTCCAATCCATACATATATATGGGGAAGTACTAGCTCCAACTCGGTTTTACAGTGAAAAATGCAGCAACTTCAGACCGGCACTAGGAAACAGACGGAGAAACCAGAGTAAAATTTCTCCTGCAACACGTTCCCTTCGTGCTAGATGAATAAACGTCTCTCCACATGCTCAGTTCTGAGAGATAAGTGTGTATGAAAGCCGTCCTTCACCTAGCTTGTTAGGAATACAAAGTTTCTCTTCAGTTGCAAACTCCACCCCATACATATATATACGGAGGTACTAGCTCCAACTCGATTTTACAGTGAAAACTGCAGGAACTTCAAACCGGCACTAGGAAACAGACTGAGAAACCGGAGTAAAAGTTTCTCCTGCAACCCGTTTCCTTTGTGCTAGATGAACGAACGTCTCTCCACATGCTCAGTTCTGAGAGATAAGTGTGTGTGAAAGCAGTCCTTCACCTAGCTTGTTGGGAACACAAAGTTTCTCTTCAGTTGCAAACCCCACTCCAAACATATATATGGGGAGGAACAAGCTCCAACTCGGTTTTACAGTGAAAACTGCAGGAACTTCAAACCGGCACTAGGGAACAGACTGAGAAACCAGAGTAAATGTTTCTCCTGCAACCCGTTCCCTTTGTGCTAGATAAATGAACGTTTCTCCACATGCTCAGTTCTGAGAGATAAGTGTGTGTGAAAGCCGTACTTCACATAGCTTGTTGGGAACACAAAGTTTCTCTTCAGTTGCAAACTCCACTCGATACATATATATGGGTAGGTACTAGCTCCAACTCGGTTTTACAGTGAAAACTGCAGGAACTTCAAACCGGCACTAGGAAACAGACTGAGAAACCAGAGTAAAAGTTTCTCCTGCAACCCATTCCCTTTTTGCTAGATGAACGAACGTCTCTCCACATGCTCAGTTCTGAGAGATAAGTGTGTGTGAAAGCCGTCCTTCACCTAGCTTGTTAGGAATACAAAGTTTCTCTTCAGTTGCAAACTCCACTCCATACATATATATGGGTTGGTACTAGCTCCAACTCGGTTTTACAGTGAAAACTGCAGGAACTTCAAACAGGCACTAGGAATCAGACTGAGAAACCAGAGTAAAAGTTTCTCCTGCAAACCGTTCCCTTTGTGCTAGATGAACGAACGTCTCTCCACATGCTTAGTTCTGAGAGATAAGTGTGTGTGAATGCCGTCCTGCACCTAGCTTGTTGGGAACACAAAGTTTCTCTTCATTTGCAAACTCCACTCCATACTAATATATGGAGAGGTACTAGCTCCAACACGGTTTTACAGTGAAAACTGCAGGAAATTCTAAACGGCACTAGGAAACAGACTGAAAAACCAGAGTAAAAGTTTCTCCTGCAAACATTTCCCTTTGTGCTACATGAACGAACGTCTCTTCACATGCTCAGTTCTGAGAGATAAGTGTGTGTGAAAGCCGACCTTCACCTAGCTTGTTGGGAACAAAAATTTTCTCTTCAGATGCAAACTCCACTCCATACTTATATATGGGGAGGTACTAGGTCCAACTCGGTTTTGCAGTGAAAACTGCAGGAAATTCAAACCGGCACTAGGAAACAGACTGAGAAAACAGAGTAAAAGTTTCTCCTGCAACCCGTTCCATTTGTGCTAGATGAACGAACGTCTCCTCACATGCTCAGTTCTGAGAGATAAGTGTGTGTGAAAGCCGTCCTGCACCTAGCTTGTTGGGAACACAAGGTTTCTCTTCAGTTGCAAACTCCACTCCATATATATATATGGGGATGTACTAGCTCCAACTCGGTTTTACAGTGAAAACTGCAGGAACTTCAAACCGGCACTAGGTAACAGACTGAGAAACCAGAGTAAAAGTTTCTCATGCAAAACTTTCCCTTTCTGCTAGATGAACGAACGTCTATCCACATGCTCAATTCTGAGAGATAAGTGTTTGTGAAAGCCGTCCTTCACCTAGCTTGTTGGGAACAAAAAGTTTCTCTTCAGTTGCAAACTCCACTCCATACATATATATGGGGAGGAACTAGCTCCAAATCGGTTTTACAGTGAAAACTGCAGGAACTTCAAACCGGCACTAGGAAACAGACTGAGAAACCAGAGTGAAAGATTTTCCTGCAACCCGTTCATTTTGTGCTAGATGAACGAACGTCTCTCCCCATGCTCAGTTCTGAGAGATATGTGTGTGTGAAAGCCGTCCTTCACCTAGCTTGTTGGGAACACAAAGTTTCTCTTCAGTTGCAAACTCCACTCCATACATATATATGGGGAGTAACTAGCTCCAACTCGGTTTTACAGTGAAAAATTCAGGAACATCAAACCGACACTAGGAAACAGACTGAGAAACCAGAGTAAAAATTTCCCTTGCAACCCGTTCCCTTTGTGCTAGATGAACGAACGTCTCTCCACATGCTCAGTTCTGAGAGATAAGTGTGTGTGAAAGCCGTCCTTCACCTAGCTTGTTGGGAACAAAAACTTTCTCTTCAGTTGCAAACTCCAATCCATACATATATATGGGGAAGTACTAGCTCCAACTCGGTTTTACAGTGAAAACTGCAGGAACTTCAGACCGGCACAAGGAAACAGACGGAGAAACCAGAGTAAAGTTTCTCCTGCAACCCATTCCCTTTTTACTAGATGAACGAACGTCTCTCCGCATGCTCAGTTCTGAGAGATAAGTGTGTGTGAATGCCGTCCTGCACCTAGCTTTTTGGGAACACAAAGTTTCTCTTCATTTGCAAACTCCACTCTATACATTTATATGGGGAGGTACTAGCTCCAACTCGGTTTTACAGTGAAAACTGCAGGAAATTCTAAACGGCACTAGGAAACAGACTGAGAAACCAGAGTAAAAGTTTCTCCTGCAACCTGTTCCCTTTGTGCTAGATGAACGAACGTCTCTCCACATGCTCAGTTCTGAGAGATAAGTGTGTGTGAAAGCCGTCCTTCACCTAGCTTGTTGGGAACACAAAGTTTCTCTTCAGTTGCAAACTCCACTCCATACATATATATGGTGAGGTACTAGCTCCAACTCGATTTTACAGTGAAAACTGTAGGAACTTCAAACCGGCACTAGGAAACAGACTGAGAAACCAGAGTAAAATTTCTCCTGCAACCCGTTCCCTTTATGCTAGATGAACGAACGTCTCTCCACATGCTCAGATCTGAGAGATAAGTGTGTGTGAAAGCCGTCCTTCACCTAGCTTGTTGGGAACACAAAGTTTCTCTTCAGTTGCAAACTTCACTTCATACATATATATGGGGAGGTACTAGCTCCAACTCGGTTTTACAGTGAAAACTGCAGGAACTTCAAACCGGCACTAGGAAACAGACTGAGAAACCAGAGTAAAGTTTCTCCTGCAACCCGTTCCCTTTGTGCTAGATGAACGAACGTCTCTCCACATGCTCAGTTCTGAGAGATAAGTGTGTGTGAAAGCCGTACTTCAGCTAGCTTGTTGGGAACACAAAGTTTCTCTTCAGTTGCAAACTCCACTCCATACATATATATGGGGTGGTACTAGCTCCAACTCGGTTTTACAGTGAAAACTGCAGGAACTTCAAACCGGCACTAGGAAACAGACTGAGAAACCAGAGTAAAATTTCTCCTGCAAACCGTTCCCTTTGTGCTAGATGAACGAACGTCTCTCCACATGCTCAGTTCTGAGAGATAAGTGTGTGTGAATGCCGTCCTTCAGCTAGCTTGTTGGGAACACAAAGTTTCTCTTCAGTTGCAAACTCCACTCCATACATATATATGGGGAGGTACTAGCTCCAACTCGGTTTTACAGTGAAAACTGCAGGAACTTCAAACCGGCACTAGGAAACAGACTGAGAAACCAGAGTAAAAGTTTCTCCTGCAAACCGTTCCGTTTGTGCTAGATGAACGAACGTCTCTCCACATGCTCAGTTCTGAGAGATAAGTGTGTGTGAAAGCCGTCCTTCACCTAGCTTGTTGGGAACACAAAGTTTCTCTTCAGTTGCAAACTCCACTACATACATATATATGGGGAGGAACTAGCTCCAACCCGGTTTTACAGTGAAAAGTGCAGGAACTTCAAAACGGCACTAGGAAACAGACTGAGAAACCAGAGAAAAAGTTTCTCCTGCAACCCGTTCCCTTTGTGTTAGATGAACGAACGTCTCTCCACATGCTCAGTTCTGAGAGATAAGTGTGTGTGAAAGCCGTCCTTCACCTAGCTTGTTGGGAACACAAACTTTCTCTTCAGTTGCAAACTCCACTCCATACATATATATGGGGAGGTACTAGCTCCAACTCGGTTTTACAGTGAAAACTGCAGGAACTTCAAACCGGCACTAGGAAACAGACTGAGAAACCAGAGCAAAATTTCTCCTGCAACCCGTTCCCTTTGTGCTAGATGAACGAAAGTCTCTCCACATGCTCAGTTCTGAGAGATAAGTGTGTGTGAAAGCCGTCCTTCACCTAGCTTGTTGGGAACACAAAGTTTCTCTTCAGTTGCAAACTCCACTCCATACATATATATGGGGTGGTACTAGCTCCAACTCGGTTTTACAGTGAAAACTGCAGGAACTTCAAACCGGCACTAGGAAACAGACTGAGAAACCAGAGTAAAATTTCACCTGCAAACCGTTCCCTTTGTGCTAGATGAAAGAACGTCTCTCCACATGCTCAGTTCTGAGAGATAAGTGTGTGTGAATGCCGTCCTTCAGCTAGCTTGTTGGGAACACAAAGTTTCTCTTCAGTTGCAAACTCCACTCCATACATATATATGGGGAGGTTCTAGCTCCAACTCGGTTTTACAGTGAAAACTGCAGGAACTTCAAACCGGCACTAGGAAACAGACTGAGAAACCAGAGTAAAAGTTTCTCCTGCAAACCGTTCCGTTTGTGCTAGATGAACGAACGTCTCTCCACATGCTCAGTTCTGAGAGATAAGTGTGTGTGAAGCCGTCCTTCACTTAGCTTGTTGGGAACACAAAGTTTCTCTTCAATTGCAAACTCCACTTCATATATATATATGGGGAGGTACTAGCTCCAACACGGTTTTACAGTGAAAACTGCAGAAACTTCAAACCGGCACTAGGAAACAGACTGAGAAACCAGAGTTAAAGTTTCTCTTGCAACCCGTTCCATTTGTGCTAGATGAACGAACGTCTCTCCACATGCTCAGTTCTGAGAGATAAGTGTGTGTGAAAGCCGTCCTTCACCTAGCTTGTTGGGAACACAAAGTTTCTCTTCAGTTGCAAACTCCACTCCATATATATATATGGGGAGGAACTAGCTCCAAATCGGTTTTACAGTGAAAATTTCAGGAAATTCAAACCGGCACTAGGAAACAGACTGAGAAACCAGAGTAAAATTTTCTCCTGCAACCCGTTCCTTTTGTGCTAGATGAACGAACGTCTCTCCACATGCTCAGTTCTGAGAGATAAGTGTGTGTGAAAGCCGTCCTTTACCTAGCTTGTTGGGAACAAAAAGTTTCTCTTCAGTTGCAAACTCCACTCCATACATATATATGGGGAGGAACTAGCTCCAACTCGGTTTTACAGTGAAAAGTGCAGGAACTTCAAACCGGCACTAGGAAACAGACTGAGAAACCAGAGTAAAAGTTTCTCATGCAACCCGTTCCCTTTGTGCTAGATGAACTAACGTCTCTCCACATGCTCAGTTCTGAGAGATATGTGTGTGTGAAAGCCGTCCTTCACATAGCTTGTTGGGAACACAAAGTTTCTCTTCAGTTGAAAACTCCACTCCATACATATATATGGGGAGGTACTAGCTCCAACTCGGTTTTACAGTGAAAACTGCAGGAACTTCAAACCGGCACTAGGAAAAAGACTGAGAAACCAGAGTAAAATTTCTCCTGCAACCCGTTCCCTTTGTGCTAGATGAATGAACGTCTCTCCACATACTCAGTTCTGAGAGATAAGTGTGTGTGAAAGCCGTCCTTCACCTAGCTTGTTGGGAACACAAAGTTTCTATTCAGCTATAAACTCCACTCCATACATATATATGGGGAGGTACTAGCTCCAACTCGGTTTTACAGTGAAAACTGCAGGTTCTTCAAACCGTCACTAGGAAACAGACTGAGAAACCAGAGTAAAATTTCTCCTGCAACCCGTTCCCTTTGTGCTAGATGAACGTACGTCTCTCCACATGCTCAGTTCTGAGAGATAAGTGTGTGTGAAAGCCGTCCTTCACCTAGCTTGTTGGGAACACTAAGTTTCTCTTCAGTTGCAAACTCCACTCCATTCATATATATGGGAAGTACTAGCTCCAACACGGTTTTACAGTGAAAACTGCAGGAAATTCAAACCGGCACTAGGAAACAGACTGAGAAACCAGAGTTAAAGTTTCACCTGCAACCCGTTCCCTTTGTGCTAGATGAACGAACGTCTCTCCACATGCTCAGTTCTGAGAGATAAGTGTGTGTGAAAGCCGTCCTTCAACTAGCTTGTTGGGAACACAAAGTTTCTCTTCAGTTGCAAACCCCACTCCATACATATATATGGGGAGGTACTAGCTCCAACTCGGTTTTACAGTGAAAACTGCAGGAAATTCAAACAGGCACTAGGAAACAGACCGAGAAACCAGAGTAAAAATTTCACCTGCAACTCGTTCCCTTTGTGCTAGATGAATGAACGTCTCTCCACATGCTCAGTTCTGAGAGATAAGTGAGTGTGAAAGCCGCCCTTCACCTATATTGTTGGGAACACACAGTTTCTCTTCAGTTGCAAACTCCACTCCATACATATATATGGGGAGGTACTAGCCCCAACTCGGTTTTACAGTGATAACTGCAGGAACTTCAAACCGGCACTAATAATCAGACTGAGAAACCAGAGTAAAAGTTTCTCCTGCAACCCATTCCCTTTGTGCTAGATGAACGAACGTCTCTCCACATGCGCAGTTCTGAGAGATAAGTGTGTGTTAAAGCCGTCCTTCACCTAGCTTGTTGGGAACAAAATGTTTCTCTTCATTTGCAAACTCCACTCCATACATATATATGGGGAGGGACTAGCTCCAACTCGGTTTTACAGTGAAAACTGCAGGAACTTCAAACCGGCACTAGGAAACTGACTGAGAAACCAGAGAAAAAGTTTTCCCTGCAACCGGTTCCCTTTGTGCTAGATGAACGAACGTCTCTCCACATGCTCAGTTCTGAGAGATAATTATGTGTGAAAGCCGTCCTTCAGCTAGCTTGTTGGGAACACAAAGTTTCTCTTCAGTTGTAAACTCCACTCGATACATATATATGGGGAGGTACTAGCTCCAAATCGGTTTTACAGTGAAAAGTGCAGGAACTTCAAACCGGCACTAGGAATCAGACTGAGAAACCAGAGTAAAACTTTCTCCTGCAACCCGTTCCCTTTGTGCTAGATGAACGAATGTCTCTCCACATGCTCAGATCTGAGAGAAAAGTGTGTGTGAAAGCCTTCTTTCACCTAGCTTGTTGGGAACACAAAGTTTCTCTTCAGTTGCAAACTCCACTTCATACATATATAAGGGGAGGTACTAGCTCCAACTCGGTTTTGCAGTGAAAAGTGCAGGAACTTCAAACCGGCACTAGGAAACAGACTGAGAAACCAGAGTAAAAGTTTCTCCTGCAACCCGTTCCCTTTGTGCTAGATGAACGAACGTCTCTCCACATGCTCAGTTCTGAGAGATAAGTGTGTGTGAAAGCCGTCCTTCACTTAACTTGATAGGAATACAAAGTTTCTCTTCAGTTGCAAACTCCACTCCATACATATGTATGCGGAGGTACTAGCTCCAACTCGGTTTTACAGAGAAAACTGCAGGAACTTCAAACAGGCACTAGGAAACAGACCGAGAAACCAGAGTAAAAGTTTATCCTGCAACCCGTTCCCTTTGTGCTAGATGAACGAACGTCTCTCCATATGCTCAGTTCTGAGACATAATTGTGTGTGAAAGCCGTCCTGCACCTAGCTTGTTGGGAACACATAGTTTCTCTTCATTTGCAAACTCCACTCTATACATTTATATGGGGAGGTACTAGCTCCAACTCGGTTTTACAGTGAAAACTGCAGGAAAATCTAAACGGCACTAGGAAACAGAATGAGAAACCAGAGTAAAAGTTTCTCCTGCAACCTCTTCCCTTTGTGCTAGATGAACGAACGTCTCTCCACATGCTCAGTTCTGAGAGATAAGTGTGTGTGAAAGCCGTCCTTCACCTAGCTTTTTGGGAACACAAAGATTCTCTTCAGTTGCAAACTCCACTCCATACATATATATGGGGAGGTACTAGCTCCAACTCGGTTTTGCAGTGAAAACTGCAGGAATTTCAAACCGGCACTAGGAAACAGACTGAGAAACCAGAGTAAAAGTTTCTCCTGCAACCCGTTCCCTTTGTGCTAGATGAACGAACGTCTCTCCACATGCTCAGTTCTGAGAGATAATTGTGTGTGAAAGCCGTTCTTCACCTAGCTTGTTGGGAACACAAAGTTTCTCTTCAGTTGCAAACTCCACTCCATACATATATATGGGGAGGAACTAGCTCCAACTCGGTTTTACAGTGAAAACTGCAGGAACTTCAAACCGGTAGTAGGAAACAGACTGAGAAACCAGAGTAAAAGTTTCTCCTGCAACCCGTTCCTTTTGTGCTAGATGAACGAACGTCTCTCCACACGCTCAGTTCTGAGAGATAAGTGTGTGTGAAAGCCGTCCTTCACCTAGCTTGTTGGGAACACAAATTTTCTCTTCAGTTGCAAACTCCACTCGATACATATATTTGGGGAGGTACTGGCTTCAACTCGGTTTTACAGTGAAAACTGCAGGAACTTCAAACCGGCACTAGGAAACAGACTGAGAAACCAGAGTAAAAGTTTCTCCTGCAACCCGTTCCCTTTGTGCTAGATGAACGAACGTCTCTCCACATGCTCAGTTCTGAGAGATAAGTGTGTGTGAAAGCCGTCCTTCACCTAGCTTTTTGGGAACACAAAGTTTCTCTTCAGTTGCAAACTCCACTACATACATATATATGGGGAGGAACTAGCTCCAACCCGGTTTTACAGTGAAAAGTGCAGGAACTTCAAAACGGCACTAGGAAACAGACTGAGAAACCAGAGAAAAAGTTTCTCCTGCAAACCGTTCCCTTTGTGCTAGATGAACGAACGTCTCTCCACATGCTCAGTTCTGAGAGATAAGTGTGTGTGAAAGCCGTTCTTCACCTAGCTTGTTGGGAACACAAACTTTCTCTTCAGTTGCAAACTCCACTCCATACATATATATGGGGAGGTACTAGCTCCAACTCGGTTTTACAGTGAAAACTGCAGGAACTTCAAACCGGCACTAGGAAACAGACTGAGAAACCAGAGTAAAAATTCTCCTGCAACCCGTTCCCTTTGTGCTAGATGAACGAAAGTCTCTCCACATGTTCAGTTCTGAGAGATAAGTGTGTGTGAAAGCCGTCCTTCACATAGTTTGTTGGGAACACAAAGTTTCTCTTCAGTTGCAAACTCCACTCCATACATATATATGGGGAGGTACTAGCTCCAACTCGGTTTTACAGTGAAAACTGTAGGAACTTCAAACCGGCACTAGGAAACAGACTGAGAAACCAGAGTAAAATTTCTCCTGCAACCCGTTCCATTTATGCTAGATGAACGAAATTCTCTCCACATGCTCAGTTCTGAGAGATAAGTGTGTGTGAAAGCCGTCCTTCACCTAGCTTGTTGGGAACACAAAGTTTCTCTTCAGTTGCAAACTCCACTTCATACATATATATGGGGAGGTACTAGCTCCAACTCGGTTTTACAGTGAAAACTGCAGGAACTTCAAACCGGCACTAGGAAACAGACTGAGAAACCAGAGTAAAAGTTTCTCCTGCAACCCGTTCCCTTTGTGCTAGATGAACGAACGTCTCTCCACATGCTCAGTTCTGAGAGATAAGTGTGTGTGAAAGCCGTACTTCAGCTAGCTTGTTGGGAACACAAAGTTTCTCTTCAGTTGCAAACTCCACTCCATACATATATATGGGGTGGTACTAGCTCCAACTCGGTTTTACAGTGAAAACTGCAGGAACTTCAAACCGGCACTAGGAAACAGACTGAGAAACCAGAGTAAAATTTCTCCTGCAAACCGTTCCCTTTGTGCTAGATGAACGAACGTCTCTCCACATGCTCAGTTCTGAGAGATAAGTGTGTGTGAATGCCGTCCTTCAGCTAGCTTGTTGGGAACACAAAGTTTCTCTTCAGTTGCAAACTCCAATCCATACATATATATGGGGAGGTACTAGCTCCAACTCGGTTTTACAGTGAAAACTGCAGGAACTTCAAACCGGCACTAGGAAACAGACTGAGAAACCAGAGTAAAATTTCTCCTGCAAACCGTTCCCTTTGTGCTAGATGAACGAACGTCTCTCCACATGCTCAGTTCTGAGAGATAAGTGTGTGTGAAAGCCGTCCTTCACCTAGCTTGTTGGGAACACAAAGTTTCTCTTCAGTTGCAAACTCCACTCCATATATATATATGGGGAGGAACTAGCTTCAAATCGGTTTTACAGTGAAAAATGCAGGAACTTCAAACCGGCACTAGGAAACAGACTGAGAAACCAGAGTAAAAGTTTCTCCTGCAACCCGTTCCTTTTGTGCTAGATGAACGAACGTCTCTCCACATGCTCAGTTCTGAGAGATAAGTGTGTGTGAAAGCCGTCCTTCAACTAGCTTGTTGGGAACAAAAAGTTTCTCTTCAGTTGCAAACTCCACTCCAAACATATATATGGGGAGGAACTAGCTCCAACTCGGTTTTACAGTGAAAAGTTCAGGAACTTCAAACCGGCACTAGGAAACAGACTGAGAAACCAGAGTAAATGTTTCTCATGCAACCCGTTCCCTTTGTGCTAGATGAACTAAAGTCTCTCCACATGCTCAGTTCTGAGAGATATGTGTGTGTGAAAGCCGTCCTTCACATAGCTTGTTGGGAACACAAAGTTTCTCTTCAGTTGAAAACTCCACTCCATACATATATATGGGGAGGTACTAGCTCCAACTCGGTTTTACAGTGATAACTGCAGGAACTTCAAACCGGCACTAGGAATCAGACTGAGAAACCAGAGTAAAAGTTTCTCCTGCAACCCATTCCCTTTGTGCTAGATGAACGAACGTCTCTCCACATGCGCAGTTCTGAGAGTTAAGTGTGTGTGAAAGCCGTCCTTCACCTAGCTTGTTGGGAACAAAATGTTTCTCTTCATTTGCAGACTCCACTCCATACATATATATGGGGAGGGACTAGCTCCAACTCGGTTTTACAGTGAAAACTGCAGGAACTTCAAACCGGCACTAGGAAACAGACTGATAAACCAGAGTAAAATTTCTCCTGCAACCCGTTCCCTTTGTGCTAGATGAACGAACGTCTCTCCACATGCTCAGTTCTGAGAGATAAGTGTGTGTGAAAGCCGTCCTTCACCTAGCTTGTTGGGAACACTAAGTTTCTCTTCAGTTGCAAACTCCACTCCATACATATATATGGGGAGGTACTAGCTCCAACACGGTTTTACAGTGAAAACTGCAGGAACTTCAAACCGGCACTAGGAAACTGACTGAGAAACCAGAGTAAAAGTTTTTCCTGCAACCGGTTCCCTTTGTGCTAGATGAACGAACGTGTCTCCACATGCTCAGTTCTGAGAGATAAGTGTGTGTGAAAGCCGTCCTTCAGGTAGCTTGTTGGGAACACAAAGTTTCTCTTCAGTTGCAAACTCCACTCGATACATATATATGGGGAGGTACTAGCTCCAACTCGGTTTTACAGTGAAAAGTGCAGGAACTTCAAACCGGCACTAGGAATCAGACTGAGAAACCAGAGTAAAAGTTTCTCCTGCAACCCGTTCCTTTGTGCTAGATGAACGAACGTCTCTCCACATGCTCAGTTCTGAGAGATAAGTGTGTGTGAAAGCCGTCCTTCACCTAGCTTGTTGGGAACACAAAGATTCTCTTCAGTTGCAAACTCCATTTCATACATATATATGGGAAGGTTCTAGCTCCAACTCGGTTTTACAGTGAAAAGTGTAGGAACTTCAAACCGGCACTAGGAAACAGACTGAGAAACCAGAGTAAAAGTTTCTCCTGCAACCCGTTCCCTTTGTGCTAGATGAACGAACGTCTCTCCACATGCTCAGTTCTGAGAGATAATTGTGTGTGAAAGCCCTCCTTCACCTAGCTTGATAGGAATACAAAGATTCTCTTCAGTTGCAAACTCCAATCCATACATATGTATGCGGAGGTACTAGCCCCAACTCGGTTTTACAGTGATAACTGCAGGAACTTCAAACCGGCACTAGGAATCATACTGATAAACCAGAGTAAAATTTCTCCTGCAACCCGTTCCCTTTGTGCTAGATGAACGAACGTCTCTCCACATGCTCAGTTCTGAGAGATAAGTGTGTGTGAAAGCCGTCCTTCACCTAGCTTGTTGGGAACACAAAGTTTCTCTTCAGTTGCAAACTCCACTCCATACATATATATGGGGAGGGACTAGCTCCAACTCGGTTTTACAGTGAAAACTGCAGGAACTTCAAACCGGCACTAGGAAACTGACTGAGAAACCAGAGTAAAAGTTTTTCCTGCAACCGGTTCCCTTTGTGCTAGATGAACGAACGTGTCTCCACATGCTCAGTTCTGAGAGATAAGTGTGTGTAAAGCCGTCCTTCAGGTAGCTTGTTGGGAACACAAAGTTTCTCTTCAGTTGCAAACTCCACTCGATACATATATATGGGGAGGTACTAGCTCCAACTCGGTTTTACAGTGAAAAGTGCAGGAACTTCAAACCGGCACTAGGAATCAGACTGAGAAACCAGAGTAAAAGTTTCTCCTGCAACCCGTTCCCTTTGTGCTAGATGAACGAACGTCTCTCCACATGCTCAGTTCTGAGAGATAAGTGTGTGTGAAAGCCGTCCTTCACCTAGCTTGTTGGGAACACAAAGATTCTCTTCAGTTGCAAACTCCATTTCATACATATATATGGGAAGGTTCTAGCTCCAACTCGGTTTTACAGTGAAAAGTGTAGGAACTTCAAACCGGCACTAGGAAACAGACTGAGAAACCAGAGTAAAAGTTTCTCCTGCAACCCGTTCCCTTTGTGCTAGATGAACGAACGTCTCTCCACATGCTCAGTTCTGAGAGATAATTGTGTGTGAAAGCCCTCCTACACCTAGCTTGATAGGAATACAAAGATTCTCTTCAGTTGCAAACTCCAATCCATACATATGTATGCGGAGGTACTAGCTCCAACTCGGTTTTACAGAGAAAACTGCAGGAACTTCAAACCGGCACTAGGAAACAGACCGAGAAACCAGAGTAAATGTTTCTCCTGCAACCCGTTCCATTTGTGCAAGATGAACGAACGTCTCTCCACATTCTCAGTTCTGAGAGATAATTGTGTATGAAAGCCGTCCTTCACCTAGCTTGTTGGGAACACAAAGTTTCTCTTCAGTTGCAAACTCCACTCGACACATATATATGGGGAGGTACAAGCTCCAACTCGGTTTTACAGTGAAAACTGCAGAAACTTCAAACCGGCACTAGGAAACAGACTGAGAAACCAGAGTAAAAGTTTCTCCTGCAACCCGTTCCATTTGTGCTAGATGAACGAATGTCTCTCCACATGCGAAGTTCTGAGAGATAAGTGTGTTTGAAAGCCGTCCTTCACCTAGCTTTTTAGGAATACAAAGTTTCCCTTCAGTTGCAAACTCCAGTCCATACATATATATGCGGAAGTACTAGCTCCAACTCGGTTTTACAGAGAAAACTGCAGGAACTTCAAACCGGCACTAGGAAACAGACCGAGAAACCAGAGTAAAATTTTCTCCTGCAAACCGTTCCCTTTGTGCTAGATGAACGAACGTCTCTCCACATGCTCAGTTCTGAGAGATAAGTGTGTGTGAAAGCCGTCCTTCACCTAGCTTGTTGGGAACACAAAGTTTCTCTTCAGTTGCAAACTCCACTCCATACATATATATGGGGAAGTACTAGCTCCAACTCGGTTTTACAGTGAAAACTGCAGGAACTTCAAACAGGCACTAGGAAACAGACCGAGAAACCAGAGTAAAAATTTCTCCTGCAACACGTTCCCATTGTGATAGATGAATGAACGTCTCTCCACATGCTCAGTTCTGAGAGATAAGTGTGTGTGAAAGCCGTCCTTCACTTGCTTGTTGGGAACACAAAGTTTCTCTTCAGTTGCAAACTCCACTCCATACATGTATATGGGGATGTACTAGCTCCAACTCGGTTTTACAGGGTAAACTGCAGGAACTTCAAACCGGCACTAGGAAACAGAATGAGAAACCAGAGTAAAAGTTTCCCCTGCAACCCGTACCCTTTGTGCTAGATGAACGGACGTCTCTCCACATGCTCAGTTCGGAGAGATAATTGTGTGTGAAAGCCGTACTTCACCTAGCTTTTTGGGAACAAAAAGTCTCTCTTCAGTTGCAAACTCCACTCCATACATATATATGGGGAGGAACTAGCTCCAACTCGGTTTTACAGTGAAAACTGCAGGAACTTCAAACCGGCACTAGGAAACTGACTGAGAAACCAGAGTAAAAGATTCTCCTGCAAACCGTTCCCTTTGTGCTAAATGAACGAACGTCCCTCCACATGCTCAGTTCTGAGAGATAAGTGTGTGTGAAAGCCGTCCTTCACCTAGCTTGTTGGGAACACAAAGTTTCTCTTCATTTGCAAACTCCACTCCATACATATATATGGGGAGGGACTAGCTCCAACTCGGTTTTACAGTGAAAACTGCAGGAACTTCAAACCGGCACGAGGAAACAGACCGAGAAACCAGAGTAAAAGTTTCTCCTGCAACCCGTTCCCTTTGTGCAAGATGAACGAACGTTTCTCCACATTCTCAGTTCTGAGAGATAATTGTGTGTGAAAGCCTTCCTTCACCTAGCTTGTTGGGAACACAAAGTTTCTCTTCAGTTGCAAACTCCACTCGACACATATATATGGGGAGGTACAAGCTCCAACTCGGTTTTACAGTGAAAACTGCAGGAACTTCAAACCGGCACTAGGAAACAGACGGAGAAACCAGAGTAAAAGTTTCTCCTGCAACCCGTTCCCTTTATGCTAGATGAACGAACGACTCTCCACATGCTCAGTTCTGAGAGATAAGTGTGTGTGAAAGCCGTCCTTCACCTAGCTTGTTAGGAATACAAAGTTTCCCTTCAGTTGCAAACTCCAGTCCATACATATATATGCGGAGGTACTAGCTCCAACTCGGTTTTACAGAGAAAACTGCAGGAACTTCAAACCGGCACTAGGAACAGACCGAGAAACCAGAGTAAAAGTTTCACCTGCAACACGTTCCCTTTGTGCTAGATGAACGAACGTCTCTCCACATGCTCAGTTCTGAGAGATAAGCGTGTGTGAAAGCCGTCCTTCACCTAGCTTGTTGGGAACACAAAGTTTCTCTTCATTTGCAAACTCCACTCCATACATATATATGTGGAGGAACAAGCTCCAACTCGGTTTTACAGTGAAAACTGCAGGAACTTCAAACCAGCACTAGGAAACTGACTGAGAAACCAGAGTAAAAGTTTCTCCTGCAAACCGTTCCCTTTGTGCTAGATGAACGAACGTCTCTCCACATGCTCAGTTCTGAGAGATAAGTGTGTGTGAAAGCCGTCCTTCACCTAGCTTGTTGGGAACACAAAGTTTCTCTTCAGTTGCAAACTCCACTCCATACATATATATGGGGAGGTACTAGCTCCAACTCGGTTTTACAGTGAAAACTGCAGGAACTTCAAACCGGCACTAGGAAACAGACTGAGAAACCAGAGTAAAAGTTTTTCCTGCAACCCGTTCCGTTAGTGCTAGATGAACGAACGTCTCTCCACATGCTCAGTTCTGAGAGATAAGTGTGTGTGAAAGCCATTCTTCACCTAGCTTGTTGGGAACACAAAGTTTCTCTTCAGTTGCAAATTCCCCTCCATACATATATATGGGGAGGTACTATCTCCAACTCGGTTTTACAGTGAAAACTGCAGGAACTTCAAACCGGCACTAGGAAACAGACTGAGAAACCAGAGTAAAATTTTCCCTGCAAGCCGTTCCCTTTGTGCTAGATGAACGATCGTCTCTCCACATGCTCAGTTCTGAGAGATAAGTGTGTGTGAAAGCCGTCCTTCACCTAGCTTGTTGGGAACACAAAGTTTCTCTTCAGTTGCAAACTCCACTCCATACATATATATGGGGAAGTACTAGCTCCAACTCGGTTTTACAGTGAAAACTGCAGGAACTTCAAACAGGCACTAGGAAACAGACCGAGAAACCAGAGTAAAAATTTCTCCTGCAACTCGTTCCCTTTGTGATAGATGAATGAACGTCTCTCCACATGCTCAGTTCTGAGAGATAAGTGTGTGTGAAAGCCGTCCTTCACTTGCTTGTTGGGAACACAAAGTTTCTCTTCAGTTTCAAACTCCACTCCATACATGTATATGGGGATGTACTAGCTCCAACTCGGTTTTACAGTGTAAACTGCAGGTACTTCAAACCGGCAATAGGAAACAGACTGAGAAACCAGAGTAAAAGTTTCCCCTGCAACCCGTAACCTTTGTGCTAGATGAACGAACGTCTCTCCACATGCTCAGTTCGGAGAGATAAGTGTGTGTGAAAGCCGTACTTCACCTAGCTTGTTGGGAAAAAAAAGTTTCTCTTCAGTTGCAAACTCCACTCCATACATATATATGGGGAGGAACTAACTCCAACTCGGTTTTACAGTGAAAACTGCAGGAACTTCAAACCGGCACTAGGAAACAGTCTGAGAAACCAGAGTAAAAGTTTCTCCTGCAACCCGTTCCGTTTGTGCTAGATGAACGAACGTCTCTCCACATGCTCAGTTCTGTGACATAAGTGTCTGTGAAAGCCGTCGTTCACCTAGCTTGTTATGAATGCAAAGTTTCTCTTCAGTTGCAAAATCCACTCCATAAATATATATGCGGAGGTACTATTCCAAACTCGGTTTTACAGTGAAAATTGCAGGAACTTCAAACCGGCACTAGGAAACAGACTGAGAAACCAGAGTAAAACTTTCTCCTGCAAACCGTTCCCTTTGTGCTAGATGAACGAACGTCTCTCCACATGCTCACTTCTGAGAGATAAGTGTGTGTGAAAGCCGTCCTTCACCTAGCTTGTTGGGAACACAAAGTTTCTCTTCAGTTGCAAATTCCCCTCGATACATATATATGGGGATGTACTAGCTCCAACTCGGTTTTACAGTGAAAACTGCAGGAACTTCAAACCGGCAGTAGAAAACAGACTGAGAAACCAGAGTAAAAGTTTCTCCTGCAAACCGTTCCCGTTGTGCTAGATGAACGAACGACTCTCCACATGCTCAGTTCTGAGAGATAAGTGTGTGTGAAAGCCGTCCTTCACCTAGCTTGTTGGGAACACAAATTTTCTCTTCAGTTGCAATCTCCACTCCATTCATCTATATGGGGTACTACTAGCTGCAACTCGGTTTTACAGTGAAAACTGCAGGAACTTCAAACAGGCACTAGGAAACAGACCGAGAAACCAGAGTAAAAATTTCTCCTGCAACTCGTTCCTTTGTGCTAGATGAATGAACGTCTCTCCACATGCTCAGTTCTGAGAGATAAGTGAGTGTGAAAGCCGTCCTTCACCTAGCTTGTTGGGAACACAAAGTTTCTTTTCAGTTGCAAACTTCACTCCATACATATATATGGGGAGGTACAAGCTCCAACTCGGTTTTACAGTGAAAACTGCAGGAACTTCAAACCGGCACTAGGAAACAGACTGAGAAACCAGAGTAAAAGTTTCTCCTGCAACCCGTTCCTTTTGTGCTAGATGAACGAACGTCTCTCCACATGCTCAGTTCTGAGAGATAAGTGTGTGTGAAAGCCGTCCTTCACCTGCTTGTTGGGAACACAAAGTTACTCTTCAGTTGCAAACTCCACTCCATACATATATATGGGAAGGAACTAGCTCCAACTCGGATTTACAGTGAAAACTGCAGGAACTTCAAACCGGCACCAGGAAACAGACTGAGAAACCAGAGTAAGTGTTTCTCCTGCAACCCGTTCCCTTTGTGCTAGATGAACGAACGTCTCTCCACATGCGCAGTTCTGAGAGATAAGTGTGTGTGAAAGCCGTCCTTCACCTGCTTGTTGGGAACACAATGTTTCTCTTCAGTTGCAAACTCCACTCCATACATGTATATGGGGATGTACTAGCTCCAACTCGGTTTTACAGTGAAAACTGCAGGAACTTCAAACCGGCACTAGGAAACAGACTGAGAAACCAGAGTAAAATTTCCTCCTGCAAACCGTTCCCTTTGTGCTAGATGAACGAACGTCTCTCCACATGCTCAGTTCTGAGAGATAATTGTGTTTGAAAGCCGTGCTTCACCTAGCTTGTTGGGAACAAAAAGTTTCTCTACAATTGCAAACTCCACTCCATACATATATATGGGGAGGAACTATCTCCAACTCGGTTTTACAGTGAAAACTGCAGGAACTTCAAACCGGCACTAGGAAACAGACTGAGAAACCAGAGTAAAAGTTTCTCCTGCAACCCGTTCCCTTTGTGCTAGATGAATGAACGTCTCTCCACATGCTCAGTTCTGAGAGATAAGTGTGTGTGAAAGCCGTCCTTCACCTAGCTTTTTGGGAACACAAAGTTTCTCTTCAGTTGCAAACTCCACTCCATACATATATATGGGGAGGGACTAGCTCCAACTCGGTTTTACAGTGAAAACTGCAGGAACTTCAAACCGGCACTAGGAAACTGACTGAGAAACCAGAGTAAAAGTTTTTCCTGCAACCGGTTCCCTTTGTGCTAGATGAACGAACGTGTCTCCACATGCTCAGTTCTGAGAGATAAGTGTGTGTGAAAGCCGTCCTTCAGGAAGCTTGTTGGGAACACAAAGTTTCTCTTCAGTTGCAAACTCCACTCGATACATATATATGGGGAGGTACTAGCTCCAACTCGGTTTTACAGTGAAAAGTGCAGGAACTTCAAACCGGCACTAGGAATCAGACTGAGAAACCAGAGTAAAGTTTCTCCTGCAACCCGTTCCCTTTGTGCTAGATGAACGAACGTCTCTCCACATGCTCAGTTCTGAGAGATAAGTGTGTGTGAAAGCCGTCCTTCACCTAGCTTGTTGGGAACACAAAGATTCTCTTCAGTTGCAAACTCCATTTCATACATATATATGGGAAGGTTCTAGCTCCAACTCGGTTTTACAGTGAAAAGTGTAGGAACTTCAAACCGGCACTAGGAAACAGACTGAGAAACCAGAGTAAAAGTTTCTCCTGCAACCCGTTCCCTTTGTGCTAGATGAACGAACGTCTCTCCACATGCTCAGTTCTGAGAGATAATTGTGTGTGAAAGCCCTCCTTCACCTAGCTTGATAGGAATACAAAGATTCTCTTCAGTTGCAAACTCCAATCCATACATATTTATGCGGAGGTACTAGCTCCAACTCGGTTTTACAGAGAAAACTGCAGGAACTTCAAACCGGCACTAGGAAACAGACCGAGAAACCAGAGTAAAAGTTTCTCCTGCAACCCGTTCCATTTGTGCAAGATGAACGAACGTCTCTCCACATTCTCATTTCTGAGAGATAATTGTGTGTGAAAGCCGTCCTTCACCTAGCTTGTTGGGAACACAAAGTTTCTCTTCAGTTGCAAACTCCACTCGACACATATATATGGGGAGGTACAAGCTCCAACACGGTTTTACAGTGAAAACTGCAGGAACTTCAAACCGGCACTAGGAAACTGACTGAGAAACCAGAGTAAAAGATTCTCCTGCAAACCGTTCCCTTTGTGCTAAATTAACGAACGTCCCTCCACATGCTCAGTTCTGAGAGATAAGTGTGTGTGAAAGCCGTCCTTCACCTAGCTTGTTGGGAACACAAAGTTTCTCTTCATTTGCAAACTCCACTCCATACATATATATGGGGAGGGACTAGCTCCAACTCGGTTTTACAGTGAAAACTGCAGGAACTTCAAACCGGCACGAGGAAACAGACCGAGAAACCAGAGTAAAAGTTTCTCCTGCAACCCGTTCCCTTTGTGCTAGATAAACTAACGTCTCTCCACATTCTCAGTTCTGAGAGATAATTGTGTGTGAAAGCCGTCCTTCACCTAGCTTGTTGGGAACACAAAGTTTCTCTTCAGTTGCAAACTCCACTCGACAGATATATATGGGGAGGTACAAGCTCCAACTCGGTTTTACAGTGAAAACTGCAGGAAATTCAAACCGGCACTAGGAAACAGACTGAGAAACCAGAGTAAAAGTTTCTCCTGCAACCCGTTCCCTTTATGCTAGATGAACGAACGTCTCTCCACATGCTCAGTTCTGAGAGATAAGTGTGTGTGAAAGCCGTCCTTCACCTAGCTTGTTAGGAATACAAAGTTTCCCTTCAGTTGCAAACTCCAGTCCATACATATATATGCGGAGGTACTAGCTCCAACTCGGTTTTACAGAGAAAACTGCAGGAACTTCAAACCGGCACTAGGAAACAGACCGAGAAACCAGAGTAAAAGTTTCACCTGCAACCCGTTCCCTTTGTGCTAGATGAACGAACGTCTCTCCACATGCTCAGTTCTGAGAGATAAGCGTGTGTGAAAGCCGTCCTTCACCTAGCTTGTTGGGAACACAAAGTTTCTCTTCATTTGCAAACTCCACTCCATACATATATATGTGGAGGAACAAGCTCCAACTCGGTTTTACAGTGAAAACTGCAGGAACTTCAAACCAGCACTAGGAAACTGACTGAGAAACCAGAGTAAAAGTTTCTCCTGCAAACCGTTCCCTTTGTGCTAGATGAACGAACGTCTCTCCACATGCTCAGTTCTGAGAGATAAGTGTGTGTGAAAGCCGTCCTTCACCTAGCTTGTTGGGAAAACAAAGTTTCTCTTCAGTTGCAAACTCCACTCCATACAAATATATGGGGAGGTACTAGCTCCAACTCGGTTTTACAGTGAAAACTGCAGGAACTTCAAACCGGCACTAGGAAACAGACTGAGAATCCAGAGTAAAAGTTTTTCCTGCAACCCGTTCCGTTTGTGCTAGATGAACGAACGTCTCTCCACATGCTCAGTTCTGAGAGATATGTGTGTGTGAAAGCCATTCTTCACCTAGCTTGTTGGGAACACAAAGTTTCTCTTCAGTTGCAAATTCCCCTCCATACATATATATGGGGAGGTACTATCTCCAACTCGGTTTTACAGTGAAAACTGCAGGAACTTCAAACCGGCACTAGGAAACAGACTGAGAAACCAGAGTAAAATTTTCTCCTGCAAACCGTTCCCTTTGTGCTAGATGAACGAACGTCTCTCCACATGCTCACTTCTGAGAGATAAGTGTGTGTGAAAGCCGTCCTTCACCTAGCTTGTTGGGAACACAAAGTTTCTCTTCAGTTGCAAATTCCCCTCGATACATATATATGGGGATGTACTAGCTCCAACTCGGTTTTACAGTGAAAACTGCAGGAACTTCAAACCGGCAGTAGAAAACAGACTGAGAAACCAGAGTAAAAGTTTCTCCTGCAAACCGTTCCCGTTGTGCTAGATGAACGAACGACTCTCCACATGCTCAGTTCTGAGAGATAAGTGTGTGTGAAAGCCGTCCTTCACCTAGCTTGTTGGGAACACAAATTTTCTCTTCAGTTGCAATCTCCACTCCATTCATCTATATGGGGTACTACTAGCTGCAACTCGGTTTTACAGTGAAAACTGCAGGAACTTCAAACAGGCACTAGGAAACAGACCGAGAAACCAGAGTAAAAATTTCTCCTGCAACTCGTTCCTTTGTGCTAGATGAATGAACGTCTCTCCACATGCTCAGTTCTGAGAGATAAGTGAGTGTGAAAGCCGTCCTTCACCTAGCTTGTTGGGAACACAAAGTTTCTTTTCAGTTGCAAACTTCACTCCATACATATATATGGGGAGGTACAAGCTCCAACTCGGTTTTACAGTGAAAATTGCAGGAACTTCAAACCGGCACTAGGAAACAGACTGAGAAACCAGAGTAAAAGTTTCTCCTGCAACCCGTTCCTTTTGTGCTAGATGAACGAACGTCTCTCCACATGCTCAGTTCTGAGAGATAAGTGTGTGTGAAAGCCGTCCTTCACCTGCTTGTTGGGAACACAAAGTTACTCTTCAGTTGCAAACTCCACTCCATACATATATATGGGAAGGAACTAGCTCCAACTCGGATTTACAGTGAAAACTGCAGGAACTTCAAACCGGCACCAGGAAACAGACTGAGAAACCAGAGTAAGTGTTTCTCCTGCAACCCGTTCCCTTTGTGCTAGATGAACGAACGTCTCTCCACATGCGCAGTTCTGAGAGATAAGTGTGTGTGAAAGCCGTCCTTCACCTGCTTGTTGGGAACACAATGTTTCTCTTCAGTTGCAAACTCCACTCCATACATGTATATGGGGATGTACTAGCTCCAACTCGGTTTTACAGTGAAAACTGCAGGAACTTCAAACCGGCACTAGGAAACAGACTGAGAAACCAGAGTAAAATTTCCTCCTGCAAACCGTTCCCTTTGTGCTAGATGAACGAACGTCTCTCCACATGCTCAGTTCTGAGAGATAATTGTGTTTGAAAGCCGTGCTTCACCTAGCTTGTTGGGAACAAAAAGTTTCTCTACAATTGCAAACTCCACTCCATACATATATATGGGGAGGAACTATCTCCAACTCGGTTTTACAGTGAAAACTGCAGGAACTTCAAACCGGCACTAGGAAACAGACTGAGAAACCAGAGTAAAAGTTTCTCCTGCAACCCGTTCCCTTTGTGCTAGATGAATGAACGTCTCTCCACATGCTCAGTTCTGAGAGATAAGTGTGTGTGAAAGCCGTCCTTCACCTAGCTTTTTGGGAACACAAAGTTTCTCTTCAGTTGCAAACTCCACTCCATACATATATATGGGGAGGGACTAGCTCCAACTCGGTTTTACAGTGAAAACTGCAGGAACTTCAAACCGGCACTAGGAAACTGACTGAGAAACCAGAGTAAAAGTTTTTCCTGCAACCGGTTCCCTTTGTGCTAGATGAACGAACGTGTCTCCACATGCTCAGTTCTGAGAGATAAGTGTGTGTGAAAGCCGTCCTTCAGGAAGCTTGTTGGGAACACAAAGTTTCTCTTCAGTTGCAAACTCCACTCGATACATATATATGGGGAGGTACTAGCTCCAACTCGGTTTTACAGTGAAAAGTGCAGGAACTTCAAACCGGCACTAGGAATCAGACTGAGAAACCAGAGTAAAGTTTCTCCTGCAACCCGTTCCCTTTGTGCTAGATGAACGAACGTCTCTCCACATGCTCAGTTCTGAGAGATAAGTGTGTGTGAAAGCCGTCCTTCACCTAGCTTGTTGGGAACACAAAGATTCTCTTCAGTTGCAAACTCCATTTCATACATATATATGGGAAGGTTCTAGCTCCAACTCGGTTTTACAGTGAAAAGTGTAGGAACTTCAAACCGGCACTAGGAAACAGACTGAGAAACCAGAGTAAAAGTTTCTCCTGCAACCCGTTCCCTTTGTGCTAGATGAACGAACGTCTCTCCACATGCTCAGTTCTGAGAGATAATTGTGTGTGAAAGCCCTCCTTCACCTAGCTTGATAGGAATACAAAGATTCTCTTCAGTTGCAAACTCCAATCCATACATATTTATGCGGAGGTACTAGCTCCAACTCGGTTTTACAGAGAAAACTGCAGGAACTTCAAACCGGCACTAGGAAACAGACCGAGAAACCAGAGTAAAAGTTTCTCCTGCAACCCGTTCCATTTGTGCAAGATGAACGAACGTCTCTCCACATTCTCATTTCTGAGAGATAATTGTGTGTGAAAGCCGTCCTTCACCTAGCTTGTTGGGAACACAAAGTTTCTCTTCAGTTGCAAACTCCACTCGACACATATATATGGGGAGGTACAAGCTCCAACACGGTTTTACAGTGAAAACTGCAGGAACTTCAAACCGGCACTAGGAAACTGACTGAGAAACCAGAGTAAAAGATTCTCCTGCAAACCGTTCCCTTTGTGCTAAATTAACGAACGTCCCTCCACATGCTCAGTTCTGAGAGATAAGTGTGTGTGAAAGCCGTCCTTCACCTAGCTTGTTGGGAACACAAAGTTTCTCTTCATTTGCAAACTCCACTCCATACATATATATGGGGAGGGACTAGCTCCAACTCGGTTTTACAGTGAAAACTGCAGGAACTTCAAACCGGCACGAGGAAACAGACCGAGAAACCAGAGTAAAAGTTTCTCCTGCAACCCGTTCCCTTTGTGCTAGATAAACTAACGTCTCTCCACATTCTCAGTTCTGAGAGATAATTGTGTGTGAAAGCCGTCCTTCACCTAGCTTGTTGGGAACACAAAGTTTCTCTTCAGTTGCAAACTCCACTCGACAGATATATATGGGGAGGTACAAGCTCCAACTCGGTTTTACAGTGAAAACTGCAGGAAATTCAAACCGGCACTAGGAAACAGACTGAGAAACCAGAGTAAAAGTTTCTCCTGCAACCCGTTCCCTTTATGCTAGATGAACGAACGTCTCTCCACATGCTCAGTTCTGAGAGATAAGTGTGTGTGAAAGCCGTCCTTCACCTAGCTTGTTAGGAATACAAAGTTTCCCTTCAGTTGCAAACTCCAGTCCATACATATATATGCGGAGGTACTAGCTCCAACTCGGTTTTACAGAGAAAACTGCAGGAACTTCAAACCGGCACTAGGAAACAGACCGAGAAACCAGAGTAAAAGTTTCACCTGCAACCCGTTCCCTTTGTGCTAGATGAACGAACGTCTCTCCACATGCTCAGTTCTGAGAGATAAGCGTGTGTGAAAGCCGTCCTTCACCTAGCTTGTTGGGAACACAAAGTTTCTCTTCATTTGCAAACTCCACTCCATACATATATATGTGGAGGAACAAGCTCCAACTCGGTTTTACAGTGAAAACTGCAGGAACTTCAAACCAGCACTAGGAAACTGACTGAGAAACCAGAGTAAAAGTTTCTCCTGCAAACCGTTCCCTTTGTGCTAGATGAACGAACGTCTCTCCACATGCTCAGTTCTGAGAGATAAGTGTGTGTGAAAGCCGTCCTTCACCTAGCTTGTTGGGAAAACAAAGTTTCTCTTCAGTTGCAAACTCCACTCCATACAAATATATGGGGAGGTACTAGCTCCAACTCGGTTTTACAGTGAAAACTGCAGGAACTTCAAACCGGCACTAGGAAACAGACTGAGAATCCAGAGTAAAAGTTTTTCCTGCAACCCGTTCCGTTTGTGCTAGATGAACGAACGTCTCTCCACATGCTCAGTTCTGAGAGATATGTGTGTGTGAAAGCCATTCTTCACCTAGCTTGTTGGGAACACAAAGTTTCTCTTCAGTTGCAAATTCCCCTCCATACATATATATGGGGAGGTACTATCTCCAACTCGGTTTTACAGTGAAAACTGCAGGAACTTCAAACCGGCACTAGGAAACAGACTGAGAAACCAGAGTAAAATTTTCTCCTGCAAACCGTTCCCTTTGTGCTAGATGAACGATCGTCTCTCCACATGCTCAGTTCTGAGAGATAAGTGTGTGTGAAAGCCGTCCTTCACCTAGCTTGTTGGGAACACAAAGTTTCTCTTCAGTTGCAAACTCCACTCCATACATATATATGGGAAAGTACTAGCTCCAACTCGGTTTTACAGTGAAAACTGCAGGAACTTCAAACAGGCACTAGGAAACAGACTGAGAAACCAGAGTAAAAATTTCTCCTGCAACTCGTTCCCTTTGTGATAGATGAATGAACGTCTCTCCACATGCTCAGTTCTGAGAGATAAGTGTGTGTGAAAGCCGTCCTTCACTTGCTTGTTGGGAACACAAAGTTTCTCTTCAGTTTCAAACTCCACTCCATACATGTATATGGGGATGTACTAGCTCCAACTCGGTTTTACAGTGTAAACTGCAGGTACTTCAAACCGGCAATAGGAAACAGACTGAGAAACCAGAGTAAAAGTTTCCCCTGCAACCCGTACCCTTTGTGCTAGATGAACGAACGTCTCTCCACATGCTCAGTTCGGAGAGATAAGTGTGTGTGAAAGCCGTACTTCACCTAGCTTGTTAGGAACAAAAAGTTTCTCTTCAGTTGCAAACTCCACTCCATACATATATATGGGGAGGAACTAACTCCAACTCGGTTTTACAGTGAAAACTGCAGGAACTTCAAACCGGCACTAGTAAACTGACTGAGAAACCAGAGTAAAAGTTTCCCCTGAAAACCGTTCCCTTTGTGCTAGATGAACGAACGTCTCTCCACATGCTCACTTCTGAGAGATAAGTGTGTGTGAAAGCCGTCCTTCACCTAGCTTGTTGGGAACACAAAGTTTCTCTTCAGTTGCAAACTAAATTCGACACATATATATGGGGAGGTACTAGCTCCAACTCGGTTTTACAGTGAAAACTGCAGGAACTTCAAACCGGCACTAGGAAACAGACTGAGAAACCAGAGTAAAAGTTTCTCCTGCAACCCGTTCCGTTTGTGCTAGATGAACGAACGTCTCTCCACATGCTCAGTTCTGTGAGATAAGTGTCTGTGAAAGCCTTCCTTCACCTAGCTTGTTAGGAATGCAAAGTTTCTCTTCAGTTGCAAACTCCACTCCATAAATATATATGCGGAGGTACTATCTCAAACTCGGTTTTACAGTGAAAATTGCAGGAACTTCAAACCGGCACTAGGAAACAGACTGAGAAACCAGAGTAAAACTTTCTCCTGCAAACCGTTCCCTTTGTGCTAGATGAACGAACGTCTCTCCACATGCTCAGTTCTGAGAGATAAGTGTGTGTGAAAGCCGTGTTTCACCTAGCTTGTTGGGAACACAAAGTTTCTATTCAGTTGCAAACCCCACTCCATACATATATATGGGGAGGAAGTAGCTCCATCTCAGTTTTACAGTGAAAACTGCAGGAACTTCAAACCGGCACTAGGAAAAAGACTGAGAAACCAGAGTAAAAGTTTCTCCTGCAACCCGTTCCCTTTGTGCTAGATGAACGAACGTCTCTCCACATGCTCAGTTCTGAGAGATAAGTGTGTGTGAAAGCCGTCCTTCACCTAGCTTGTTGGGAACACAAAGTTTCTCTTCAGTTGCAAACTCTACTCCATACATATATATGGGGAGGTACTAGCTCCAACTCGCTTTTACAGTGAATACTGCAGGAACTTCAAACCGGCACTAGGAAACAGATTGAGAAACCAGAGTAAAAGTTTCTCCTGCAACCCGTTCCATTTGTGCTAGATGAACGAACGTCTCTCCACATGCTCAGTTCTGAGAGATAAGTGTGTGTGAAAGCCATTCTTCACCTAGCTTGTTGGGAACACAAAGTTTCTCTTCAGTTGCAAATTCCCCTCGATACATATATATGGGGATGTACTAGCTCCAACTCGGTTTTACAGTGAAAACTGCAGGAACTTCAAACCGGCAGTAGGAAACAGACTGAGAAACCAGAGTAAAATTTCTCCTGCAAACCGTTCCCGTTGTGCTAGATGAACGAACGACTCTCCACATGCTCAGTTCTGAGAGATAAGTGTGTGTGAAAGCCGTCCTTCACCTAGCTTGTTGGGAACACAAAGTTTCTCTTCAGTTGCAATCTCCACTCCATACATATATATGGGGTACTACTAGCTCCAACTCAGTTTTACAGTGAATACTGCAGGAACTTCAAACAGGCACTAGGAAACAGACCGAGAAACCAGAGTAAAAATTTCTCCTGCAACTCGTTCCTTTGTGCTAGATGAATGAACGTCTCTCCACATGCTCAGTTCTGAGAGATAAGTGAGTGTGAAAGCCGTCCTTCACCTAGCTTGTTGGGAACACAAAGTTTCTTTTCAGTTGCAAACTCCACTCCATACATATATATGCGGAGGTACAAGCTCCAACTCGGTTTTACAGTGAAAACTGCAGGAACTTCAAACCGGCACTAGGAAACAGACTGAGAAACCAGAGTAAAAGTTTCTCCTGCAACCCGTTCCTTTTGTGCTAGATGAACGAACGTCTCTCCACATGCTCAGTTCTGAGGGATAAGTGTGTGTGAAAGCCGTCCTTCACCTGCTTGTTGGGAACACAAAGTTACTCTTCAGTTGCAAACTCCACTCCATACATATATATGGGAAGGAACTAGCTCCAACTCGGATTTACAGTGAAAACTGCAGGAACTTCAAACCGGCACCAGGAAACAGACTGAGAAACCAGAGTAAGAATTTCTCCTGCAACCCGTTCCCTTTTTGCTAGATGAACGAACGTCTCTCCACATGCGCAGTTCTGAGAGATAAGTGTGTGTGAAAGCCGTCCTTCACCTGCTTGTTGGGAACACAATGTTTCTCTTCAGTTGCAAACTCCACTCCATACATGTATATGGGGATGTACTAGCTCCAACTCGGTTTTACAGTGAAAACTGCAGGAACTTCAAACCGGCACTAGGAAACAGACTGAGAAACCAGAGTAAAATTTCCTCCTGCAAACCGTTCCCTTTGTGCTAGATGAACGAACGTCTCTCCACATGATCAGTTCTGAGAGAAAATTGTGTGTGAAAGCCGTGCTTCACCTAGCTTGTTGGGAACAAAAAGTTTCTCTCCAATTGCAAACTCCACTCCATACATATATATGGGGAGGAACTATCTCCAACTCGGTTTTACAGTGAAAACTGCAGGAACTTCAAACCGGCACTAGGAAACAGACTGAGAAACCAGAGTAAAAGTTTCTCCTGCAACCCGTTCCCTTTGTGCTAGATGAATGAACGTCTCTCCACATGCTCAGTTCTGAGAGATAAGTGTGTGTGAAAGCCGTCCTTCACCTAGCTTTTTGGGAACACAAAGTTTCTCTTCAGTTGCAAACTCCACTCGATACATATATATGGTGAGGTACTAGCTCCAACTCGGTTTTACAGTGAAAAGTGCAGGAACTTCAAACCGGCACTAGGAAACAGACTGAGAAACCAGAGTAAAAGTTTCTCCTGCAACCCGTTCCCTTTGTGCTAGATGAACGAACGTCTCTCCACATGCTCAGTTCTGAGAGATAAGTGTGTGTGAAAGCCGTCCTTCAACTAGCATGTTAGGAATACAAAGTATCTCTTCAGTTGCAAACTCCACTCCATACATATGTAAGCGGAGGTACTAGCTCCAACTCGGTTTTACAGTGAAAACTGCATGAACTTCAAACCGGCACTAGGAAACAGACCGAGAAACCAGAGAAAAAGTTTCTCCTGCAACCCGTTCCCTTTGTGCTAGATGAACGAACGTCTCTCCACATGCTCAGTTCTGAGAGATAAGTGTGTGTGAAAGCCGTCCTTCACCTAGCTTGTTGGGAACACAAAGTTTCTCTTCAGTTGCTAACTCCACTCGACACATATATATGGGGAGGTACTAGCTCCAACTCGGTTTTACAGTGAAAACTGCAGGAACTTCAAACCGGCACTAGGAAACAGACTGAGAAACCACAGTAAAAGTTTCTCCTGCAACCCGTTCCCTTTGTGCTAGATGAACGAACGTCTCTCCACATGCTCAGTTATGAGAGATAAGTGTGTGTGACAGCCGTCCTTCACATAGCTTGTTAGGAATACAAAGTTTCTCTTCATTTGCAAACTCCACTCCATACATATATATGGGGAGGAACAAGCTCCAACTCGGTTTTACAGTGAAAACTGCAGGAAATTCAAACCGGCAGTAGGAAACAGACTGAGAAACCAGAGTAAAAGTTTCTCCTGCAAACCGTTCCCTTTGTGCTAGATGAACGCACGACTCTCCACATGCTCAGTTCTGAGAGATAAGTGTGTGTGAAAGCCGTCCTTCACCTAGCTTGTTGGGAACACTAAGTTTCTCTTCAGTTGCAAACTCCACTGCATACATATATATGGGGAGGTACTAGCTCCAACACGGTTTTACAGTGAAAACTGCAGGAACTTCAAACCGGCACTAGGAAACCGACTGAGAAACCAGAGTAAATTTTCTCCTGCAAACCGTTCCCTTTGTGCTAAATGAACGAACCTCCCTCCACATGCTCAGTTCTGAGAGATAAGTGTGTGTGAAAGCCGTCCTTCACCTAGCTTGTTGGGAACACAAAGTTTCTCTTCATTTGCAAACTCCACTCCATACATATATATGGGGAGGGACTAGCTCCAACTCGGTTTTACAGTGAAAACTGCAGGAACTTCCAACCGGCACTAGGAAACTGACAGAGAAACCAGAGTAAAAGTTTTTCCTGCAACCGGTTCCATTTGTGCTAGATGAACGAACGTGTCTCCACATGCTCAGTTCTGAGAGATAAGTGTGTGTGAAAGCCGTCCTTCAGGTAGCTTGTTGGGAACACAAAGTTTCTCTTCAGTTGCAAACTCCACTCGATACATATATATGGGGAGGTACTAGCTCCAACTCGGTTTTACAGTGAAAAGTGCAGGAACTTCAAACCGGCACTAGGAATCAGACTGAGAAACCAGAGTAAAAGTTTCTCCTGCAACCCGTTCCCTTTGTGCTAGATGAACGAACGTCTCTCCACATGCTCAGTTCTGAGAGATAAGTGTGTGTGAAAGCCGTCCTTCACCTAGCTTGTTGGGAACACAAAGATTCTCTTCAGTTGCAAACTCCATTTCATACATATATATGGGAAGGTTCTAGCTCCAACTCGGTTTTACAGTGAAAAGTGTAGGAACTTCAAACCGGCACTAGGAAACAGACTGAGAAACCAGAGTAAAAGTTTCTCCTGCAACCCGTTCCCTTTGTGCTAGATGAACGAACGTCTCTCCACATGCTCAGTTCTGAGAGATAATTGTGTGTGAAAGCCCTCCTTCACCTAGCTTGATAGGTATACAAAGATTCTCTTCAGTTGCAAACTCCAATCCATACATATGTATGCGGAGGTACTAGCTCCAACTCGGTTTTACAGAGAAAACTGCAGGAACTTCAAACCGGCACTAGGAAACAGACCGAGAAACCAGAGTAAAAGATTCTCCTGCAACCCGTTCCATTTGTGCAAGATGAACGAACGTCTCTCCACATTCTCAGTTCTGAGAGATAATTGTGTGTGAAAGCCGCCCTTCACCTAGCTTGTTGGGAACACAAAGTTTCTCTTCAGTTGCAAACTCCACTCGACACATATATAAGGGGAGGTACAAGCTCCAACATGGTTTTACAGTGAAAACTGCAGGAACTTCAAACCGGCACTAGGAAACAGACTGAGAAACCAGAGTAAAAGTTTCTCCTGCAACCCGTTCCCTTTGTGCTAGATGAACGAACGTCTCTCCACATGCTCAGTTCTGAGAGATAAGTGTGTGAAAGCCGTCCTTCACCTAGCTTGTTGGGAACACAAAGTTTCTCTTCATTTGCCAACTCCACTCCATACATATATATGTGGAGGAACAAGCTCCAACTCGGTTTTACAGTGAAAACTGCAGGAACTTCAAACCAGCACTAGGAAACTGACTGAGAAACCAGAGTAAAAGTTTCTCCTGCAAACCGTTCCCTTTGTGCTAGATGAACGAACGTCTCTCCACATGCTCAGTTCTGAGAGATAACTGTGTGTGAAAGCCGTCCTTCACCTAGCTTGTTGGGAACACAAAGTTTCTCTTCAGTTGCAAACTCCACTCCATACATATATATGGGGAGGTACTAGCTCCAACTCGGTTTTACAGGGAAAATTGCAGGAACTTCAAACCGGCACTAGGAACAGACTGAGAAACCAGAGTAATAGTTTCTCCTGCAACCCGTTCCGTTTGTGCTAGATGAACGAACGTCTCTCCACATGCTCATATCTGAGAGATAAGTGTGTGTGAATGCCATACTTCACCTAGCTTGTTGGGAACACAAAGTTTCTCTTCAGTTGCAAATTCCCCTCCATACATATATATGGGGAGGTACTAGCTCCAACTCGGTTTTACAGTGAAAACTGCAGGAACTTCAAACCGGCACTAGGAAACAGACTGAGAAACCAGAGTAAAATTTTCTCCTGCAAACCGTTCCCTTTGTGCTAGATGAACCAACGTCTCTCCACATGCTCAGTTCTGAGAGATAAGTGTGTGTGAAAGCCGTCCTTCACCTAGCTTGTTGGGAACACAAAGTTTCTCTTCAGTTGCAAACTCCACTCCATACATATATATGGGGAATTACTAGCTCCAACTCGGTTTTACAGTGAAAACTGCAGGAACTTCAAACAGGCACTAGGAAACAGACCGAGAAACCAGAGTAAAAATTTCTCCTGCAACTCGTTCCCATTGTGATAGATGAATGAACGTCTCTCCACATGCTCAGTTCTGAGAGATAAGTGTGTGTGAAAGCCGTCCTTCACTTGCTTGTTGGGAACACAAAGTTTCTCTTCAGTTGCAAACTCCACTCCATACATGTATATGGGGATGTACTAGCTCCAACTCGGTTTTACAGTGTAAACTGCAGGAACTTCAAACCGGCACTAGGAAACAGACTGAGAAACCAGAGTAAAAGTTTCCCCTGCAACCCGTACCCTTTGTGCTAGATGAACGGACGTCTCTCCACATGCTCAGTTCGGAGAGATAAGTGTGTGTGAAAGACGTACTTCACCTAGCTTTTTGGGAACAAAAAGTTTCTCTTCAGTTGCAAACTCCACTCCATACATATATATGGGGAGGAACTAGCTCCAACTCGGTTTTACAGTGAAAACTGCAGGAAATTCAAACCGGCACTAGGAAACTGACTGAGAAACCAGAGTAAAAGATTCTCCTGCAAACCGTTCCCTTTGTGCTAAATGAACGAACGTCCCTCCACATGCTCAGTTCTGAGAGATAAGTGTGTGTGAAAGCCGTCCTTCACCTAGCTTGTTGGGAACACAAAGTTTCTCTTCATTTGCAAACTCCACTCCTTACATATATATGGGGATGTACTAGCTCCAACTCGGTTTTACAGTGAAAACTGCAGGAACTTCAAACCGGCACGAGGAAACAGACCGAGAAACCAGAGTAAAAGTTTCTCCTGCAACCCGTTCCCTTTGTGCAAGATGAACGAACGTCTCTCCACATTCTCAGTTCTGAGAGATAATTGTGTGTGAAAGCCGTCCTTCACCTAGCTTGTTGGGAACACAAAGTTTCTCTTCAGTTGCAAACTCCACTCGACACATATATATGGGGAGGTACAAGCTCCAACTCGGTTTTACAGTGAAAACTGCAGGAACTTCAAACCGGCACTAGGAAACAGACTGAGAAACCAGAGTAAAAGTTTCTCCTGCAACCCGTTCCCTTTATGCTAGATGAACGAACGTCTCTCCACATGCTCAGTTCTGAGAGATAAGTGTGTGTGAAAGCCGTCCTTCACCTAGCTTGTTAGGAATACAAAGTTTCCCTTCAGTTGCAAACTCCAGTCCATACATATATATGCGGAGGTACTAGCTCCAACTCGGTTTTACAGAGAAAACTGCAGGAACTTCAAACCGGCACTAGGAAACAGACCGAGAAACCAGAGTAAAAGTTTCACCTGCAACCCGTTCCCTTTGTGCTAGATGAACGAACGTCTCTCCACATGCTCAGTTCTGAGAGATAAGCGTGTGTGAAAGCCGTCCTTCACCTAGCTTGTTGGGAACACAAAGTTTCTCTTCATTTGCAAACTCCACTCCATACATATATATGTGGAGGAACAAGCTCCAACTCGGTTTTACAGTGAAAACTGCAGGAACTTCAAACCAGCACTAGGAAACTGACTGAGAAACCAGAGTAAAAGTTTCTCCTGCAAACCATTCCCTTTGTGCTAGATGAACGAACGTCTCTCCACATGCTCAGTTCTGAGAGATAAGTGTGTGTGAAAGCCGTCCTTCACCTAGCTTGTTGGGAACACAAAGTTTCTCTTCAGTTGCAAACTCCACTCCATACATATATATGGGGAGGTACTAGCTCCAACTCGGTTTTACAGTGAAAACTGCAGGAACTTCAAACCGGCACTAGGAAACAGACTGAGAAACCAGAGAAAAAGTTTTTCCTGCAACCCGTTCCGTTTGTGCTAGATGAACGAACGTCTCTCCACATGCTCAGTTATGAGAGATAAGTGTGTGTGAAAGCCATTCTTCACCTAGCTTGTTGGGAACACAAAGTTTCTCTTCAGTTGCAAATTCCCCTCCATACATATATATGGGGAGGTACTATCTCCAACTCGGTTTTACAGTGAAAACTGCAGGAACTTCAAACCGGCACTAGGAAACAGACTGAGAAACCAGAGAAAAATTTTCTCCTGCAAACCGTTCCCTTTGTGCTAGATGAACGATCGTCTCTCCACATGCTCAGTTTTGAGAGATAAGTGTGTGTGAAAGCCGTCCTTCACCTAGCTTGTTGGGAACACAAAGTTTCTCTTCAGTTGCAAACTCCACTCCATACATATATATGGGGAAGTACTAGCTCCAACTCGGTTTTACAGTGAAAACTGCAGGAACTTCAAACAGGCACTAGGAAACAGACCGAGAAACCAGAGTAAAAATTTCTCCTGCAACTCGTTCCCTTTGTGATAGATGAATGAACGTCTCTCCACATGCTCAGTTCTGAGAGATAAGTGTGTGTGAAAGCCGTCCTTCACTTGCTTGTTGGGAACACAAAGTTTCTCTTCAGTTTCAAACTCCACTCCATACATGTATATGGGGATGTACTAGCTCCAACTCGGTTTTACAGTGTAAACTGCAGGTACTTCAAACCGGCAATAGGAAACAGACTGAGAAACCAGAGTAAAAGTTTCCCCTGCTACCCGTACCCTTTGTGCTAGATGAACGAACGTCTCTCCACATGCTCAGTTCGGAGAGATAAGTGTGTGTGAAAGCCGTACTTCACCTAGCTTTTTGGGAACAAAAAGTTTCTCTTCAGTTGCAAACTCCACTCCATACATATATATGGGGAGGAACTAGCTCCAACGCGGTTTTACAGTGAAAACTGCAGGAACTTCAAACCGGCACTAGGAAACTGACTGAGAAACCAGAGTAAAAGATTCTCCTGCAAACCGTTCCCTTTGTGCTAAATGAACGAACGTCCCTCCACATGCTCAGTTCTGAGAGATAAGTGTGTGTGAAAGCCGTCCTTCACCTAGCTTGTTAGGAATACAAAGTTTCCCTTCAGTTGCAAACTCCAGTCCATACATATATATGCGGAGGTACTAGCTCCAACTCGGTTTTACAGAGAAAACTGCAGGAACTTCAAACCGGCACTAGGAAACAGACCGAGAAACCAGAGTAAAAGTTTCACCTGCAACCCGTTCCCTTTGTGCTAGATGAACGAACGTCTCTCCACATGCTCAGTTCTGAGAGATAAGCGTGTGTGAAAGCCGTCCTTCACCTAGCTTGTTGGGAACACAAAGTTTCTCTTCATTTGCAAACTCCACTCCATACATATATATGTGGAGGAACAAGCTCCAACTCGGTTTTACAGTGAAAACTGCAGGAACTTCAAACCAGCACTAGGAAACTGACTGAGAAACCAGAGTAAAAGTTTCTCCTGCAAACCGTTCCCTTTGTGCTAGATGAACGAACGTCTCTCCACATGCTCAGTTCTGAGAGATAAGTGTGTGTGAAAGCCGTCCTTCACCTAGCTTGTTGGGAACACAAAGTTTCTCTTCAGTTGCAAACTCCACTCCATACATATATATGGGGAGGTACCAGCTCCAACTCGGTTTTACAGTGAAAACTGCAGGAACTTCAAACCGGCACTAGGAAACAGACTGAGAAACCAGAGTAAAAGTTTTTCCTTCAACCCGTTCCGTTTGTGCTAGATGAATGAACGTCTCTCCACATGCTCAGTTATGAGAGATAAGTGTGTGTGAAAGCCATTCTTCACCTAGCTTGTTGGGAACACAAAGTTTCTCTTCAGTTGCAAATTCCCCTCCATACATATATATGGGGAGGTACTATCTCCAACTCGGTTTTACAGTGAAAACTGCAGGAACTTCAAACCGGCACTAGGAAACAGACTGAGAAACCAGAGTAAAATTTTCTCCTGCAAACCGTTCCCTTTGTGCTAGATGAACGATCGTCTCTCCACATGCTCAGTTCTGAGAGATAAGTGTGTGTGAAAGCCGTCCTTCACCTAGCTTGTTGGGAACACAAAGTTTCTCTTCAGTTGCAAACTCCACTCCATACATATATATGGGGAAGTACTAGCTCCAACTCGGTTTTACAGTGAAAACTGCAGGAACTTCAAACAGGCACTAGGAAACAGACCGAGAAACCAGAGTAATAATTTCTCCTGCAACTCGTTCCCTTTGTGATAGATGAATGAACGTCTCTCCACATGCTCAGTTCTGAGAGATAAGTGTGTGTGAAAGCCGTCCTTCACTTGCTTGTTGGGAACACAAAGTTTCTCTTCAGTTTCAAACTCCACTCCATACATGTATATGGGGATGTACTAGCTCCAACTCGGTTTTACAGTGTAAACTGCAGGTACTTCAAACCGGCAATAGGAAACAGACTGAGAAACCAGAGTAAAAGTTTCCCCTGCAACCCGTACCCTTTGTGCTAGATGAATGAACGTCTCTCCACATGCTCAGTTCGGAGAGATAAGTGTGTGTGAAAGCCGTACTTCACCTAGCTTTTTGGGAACAAAAAGTTTCTCTTCAGTTGCAAACTCCACTCCATACATATATATGGGGAGGAACTAACTCCAACTCGGTTTTACAGTGAAAACTGCAGGAACTTCAAACCGGCACTAGGAAACTGACTGAGAAACCAGAGTAAAAGTTTCTCCTGAAAACCGTTCCCTTTGTGCTAGATGAACGAACGTCTCTCCACATGCTCACTTGTGAGAGATAAGTGTGTGTGAAAGCCGTCCTTCACCTAGCTTGTTGGGAACACAAAGTTTCTCTTCAGTTGCAAACTCCATTCGACACATATATATGGGGAGGTACTAGCTCCAACTCGGTTTTACAGTGAAAACTGCAGGAACTTCAAACCGGAACTAGGAAACAGACTGAGAAACCAGAGTAAAAGTTTCTCCTGCAACCCGTTCCGTTTGTGCTAGATGAACGAACGTCTCTCCACATGCTCAGTTCTGTGAGATAAGTGTCTGTGAAAGCCGTCCTTCACCTAGCTTGTTAGGAATGCAAAGTTTCTCTTCAGTTGCAAACTCCACTCCATAAATATATATGCGGAGGTACTATCTCAAACTCGGTTTTACAGTGAAAATTGCAGGAACTTCAAACCGGCACTAGGAAACAGACTGAGAAACCAGAGTAAAAGTTTCTCCTGCAAACCGTTCCCTTTGTGCTAGATGAACGAACGTTTCTCCACATGCTCAGTTCTGAGAGATAAGTGTGTGTGAAAGCCGTGTTTCACCTAGCTTGTTGGGAACACAAAGTTTCTATTCAGTTGCAAACCCCACTCCATACATATATATGGGGAGGAACTAGCTCCATCTCGGTTTTACAGTGAAAACTGCAGGAACTTCAAACCGGCACTAGGAAACAGACTGAGAAACCAGAGTAAAAGTTTCTCCTGCAACCCGTTCCATTTGTGCTAGATGAACGAACGTCTCTCCACATGCTCAGTTCTGAGAGATAAGTGTGTGTGAAAGCCGTCCTTCACCTAGCTTTTTGGGAACACAAAGTTTCTCTTGAGTTGCAAACTCCACTCGATACATATATATGGTGAGGTACTAGCTCCAACTCGGTTTTACAGTGAAAAGTGCAGGAACTTCAAACCGGCACTAGGAAACAGACTGAGAAACCAGAGTAAAAGTTTCTCCTGCAACCCGTTCCCTTTGTGCTAGATGAACGAACGTCTCTCCACATGCTCAGTTCTGAGAGATAAGTGTGTGTGAAAGCCGTCCTTCAACTAGCATGTTAGGAATACAAAGTATCTCTTCAGTTGCAAACTCCACTCCATACATTGTAAGCGGAGGTACTAGCTCCAACTCGGTTTTACAGTGAAAACTGCATGAACTTCAAACCGGCACTAGGAAACAGACCGAGAAACCAGAGAAAAAGTTTCTCCTGCAACCCGTTCCCTTTGTGCTAGATGAACGAACGTCTTTCCACATGCTCAGTTCTGAGAGATAAGTGTGTGTGAAAGCCGTCCTTCACCTAGCTTGTTGGGAACACAAAGTTTCTCTTCAGTTGCTAACTCCACTCGACACATATATATGGGGAGGTACTAGCTCAAACTCGGTTTTACAGTGAAAACTGCAGGAACTTCAAACCGGCACTAGGAAACAGACTGAGAACCCAGAGTAAAATTTTCACCTGCAACCCGTTCCCTTTGTGCTAGATGAACGAACGTCTCTCCACATGCTCAGTTATGAGAGATAAGTGAGTGTGAAAGCCGTCCTTCACCTACCTTGTTGGGAACACAAAGTTTCTTTTCAGTTTCAAACTCCACTCCATAAATGTATATGGGGAGGTACAAGCTCCAACTCGGTTTTACAGTGAAAACTGCAGGAACTTCAAACCGGCACTAGGAAACAGACTGAGAAACCAGAGTAAAAGTTTCTCCTGCAACCCGTTCCCTTTGTGCTAGATGAACGAACGTCTCTCCACATGCTCATTTCTGAGAGATAAGTGTGTGTGAAAGCCGTCCTTCACCTGCTTGTTGGGAACACAAAGTTACTCTTCTGTTGCAAACTCCACTCCATACATATATATGGGAAGGAACTAGCTCCAACTCGGTTTTACAGTGAAAACTGCAGGAACTTCAAACCGGCACCAGGAAACAGACTGAGAAACCAGAGTAAAAGTTTCTCCTGCAACCCGTTCCCTTTGTGCTAGATGAACGAACGTCTCTCCACATGCGCAGTTCTGAGAGATAAGTGTGTGTGAAAGCCGTCCTTCACCTGCTTGTTGGGAACACAAAGTTTCTCTTCAGTTGCAAACTCCACTCCATACATGTATATGGGGAAGTACTAGCTCCAACTCGGTTTTACAGTGAAAACTGCAGGAACTTCAAACCGGCACTAGGAAACAGACCGAGAAACCAGAGAAAAAGTTTCTCCTGCAACCCGTTCCCTTTGTGCTAGATGAACGAACGTCTCTCCACATGCTCAGTTCTGAGAGATAAGTGTGTGTGAAAGCCGTCCTTCACCTAGCTTGTTGGGAACACAAAGTTTCTCTTCAGTTGCTAACTCCACTCGACACATATATATGGGGAGGTACTAGCTCCAACTCGGTTTTACAGTGAAAACTGCAGGAACTTCAAACCGGCTCTAGGAAACAGACTGAGAAACCACAGTAAAAGTTTCTCCTGCAACCCGTTCCCTTTGTGCTAGATGAACGAACGTCTCTCCACATGCTCAGTTATGAGAGATAAGTGTGTGTGACAGCCGTCCTTCACATAGCTTGTTAGGAATACAAAGTTTCTCTTCATTTGCAAACTCCACTCCATACATATATATGGGGAGGAACAAGCTCCAACTCGGTTTTACAGTGAAAACTGCAGGAACTTCAAACCGGCACTAGGAAACAGACTGAGAAACCTGAGTAAAAGTTTCTCCTGCAACTCGTTCCCTTTGTGCTAGATGAACGAACGTCTCTCCACATGCTCAGTTCTGAGAGATAAGTGTGTGTGAAAGCCGTCCTTCACCTAGCTTGTTGGGAACACAAAGTTTCTCTTCAGTTGCAAACCCCACTCCATACATATATATGGGGAGAAACTATCTCCAAATCGGTTTTACAGTGAAAAGTGCAGGAACTTCAAACCGGCACTAGGAAACAGTCTGAGAAACCACAGTAAAGTTTCTCCTGCAAACCGCTCCCTTTGTGCTAGATGAACGAACGTCTCTCCACATGCTCAGTTCTGAGAGATAAGTGTGTTTGAAAGCCGTCCTTCACCTAGCTTGTTAGGAATACAAAGTATCTCTTCAGTTGCAAACTCCTCTCCATACATATGTAAGCGGAGGTACAATCTCCAAATCGGTTTTACAGTGAAAACTGCAGGAAATTCAAACCGGCACTAGGAAACAGACCGAGAAACCAGAGTAAAAGTTTCTCCTGCAACCCGTTCCCTTTGTGCTACATGAACGAACGTCTCTCCACAATCTCAGTTCTGAGAGATAAGTGTGTGTGAAAGCCGTCCTTCACCTAGCTTTTTGGGAACACAAAGTTTCTCTTCAGTTGCAAACTCCACTCGACACATATATATGGGGAGGTACAAGCTCCAACTCGGTTTTACAGTGAAAACTGCAGGAACTTCAAACCGGCACTAGGAAACAGACTGAGAAACCAGAGTAAAAGTTTCCCCTGCAACCCGTTCCCTTTGCGCTAGATGAACGAACGTCTCTCCACATGCTCAGTTCTGAGAGATAAGTGTGTGTGAAAGCCGTCCTTCACCTATCTTGTTAGGAATACAAAGATTCTCTTCATTTGCAAACTCCACTCCATACAAATATATGGGGAGGAACAAGCTCCAACTCGGTTTTACAGTGAAAACTGCAGGAACTTCAAACCGGCACTAGGAAACAGACTGAGAAAACAGAGTAAAAGTTTCTCCTGCAACCCGTTCCCTTTGTGCTAGATGAACGAACGTCTCTCCACATGCTCAGTTCTGAGAGATAAGTGTGTGTGAAAGCCGTCCTTCACCTAGCTTTTTGGGAACACAAAGTTTCTCTTCAGTTGCAAACCCCACTCCATACATATATATGGGGAGGAACTAGCTCCAACTCGGTTTTACAGTGAAAAGTGCAGGAACTTCAAACCGGCACTAGGAAACAGACTGAGAAACCAGAGTAAAAGTTTCTCCTGCAACCCGTTCCCTTTGTGCTAGATGAACGAACGTCTCTCCACATGCTCAGTTCTGAGAGATAAGTGTGTGTGAAAGCCGTCCTTCACCTAGCTTGTTAGGAATACAAAGTATCTCTTCAGTTGCAAACTCCACTCCATACATATGTAAGCGGAGGTACTAGCTCCAACTCGGTTTTACAGTGAAAACTGCAGGAACTTCAAACCGGCACTAGGAAAGAGACCGAGAAAACAGAGTAAAAGTTTCTCCTGCAACCCGTTCCTTTTGTGCTAGATGAACGAACGTCTCTCCACATTCTCAGTTCTGAGAAATAAGTGTGTGTGAAAGCCGTCCTTCACCTAGCTTGTTGGGAACACAAAGTTTCTCTTCAGTTGCAAACTCCACTCGACACATATATATGGGGAGGTACTAGCTCCAACTCGGTTTTACAGTGAAAACTGCAGGAACTTCAAACCGGCACTAGGAAACAGACTGAGAAACCAGAGTAAAAGTTTCTCCTGCAACCCTTTCCCTTTGTGCTAGATGAACGAACGTCTCTACACATGCTCAGTTCTGAGAGATAAGTGTGTGAAAGCCGTCTTCACCTAGCTTGTTAGGAACACAAAGTTTCTCTTCATTTGCAAACTCCACTCCATACATATATATGGGGAGGAACAAGCTCCAACTCGGTTTTACAGTGAAAACTGCAGGAACTTCAAACCGGCACTAGGAAACAGACTGAGAAACCAGAGTAAAAGTTTCTCCTGCAACCCGTTCCATTTGTGCTAGATGAACGAACGTCTCTCCACATGCTCAGTTCTGAGAGATAATTGTGTGTGAAAGCCGTCCTTCACCTAGCTTGTTGGGAACACAAAGTTTCTCTTCAGTTGCAAACCCCACTCCATACATATATATGGGGAGGAACTAGCTCCAACTCGGTTTTACAGTGAAAAGTGCAGGAACTTCAAACAGGCACTTGGAAACAGACAGAGAAACCAGAGTTAAAGTTTCTCATGCAACCCGTTCCCTTTGTGCTAGATGAACGAACGTCTCTCCACATGCTCAGTTCTGAGAGAAAAGTGTGTGTGAAAGCCGTCCTTCACCTAGCTTGTTGGGAACACAAAGATTCTCTTCAGTTGCAAACTCCACTCTATACATATATATGGGGAGGTACTAGCTCCAACTCGGTTTTACAGTGAAAACTGCAGGAACTTCAAACCGGCACTAGGAAACAGACTGAGAAACCACAGTAAAATTTTCTCCTGCAACCCGTTCCCTTTGTGCTAGATGAACGAACGTCTCTCCACATGCTCAGTTCTGAGAGATAAGTATGTGTGAAAGCCGTCCTTCACCTAGCTTGTTGGGAATACAAAGTTTCTCTTCAGTTGCAAACTCCACTCCATACAAATGTATGAGGAGGTACAAGCTCCAACTCGGTTTTACAGTGAAAAGTGCAGGAACTTCAAACCGGCACTAGGAAACAGACCGAGAAACCAGAGTAAAAGTTTCTCCTGCAACCCGTTCCCTTTTTGCTAGATGAACGAACGTCTCTCCACATTCTCAGTTCTGAGAGATAAGTGTGTGTGAAAGCCGTCCTTCACCTAGCTTGTTGGGAACACAAAGTTTCTCTTCAGTTGCAAACTCCACACGATACATATATATGGGGAGGTACTAGCTCCAACTCGGTTTTACAGTGAAAACTGCAGGAACTTCAAACCGGCACTAGGAAACAGACTGAGAAACCAGAGTAAAAGTTTCTCCTGCAACCCGTTCCCTTTGTGCTAGATGAACGAACTTCTCTCCACATGCTCAGTTCTGAGAGATAAGTGTGTGTGAAAGCCGTCCTTCACCTAGCTTGTTAGGAATACAAAGTTTCTCTTCAGTTGCCAATTCCACTCCATACATATATATGCGGAGGTACTAGCTCCAACTCGGTTTTACAGTGAAACCTGCAGGAACTTCAAACCGGCACCAGGAAACAGACTGAGAAACCAGAGTAAAAGTTTCTCCTGCAACCCGTTCCCTTTGTGCTAGATGAACGAACGTCTCTCCACTAGCTCAGTTCTGAGAGATATGTGTGTGTGAAAGCCGTACTTCACCTAGCTTGTTGGGATCACAAAGTTTCTCTTAAGTTGCAAACTCCACTCCATACATATATATGGGGAGGAACAAGCTCCAACTCGGTTTTACAGTGAAAAGTGCAGGAACTTCAAACCGGCACTAGGAAACAGACTGAGAAACCACAGTAAAATTTTCTCCTGCAACCCGTTCCCTTTGTGCTAGATGAACGAACGTCTCTCCACATGCTCAGTTCTGAGAGAAAAGTGTGTGTGAAAGCCGTCCTTCACCTAGCTTGTTGGGAACACAAAGATTCTCTTCAGTTGCAAACTCCACTCTATACATATATATGGGGAGGTACTAGCTCCAACTCGGTTTTACAGTGAAAACTGCAGGAACTTCAAACCGGCACTAGGAAACAGACTGAGAAACCACAGTAAAATTTTCTCCTGCAACCCGTTCCCTTTGTGCTAGATGAACGAACGTCTCTCCACATGCTCAGTTCTGAGAGATAAGTATGTGTGAAAGCCGTCCTTCACCTATCTTGTTAGGAATACAAAGTTTCTCTTCAGTTGCAAACTCCACTCCATACAAATGTATGAGGAGGTACAAGCTCCAACTCGGTTTTACAGTGAAAAGTGCAGGAACTTCAAACCGGCACTAGGAAACAGACAGAGAAACCAGAGTAAAAGTTTCTCCTGCAACCCGTTCCCTTTTTGCTAGATGAACGAACGTCTCTCCACATTCTCAGTTCTGAGAGATAAGTGTGTGTGAAAGCCGTCCTTCACCTAGCTTGTTGGGAACACAAAGTTTCTCTTCAGTTGCAAACTCCACACGATACATATATATGGGGAGGTACTAGCTCCAACTCGGTTTTACAGTGAAAACTGCAGGAACTTCAAACCGGCACTAGGAAACAGACTGAGAAACCAGAGTAAAAGTTTCTCCTGCAACCCGTTCCCTTTGGCTAGATGAACGAACTTCTCTCCACATGCTCAGTTCTGAGAGATAAGTGTGTGTGAAAGCCGTCCTTCACCTAGCTTGTTAGGAATACAAAGTTTCTCTTCAGTTGCAAATTCCACTCCATACATATATATGCGGAGGTACTAGCTCCAACTCGGTTTTACAGTGAAACCTGCAGGAACTTCAAACCGGCACCAGGAAACAGACTGAGAAACCAGAGTAAAAGTTTCTCCTGCAACCCGTTCCCTTTGTGCTAGATGAACGAACGTCTCTCCACTAGCTCAGTTCTGAGAGATATGTGTGTGTGAAAGCCGTACTTCACCTAGCTTGTTGGGATCACAAAGTTTCTCTTAAGTTGCAAACTCCACTCCATACATATATATGGGGAGGAACAAGCTCCAACTTGGTTTTACAGTGAAAACTGCAGGAACTTCAAACCGGCACTGTGAAACATACTGAGAAACCAGAGTAAAAGTTTCTCCTGCAACCCGTTCTTTGTGCTAGATGAACGAACGTCTCTCCACATGCTCAGTTCTCAGAGATAAGTGTGTGTGAAAGCCGTCCTTCACCTAGCTTGTATGGAACACAAAGATTCTCTTCAGTTGCAAACTCCACTCGATACATATATATTGGGAGGTACTAGCTCCAACTCGGTTTTACAGTGAAAACTGCAGGAACTTCAAACAGGCACTAGGAAACAGACTGAGAAACCAGATTAAAATTTCTCCTGCAACCCGTTCCCTTTGTGTTACATGAACCAACGTCTCTCCACATGCTCAGTTCTGAGAGATAAATGCGTGTGAAAGCCTCCTTCACCTAGCTTGTTAGGAATGCAAAGTTTCTCTTCAGTTGCAAACTCCACTCCATACATATATATGGGGAGGTACTAGCTCCAACTCGGTTTTACAGTGAAATCTGCAGGAACTTCAAACAGGCACTAGGAATCAGACTGAGAAACCATAGTAAATGTTTCCCCTGCAAACCTTTCCCATTGTGCTAGATGAACGAAAGTCTCTCCACATGCTCAGTTCTGAGATATAAGTGTGTGTGAATGCCGTCCTGCACCGAGCTTTTTGGGAACACAAAGTTTCTCTTCAGTTGCAAACTCCACTCCATACGTATATATGGGGAGGTACTAGCTCCAACTCGTTTTTACAGAGAAACTGCAGGAAATTCTAAACGGCACTAGGAAACAGACCGAGAAACCAGAGTAAAAGTTTCTCCTGCAACCAGTTCCCTTTGTGCTAGATGAACGAACGTCTCTCCACATGCTCAGTTCTAAGAGATAAGTGTGTGTGAATGCCGTCCTGCACCTAACTTGTTGGGAACACAAAGATTCTTTCAGTTGCAAACTCCACTCCATACATATATATGGGGAGGAACTAGCTCCAACTCGGTTTTACAGTGAAAACTGCAGGAACTTCAAACCGGCACTAGGAAACAGACTGACAAACCAGAGTAAAATTTCTCCTGCAACTCGTTCCCTTTTTTGCTAGATGAACGAACGTCTCTCCACATGCACAGTTCTGAGGGATAAGTGTGTGTGAAAGCCGTCCTTCACCTAGCTTGTTAGGAATACAAAGTTTCTCTTCAGTTGCAAACTCCACTCCATACATATGTATGAGGAGGTACTAGTTCCAACTCGGTTTTACAGTGAAAAATGCAGGAAATTCAAACCGGCACTAGGAAACAGACTGAGAAACCAGAGTAAAAGTTTCTCCTGCAACCCGTTCCCTTTGTTCTAGATGAACGAACGTCTCTCCACATTCTCAGTTCTGAGAGATAAGTGTGTGTGAAAGCCGTCCTTCACCTAGCTTGTTGGGAACACAAAGTTTCTCTTCAGTTGCAAACTCCACTCGATACATATATATGGGGTGGTACGAGCTCCAACTCGGTTTTACAGTGCAAACTGCAGGAACTTCAAACCGGCACTAGGAAACAGACTGAGAAACCAGAGTATAAGTTTCTCCTGCAACCCGTTCCCTTTGTGCTAGATGAACGAAAGTCTCTCCACAAGCTCAGTTCTGAGAGATAAGTGTGTGTGAAAGCCGTCCTTCACCTAGCTTGTTAGGAATACAAAGTTTCTCTTCAGTTGCAAACTCCACTCCATACATATATATGCGGAGGTACTAGCTCCAACTCGGTTTTACAGTGAAAACTGCAGGAACTTCAAACCGGCACCAGGAAACAGACTGAGAAAACAGAGTAAAAGTTTCTCCTGCAAACCGTTCCCTTTGTGCTAGATGAACGAACGTCTCTCCACATGCTCAGTTCTGAGAGATAAGTGTGTGTGAAAGCCGTCCTTCAACAAGCTTGTTGGGAACACAAAGTTTCTCTTCAGTTGCAAACCCCACTCGATACATATATATGGGGAGGGACTAGCTCCAACTCGGTTTTACAGTGAAAAGTGCAGGAACTTCAAACCGGCACTAGGAAACACACTGAGAAACCAGAGTAAAAGTTTCTCCTGCAACCAGTTCCCTTTGTGCTACATGAACGAACGTCTCTCCACATGCTCAGTTCTGAGAGATAAATGTGTGTGAAAGCCGTACTTCACCTAGCTTTTTAGGAATGCATAGTTTCTCTTCAGTTGCAAACTCCACTCCATACATATATATGGGGAGGTACTAGCTCCAACTCGGTTTTACAGTGAAAAATGCAGGAACTTCATACAGGCACTAGGAATCAGACAGAGAAACCAGAGTAAAAGTTTCCCCTGCAAACCGTTCCCTTTGTGCTAGATGAACGAACGTCTCTCCACATGCTCAGTTCTGAGAGATAAGTGTGTGTGAATGCCGTCCTTCACCTTGCATGTTGGGAACACAAGTTTCTCTTCAGTTGCAAACTCCACTCCATACATATATATGGGGAGGTACTAGCTCCAACTCGGTTTTACAGTGAAAACTGCAGGAAAATCTAAACGGCACTAGGAAACAGACTGAAAAGCCAGAGTAAAAGTTTCTCCTGCAAACAGTTCCCTTTGTGCTAGATGAACGAACGTCTCTCCAAATGCTCAGTTCTGAGAGATAAGTGTGTGTGAAAGCCGTCTTTCACCTAGCTTGTTGGGAACTCAAAGTTTCTCTTCCGTTGCAAACTCCACTCCATACATATATATGGGGAGGTACTAGCTCCAACTCGGTTTTAAAGTGAAAACTGCAGGTACTTCAAACCGGCACTAGGAAACAGACTGAGAAACCAGAGTAAAAGTTCCTCCTGCAACCCGTTCCCTTTGTGCTACATGAACGAATGTCTCTCCACTAGCTCAGTTCTGAGAGATAAGTGTGTGTGAAAGCCGTAATTCACCTAGCTTGTTGGGATCACAAAGTTTCTCTTCAGTTGCAAACTCCACTCCATACATATATATGGGGAGGAACTAGCTCCAACTTGGTTTTACAGTGAAAACTGCAGGAAATTCAAACCGGCACTTGGAAACAGACTGAGAAACCAGAGTAAAAGTTTCTCCTGCAACCCGTTCCCTTTGTGCTAGATGAACGAACGTCTCTCCACATGCTCAGTTCTGAGAGATAAGTGTGTGTGAAAGCCGTCCTTCACCTAGCTTGTTAGGATCACAAAGTTTCTCTTCAGTTGCAAACTCCACTCGATAAATATATATGGGGAGGTACTAGCTCCAAATCGGTTTTACAGTGAAAACTGCAGGAACTTCAATACGGCACTAGGAAACAGACTGAGAAACCAGAGTAAAAGTTTCTCCTGCAACCCGTTCCCTTTGTGCTAGATGAACGAACGTCTCTCCACATGCTCAGTTCTGAGAGATAAGTTTGTGTGAAAGCCGTCCTTCAGCTAACTTGTTAGAAATGCAACGTTTCTCTTCAGTTGCAAACTCCACTCCATACATATATATGGGGAGGTACTAGCTCCAACTCGGTTTTACAGTGAAAACTGCAGGAACTTCAAACAGGCACTAGGAATCAGACTGAGAAACCAGAGTAAAAGTTTCCCCTGCAAACCGTTCCCTTTGTGCTAGATGAACGAACGTCTCTCCACATTCTCAGTTCTGAGAGATAAGTGTGTGTGAAAGCCGTACTTCACCTAGCTTGTTGGGATCACAAAGTTTCTCTTCAGTTGCAAACTCCACTCCATAAATATATATGGGGAGGAACAAGCTCCAACTTGGTTTTACAGTGAAAACTGCAGGAAATTCTAAACGGCACTAGGAAACAGACCGAGAAACCAGAGTAAAAGTTTCCCCTGCAACCAGTTCCCTTTGTGCTAGATGAACGAACGTCTCTCCACATTCTCAGTTCTGAGAGATAAGTGTGTGTGAAAGCCGTCCTTCACCTAGCTTGTTGGGAACACAAAGTTTCTCTTCAGTTGCAAACTCCACTCGATACATATATATGGGGAGGTACTAGCTCCAACTTGGTTTTACAGTGAAAACTGCAGGAACTTCAAACCGGCACTAGGAAACAGACTGAGAAACCAGAGCAAAAGTTTCTCCTGCAACCCGTTCCATTTGTGCTAGATGAACGAACTTCTCTCCACTAGCTCAGTACTGAGAGATAAGTGTGTGTGAAAGCCGTCCTTCACCTATCTTGTTGGGATCACAAAGATTCTCTTCAGTTGCAAACTCCACTCCATACATATATATGGGGAGGAACTAGCACCAACTTGGTTTTACAGTGAAAAGTGCAGGAACTTCAAACCGGCAGTGGGAAACAGACTGAGAAACCAGAGTAAAAGTTTCTACTGCAACCCGTTCCCTTTGTGCTAGACGAACGAACGTCTCTCAACATGCTCAGTTCTCAGAGATAAGTGTGTGTGAAAGCCGTCCTTCACCTAGCTTGTTGGGAACACGAAGTTTCTCTTCAGTTGCTAACTCCACTCGATATATATATATGGGGTGGTACTAGCTCCAACTCGGTTTTACAGTGAAAACTGCAGGAACTTCAAACCGGCACTAGGAAACAGACTGAGAAACCAGAGTTAAAGTTTCTCCTTCAACCCGTTCCCTTTGTGCTACATGAACGAACGTCTCTCCACCTGCTCAGTTCTGAGAGATAAGTGTGTGTGAAAGCCGTCCTTCACCTAGCTTGTTATGAATGCAAAGTTTCTCTTCAGTTGCAAACTCCACTCCATACATATATATGGGGAGGTACTAGCTCCAACTCGGTTTTACAGTGTAAACTGCAGGAAATTCTAAACAGCACTAGGAAACAGACTGAAAACACAGAGTAAAAGTTTCCCCTGCAACCAGTTCCCTTTCTGCTAGATGAACGAACGTCTCTCCACATGCTCAGTTCTGAGAGATAAGTGTGTGTGAAAGCCTTCCTTCACCTAGCTTTTTGGGAACACAAAGTTCCTCTTAAGTTGCAAACTCCACTCCATACATATATATGGGGAGATACTAGCTCCAACTCGGTTTTGCAGTGAAAACTGCAGGAAATTCAAACTGGCACTAGGAAACAGACTGATAAACCAGAGTAAATTTTCTCCTGCAACCCGTTCCCTTTGTGCTAGATGAACGAACGTCTCTCCACATGCTCAGTTCTGAGAGATAAGTGTGTGTGAAAGCAGTCTTTCACCTAGCTTGTTGGGAACACACAGTTTCTCTTCAGTTGCAAACTCCAATCCATACATATATATGGGGAGGTACTAGCTCCAACCCCGTTTTACAGTGAAAACTGCAGGAACTTCAACCGGCACGAGGAATCAGACTGAGAATCCAGAGTAAAAGTTTCTCCTGCAACCTGTTCCCTTTGTGCTAGATGAACGAACGTCTCTCCACATGCTCAGTTCTGAGAGATAAGTGTGTTGGAAAGCCGTCATTCATCTAGCTTGTTGGGAACACAAAGTTTCTCTTCAGTTGCAAACTCCACTCCATACATATATATGGGGAGGAACTATCTCCAATTCGGTTTTACAGTGAAAACTGCAGGAAATTCAAACAGGCACTAGGAATCAGACTGAGAAACCAGAGAAAAAGTTTCTCCTGCAACCCGTTCCCTTTGTGCTAGATGAACGAACGTCTCTCCAAATGCTCAGTTCTGAGAGATAAGTGTGTGTGAATGCCGTCCTGCACCTAACTTGTTGGCAACACAAAGATTCCTTCAGTTGCAAACTCCACTCCATACATATATATGGGGAGAAACTAGCTCCAACTCGGTTTTACAGTGAAAACTGCAGGAACTTCAAACCGGCACTAGGAAACAGACTGACAAACCAGAGTAAAATTTCTCCTGCAACTCGTTCCCTTTTTTGCTAGATGAACGAACGTCTCTCCACATGATCAGTTCTGAGAGATAAGTGTGTGTGAAAGCCGTCCTTCACCTAGCTTGTTAGGAATACAAAGTTTCTCTTCAGTTGCAAACTCCACTCCATACATATGTATGAGGAGGTACTAGCTCCAACTCGGTTTTACAGTGAAAACTGCAGGAAATTCAAACCGGCACTAGGAAACAGACTGAGAAACCAGAGTAATTGTTTCTCCTGCAACCCGTTCCCTTTGTGCTAGATGAACGAACGTCTCTCCACATTCTCAGTTCTGAGAGATAAGTGTGTGTGAAAGCCGTCCTTCACCTAGCTTGTTGGGAACACAAAGTTTCTCTTCAGTTGCAAACTCCACTCGATACATATATATGGGGAGGTACTAGCTCCAACTCGGTTTTACAGTGCAAACTGCAGGAACTTCAAACCGGCACTAGGAAACAGACTGAGAAACCAGAGAATAAGTTTCTCCTGCAACCCGTTCCCTTTGTGCTAGATGAACGAACGTCTCTCCACAAGCTCAGTTCTGAGAGATAAGTGTGTGTCAAAGCCGTCCTTCACCTAGCTTGTTAGGAATACAAAGTTTCTCTTCAGTTGCAAACTCCTATCCATACATATATATGCGGAGGTACTAGCTCCAACTCGGTTTTACAGTGAAAACTGCAGGAACTTCATACAGGCACTAGGAATCAGACTGAGAAACCAGAGAAAAAGTTTCCCCTGCAAACCGTTCCCTTTGTGCTAGATGAACGAACGTCTCTCCACATGCTCAGTTCTGAGAGATAAGTGTGTGTGAATGCCGTCCTTCACCTAGCATGTTGGGAACACATGTTTCTCTTCAGTTGCAAACTCCACTCCATACATATATATGGGGAGGTACTAGCTCCAACTCGGTTTTACAGTGAAAACAGCATGAAAATCTAAACGGCACTAGGAAACAGACTGAAAAGCCAGAGTAAAAGTTTCTCCTGCAAACAGTTCCCTTTGTGCTAGATGAACGAACGTCTCTCCACATGCTCAGTTCTGAGAGATAAGTGTGTGTGAAAGCCGTCCTTCACCTAGCTTTTTGGGAACACAAAGTTTCTCTTCAGTTGCAAACTCCACTCCATACATATATATGGGGAGGTACTAGCTCCAACTCGGTTTTGCAGTGAAAACTGCAGGAAATTCAAACCGGCACTCGGAAACAGACTGAGAAACCAGAGTAAATTTTCTTCTGCAACCCGTTCCCTTTGTGCTAGATGAACGAACGTCTCTCCACATGCTCAGTTCTGAGAGATAAGTGTGTGTGAAAGCCGTCTTTCACCTAGCTTGTTGGGAACACAAAGTTTCTCTTCCGTTGCAAACTCCACTCCATACATATATATGGGGAGGTACTAGCTCCAACTCGGTTTTAAAGTGAAAACTGCAGGAACTTCAAACCGGCACTAGGAAACAGACTGAGAAACCAGAGTAAAAGTTCCTCCTGCAATCCGTTCCCTTTGTGCTACATGAACGAACGTCTCTCCACTAGCTCAGTTCTGAGAGATAAGTGTGTGTGAAAGCCGTACTTCACCTAGCTTGTTGGGATCACAAAGTTTCTCTTCAGTTGCAAACTCCACTCCATACATATATATGGGGAGGAACTAGCTCCAACTCGGTTTTGCAGTGAAAACTGCAGGAAATTCAAACCGGCACTTGGAAACAGACTGAGAAACCAGAGTAAAAGTTTCTCCTGCAACCCGTTCCCTTTGTGCTAGATGAACGAACGTCTCTACACATGCTCAGTTCTGAGAGATAAGTGTGTGTGAAAGCCGTCCTTCACCTAGCTGGTTAGGATCACAAAGTTTCTCTTCAGTTGCAAACTCCACTCGATAAATATATATGGGGAGGTACTAGCTGCAACTCGGTTTTACAGTGAAAACTGCAGGAACTTCAATACGGCACTAGGAAACAGACTGAGAAACCAGAGTAAAAGTTTCTCCTGCAACCTGTTCACTTTGTGCTAGATGAACGAACGTCTCTCCACATGCTCAGTTCTGAGAGATAAGTGTGTGTGAAAGCCGCCCTTCACCTAACTTGTTAGAAATGCAAAGTTTCTCTTCAGTTGCAAACTCCACTCCATACATATATATGGGGAGGTACTAGCTCCAACTCGGTTTTACAGTGAAAACTGCAGGAAATTCTAACAGGCACTAGGAATCAGAATGAGAAACCAGAGTAAAAGTTTCTCCTGCAACCCGTTCCCTTTGTGCTAGATGAACGAACGTCTCTCCACATGCTCAGTTCTGACAGATAAGTGTGTGTGAATGGCGTCCTGCACCTAGCTTGTTGGGAACACCAAGATTCTCTTCAGTTGCAAACTCCACTCCATACATATATATGGGGAGGAACTAGTTCCAACACGGTTTTACAGTGAAAATTGCAGGAAGTTCAAACCGGCACTAGGAAACAGACTGAGAAACCAGAGTAAAAGTTTCTCCTGCAACTCGTTCCCTTTGTGCTAGATGAACGAACGTCTCTCCACATGCTCATTTCTGAGAGATAAGTGTGTGTGAAAGCCGTCCTTCACCTAGCTTGTTAGGAATACAAAGTTTCTCTTCAGTTGCAAACTCCACTCCATACATATGTATGAGGAGGTATTTGCTCCAACTCGTTTTTACAGTGAAAACTGCAGGAACATCAAATCGGCACTAGGAAACATACTGAGAAACCAGAGTAAAAGTTTCTCCTGCAACCCGTTCCCTTTGTGCTAGATGAACGAACGCCTCTCCACATTCTCAGTTCTGAGGGAAAAGTGTGTGTGAAAGCAGTCCTTCACCTAGCTTGTTGGGAACACAAAGTTTCTCTTCAGTTGCAAACTCCACTCGATAAATATATATGGGGAGGTACTAGCTCCAACTCGGTTTTACAGTGAAAACTGCAGGAACTTCAAACCGGCACTAGGAAACAGACTGAGAAACCGGAGTAAAAGTTTCTCCTGCAACCCGTTTCCTTTGTGCTAGATGAACGAACGTCTCTCCACATGCTCAGTTCTGAGAGATAAGTGTGTGTGAAAGCAGTCCTTCACCTAGCTTGTTGGGAACACAAAGTTTCTCTTCAGTTGCAAACTCCACTCGATAAATATATATGGGGAGGTACTAGCTCCAACTCGGTTTTACAGTGAAAACTGCAGGAACTTCAAACCGGCACTAGGAAACAGACTGAGAAACCAGAGTAACAGTTTCTCCTGCAACCCGTTCCCTTTGTGCTAGATGAACGAACGTCTCTCCACTAGCTCAGTTCTGAGAGATAAGTGTGTGTGAAAGCCGTCCTTCACCTAGCTTGTTGTGATCACAAAGTTTCTCTTCAGTTGCAAACTCCACTCCATACATATATATGGGGAGGTAATAGCTCCAACTCTGTTTTACAGTGAAAACTGCAGGAACTTCAAACCGGCACTGGGAAACAGACTGAGAAACCAGAATAAAAGTTTCTCCTGCAACCCGTTCCCTTTGTGCTAGATGAACGAACGTCTCTCCACATGCTCAGTTCTGAGAGATAAGTGTGTGTGAAAGCCGTCCTTCACCTAGCTTGTTGGGAACACAAAGTTTCTATTCAGTTGCAAACTCCACTCCATACATTTATATGGGGAGGTACTAGCTCCAACTCGGTTTTACAGTGAAAACTGCAGGAACTTCAAACCGGCACTAGGAAACAGACTGAGAAACCAGAGTAAAAGTTTCTCCTGCAACCCGTTCCCTTTGTGCTACATGAACGAACGTCTCTCCACATGCTCATTTCTGAGAGATAATGTGTGTGAAAGCCGTACTTCACCTAGCTTGTCATGAATGCAAAGTTTCTCTACAGTTGCAAACTCCACTCCATACATATATATGGGGAGGTACTAGCTCCAACTCGGTTTTACAGTGAAAACTGCAGGAACTTCAAAAAGGCACTAGGAATCAGACTGAGAAACCAAAGTAAAAGTTTCCACTGCAAACCGTTCCCTTTGTGCTAGATGAACGAACGTCTCTCCACATGCTCAGTTCTGAGAGATAAGTGTGTGTGAAAGCCGTCCTTCACATAGATTGTTGGGAACACAAAGTTTCTCTTCAGTTGCAAACTCCACTCCATACATATATATGGGGAGGAACTAGCTCCAACTTGGTTTACAGTGAAAACTGCAGGAACTTCAAACCGGCACTGGGAAACAGACTGAGAAACCAGAGTAAAAGTTTCTCCTGCAACCCGTTCCCTTTGTGCTAGATGAACGAACGTCTCTCCACATGCTCAGTTCAGAGAGATAATTGTGTGTGAAAGCCGTCCTTCACCTTGCTTGTTGGGAACACAAAGATTCTCTTCAGTGGCAAACTCCACTCCATACATATATATGGGGAGGCACTAGCTCCAACTCTGTTTTACAGTAAAAACTGCAGGAACTTCAAACCAGCACTAGGAAACAGACTGAGAAACCAGAGTAAAAGTTTCTCCTGCAACCCTTTCCCTTTGCGCTACATGAACGAACGTCTCTCCACATGCTCAGTTCTGAGAGATAAGTGTGTGTGAAAGCCGTACTTCACCTAGCTTGTTAGGAATGCAAAGATTCTCTTCAGTTGCTAACTCCACTCCATACATATATATGGGGAGGTACTAGCTCTAACTCGGTTTTACAGTGAAAACTGCAGGAACTTCAAACAGGCACTAGGAATCAGACTGAGAAACCAGAGTAAAAGTTTCCCCTGCAAACCGTTCCCTTTCTGCTAGATGAACGAACGTCTCTCCACATGCTCAGTTCTGAGAGATAAGTGTGTGTGAATGCCGTCCTTCCCCTAGCTTGTTGGGAACACAAAGTTTCTCTTCAGTTGCAAACTCCTCAACATACATATATATGGGGAGGTACAAGCTCCAAATCGGTTTTGCAGTGAAAACTGCAGGAACTTCAAACCGGCACTAGGAAACAGACTGAGAAACCAGAGTAAAAGTTTCTCCTGCAACCCGTTCCCTTTGAGCTAGATGAACGAACGTCTCTCCACATGCTCAGTTCTGAGAGATAAGTGTGTGTGAAAGCCGTCCTTCACCCGCTTGTTGGGAACACAAAGTTTCTCTTAAGTTGCAAACTCCACTCCATACATATATATGGGGTGGTACTAGCTCCAACTCGGATTTACAGTGAAAACTGCAGGAACTTCAAACCGGCACTAGGAAACAGACTGAGAATCCAGAGTTAAAGTTTCTACAGCAACCCGTTCCCTTTGTGCTAGATGAATGAACGTCTCTCCACATGCTTAGTTCTGAGAGATAAGTGAGTGTGAAAGCCGTCCTTCACCTAGCTTGTTGGGTACACAAAGTTTCTCTTCAGTTGCAAACTCCACTCCATACATATATATGGGGAGGTACTAGCTCCAAATCGGTTTTACAGTAAAAACTGCAGGAACTTCAAACCGGCACTAGGAATCAGACTGAGAAACCAGAGTAAAAGTTTCTCCTGCAACCTGTTCCCTTTGTGCTAGATGAACGAACGTCTCTCCACATGCTCAGTTCTGAGAGATAAGTGTGTGTGAAAGCCGTCCTTCACCTAGCTTTTTGGGAACACAAAGTTTCTCTTCAGTTGCACACTCCACTCCATACATATATATGGGGAGGTACTAGCTCCAATTCGGTTTTACAGTGAAAACTGCAGGAACTTCAAACCGGCACTAGGAAAGAGACCGAGAAACCAGAGGAAAAGTTTCTCCTGCAACCCGTTCCTTTTGAGCTACATGAACGAACGTCTCTCCACATTCGCAGTTCTGAGAGATAAGTGTGTGTGAAAGCCGTCCTTCACCTGCTTGTTGGGAACACAAAGTTTCTCTTCAGTTGCAAACTCCACTCCATACATATATATGGGGATGTACTAGCTCCACTCGGTTTTACAGTGAAAACTGCAGGAACTTCAAACCGGCACTAGGGAACAGACTGAGAAACCAGAGTAAAAGTTTTTCCTGCAACCCGTTCCCTTTGTGCTACATGAACGAACGTCTCTCCACATGCTCAGTTCTGAGAGATAAGTGCATGTGAAAGCCGTCCTTCACCTAGCTTTTTGGGAACACAATGTTTCTCTTCAGTTGCAAACTCCAATCGATACATATATATGGGGAGGAACTAGCTCCAACTCGGTTTTACAGGGAAAAGTGCAGGAACTTCAAACCGGCACTAGGAAACAGACTGAGAAACCAGAGTAAAAGTTTCTCCTGCAACCCGTTCCCTTTGTCCTAGATGAACGAACGTCTCTCCACATGCTCAGTTCTGAGAGATAAATGTGTGTGAAAGCCGTCCTTCACCTAGCTTGTTGGGAACACAAAGTTTCTCTTCAGTTGCAAACTCCACTCGATAAATATATATGGGGAGGTACGAACTCCAACTCGGTTTTACAGTGAAAACTGCAGGAACTTCAAACCGGCACTAGGAAACAGACTGAGAAACCAGAGTAAAAGTTTCTCCTGCAACCCGTTCCCTTTGTGCTAGATGAACGAACGTCTCTCCACATGCTCAGTTCTGAGAGATAAGTGTGTGTGAAGCCGTCCTTCACCTGGCTTGTTAGGAATACAAAGTTTCTCTTCAGTTGCAAACTCCACTCCATACATATATATGCGGAGGTACTAGACCCAACTCTGTTTTACAGTGAAAACTGCAGGAACTTCAAACCGGCACTAGGAAACAGACTGAGAAAAAGAGTAAAATTTTCTCCTGCAACCCGTTCCCTTTGTGCTAGATGAACGAACGTCTCTCCACATGCTCAGATCTGAGAGATAAGTGTGTGTGAAAGCCGAACTTCACCTAGCTTGTTGGGAACAAAAAGTTTCTCTTCAGTTGCAAACCCCACTCCATACATGCATATGGGGAGGAACTAGCTCCAACTCGGTTTTACAGTGAAAACTGCAGGAACTTCAAACCGGCACTAGGAAACAGACTGAGAAACCAGAGTAAAAGTTTTTCCTGCAACCCGTTCCTTTTGTGCTAGATGAACGAAAGTCTCTCCACATGCTCAGTTCTGAGAGACAAGTGTGTGTGAAAGCCGTCCTTCACCTAGCTTTTTGGGAACACAAAGTTTCTCTTCAGTTGCAAACTCCACTCCAAACATATATATGGGGAGGAACTAGCTCAAACTCGGTTTTACGGTGAAAACTGCAGGAACTTCAAACCGGCACTAGGAAACAGACCGAGAAACCAGAGTAAATGTTTCTCCTGCAACCCGTTCCATTTGTGCTAGATGAACGAACGTCTCTCCACATGCTCAGTTCTGAGAGATAAGTGTGTGTGAAAGCCGTCCTTCACCTAGCTTGTTAGGAATACAAAGTTTCTCTTCATTTGCAAATTCCACTCCATAAGTATATATGCGGAGGTACTAGCTCCAACTCGGTTTTACAGTGAAAACTGCAGGAACTTCAAACCGGCACTAGGAAACAGACTGAGAAACCAGAGTAAAAGTTTCTCCTGCAACCCGTTCCCTTTGTGCTACATGAACGAACGTCTCTCCACATGCTCAGTTCTGAGAGATAAGTGTGTATGAAAGCCGTCCTTCACCTAGCTTGTTGGGAACACAAAGTTTCTCTTCAGTTGCACACTCAACTCCATACATATATATGGGGAGGTACTAGCTCCAAATCGGTTTTACAGTGAAAACTGCAGGAACTTCAAACAGACAGTAGGAAACAGACTGAGAAACCAGTGTAAAAATATCCCTGCAAACCGTTCCCTTTCTGCTAGATGAACGAACGTCCCTCCACATGCTCAGTTCTGAGAGATAAGTGTGTGTGAATTCCGTCCTACACCAAGCTTGTTGGGAACACAAAGTTTCTCTTCAGTTGCAAACTCCACTCCATACATATATATGGGGAGGTACTAGCTCCAACTCGGTTTTACAGTGAAAACTGCAGGAAATTCTAAACGGCACTAGGAAACAGACTGAAAACCCAGAGTAAAAGTTTCTCCTGCAACCCGTTCCATTTGTGCTAGATGAACGAACGTCTCTCCACATGCTCAGTTCTGAGAGATAATTGTGTGTGAAAGCCTTCCTTCGCCTAAGTTGTTGGGAACACAAAGTTTCTCTTCAGTTGCAAACTCCACTCCATACATATATATGGGGAGGTACTAGCTCCAACTCGGTTTTACAGTGAAAACTGCAGGAACTTGAAACCGGCACTAGGAAACAGACTGAGAAACCAGAGTTAAAGTTTCCCCTGCAACCCGTTCCCTTTGTGCTACATGAACGAACGTCTATCCACATGCTCAGTTCTGAGAGATAAGTGTGTGTGAAAGCCGTCCTTCACGTAGATTGTTGGGAACACAAAGTTTCTCTTCAGTTGCACACTCCACTCCATACATATATATGGGGAGGTACTAGCTCCAACTCGGTTTTACAGTGAAAACTGCAGGAACTTCAAACCGGCACTAGGAAAGAGACCGAGAAAACAGAGGAAAAGTTTCTCCTGCAACCCGTTCCATTTGTGCTAGATGAACGAACGTCTCTCCACATTCGCAGTTCTGAGAGTTAAGTGTGTGTGAAAGCCGTCCTTCACCTGCTTGTTGGGAACACAAAGTTTCTCTTCAGTTGCAAACTCCACTCCATACATATATATGGGGATGTACAAGCTCCAACTCGGTTTTACAGTGAAAACTGCAGGAACTTCAAACCGGCACTAGGAAACAGACTGAGAAACCAGAGAAAAGTTTCTCCTGCAAACCGTTCCCTTTGTTCTAGATGAACGAACGTCTCTCCACATGATCAGTTCTGCGAGATAAGTGTGTGTGAAAGCCGTCCTTCACATAGCTTGTTGGGAACAAAAAGTTTCTCTTCAGTTGCAAACTCCACTTGATACATATATATGGGGAGGAACTAGCTCCAACTCGGTTTTACAGTGAAAAGTGCAGGAACAACAAACCGGCACTAGGAAACAGACTGAGAAACCAGAGTAAAAATTTCTCCTGCAACCCGTTCCCTTTGTGCTAGATCAAAGAACGTCTCTCCACATGCTCAGTTCTGAGAGATAAGTGTGTGTGAATGCCGTCCTTCACATAGCTTGTTGGGAACACAAAGTTTCTCTTCAGTTGCAAACTCCACTCGATAAATATATATGGGGAGGTACGAGCTCCAAATCGGTTTTACAGTGAAAACTGCAGGAACTTCAAACCGGCACTAGGAAACAGACTGAGAAACCAGAGAAAAAGTTCCTCCTGCAACCCGTTCCCTTTGTGCTAGATGAACGAACGTCTCTCCACATGCTCAGTTCTGAGAGATAAGTGTGTGTGAAGCCGTCCTTCACCTGGCTTGTTAGGAATACAAAGTTTCTCTTCAGTTGCAAACTCCACTCCATACATATATATGCGGAGGTACTAGCCCCAACTCGGTTTTACAGTGAAAACTGCAGGAACTTCAAACCGGCACTAGGAAACAGACTGAGAAACCAGAGTAAAAGTTTCTCCTGCAACCAGTTCCCTTTGTGCTAGATGAACGAACGTCTCTCCACATGCTCAGTTCTGAGAGATAAGTGTGTGTGAAAGCCGAACTTCACCTAGCTTGTTGTGAACAAAAAGTTTCTCTTCAGTTGCAAACTCCACTCCATACATATATATGGGGAGGAACTAGCTCCAACTCGGTTTTGCAGTGAAAAGTGCAGGAACTTCAAACCGGCACTAGGAAACAGACTGAGAAACCAGAGTAAAAGTTTTTCCTGCAAACCGTTCACTTTGTGCTAGATGAACGAAAGTCTCTCCACATGCTCAGTTCTGAGAGATAAGTGTGTGTGAAAGCCGTCCTTCACCTAGCTTTTTGGGAACACAAATTTTCTCTTCAGTTGCAAACTCCACTCCAAACATATATATGGGTAGGAACTAGCTCAAACTCGGTTTTACAGTGAAAACTGCAGGAACTTCAAACCGGCACTAGGAAACAGACCGAGAAACCAGAGTAAAAGTTTCTCCTGCAACCCTTTCCATTTGTGCTAGATGAACGAACGTCTCTCCACATGCTCAGTTCTGAGAGATAAGTGTGTGTGAAAGCCGTCCTTCACCTAGCTTGTTAGGAATACAAAGTTTCTCTTAAGTTGCAAACTACACTCCATAAATATAAATGCGGAGGTACTAGCTTCAACTCGGTTTTACACTGAAAACTGCAGGAACTTCAAATCGGCACTAGGAAACAGACTGAGAAACCAGAGTAAAAGTTTCTCCTGCAACCCGTTCCCTTTGTGCTTCATGAACGAACGTCTCTCCACATGCTCAGTTCTGAGAGATAAGTATGTGTGAAAGCCTTACTTCACCTAGCTTGTTAGGAATGTAAAGTTTCTCTTCAGTTGCAAACTCCACTCCATACATATATATGGGGAGTTACTAGCTCCAACTCGGTTTTACAGTGAAAACTGCAGGAACTTCAAACAGGCAGTAGGAATCAGACTGAGAAACCAGAGTAAAAATTTCCCTGCCAACCATTCCCTTTCTGCTAGATGAACGAACGTCCCTCCACATGCTGAGTTCTGAGAGAAAATTGTGTGTGAATGCCGTCCTGCAACAAGCTTGTTGGGAACACAAAGTTTCTCTTCAGTTGCAAACTCCACTCCATACATATATATGGGGTGGTACAAGCTCCAACTCGGATTTACAGTGAAAACTGCAGGAAATTCTAAACGGCACTAGGAAACAGACTGAAAACCCAGAGTAAAAGTTTCTCCTGCAACCAGTTCCCTTTGTGCTAGATGAACGAACGTCTCTCCACATGATCAGTTCTGAGAGATAAGTGTGTGTGAAAGCCGTCCTTCACCTAGCTTGTTAGGAATACAAAGTTTCTCTTCAGTTGCAAACTCCACTCCATACATATGTATGAGGAGGTACTAGCTCCAACTCGGTTTTACAGTGAAAACTGCAGGAAATTCAAACCGGCACTAGGAAACAGACTGAGAAACCAGAGTAATTGTTTCTCCTGCAACCCGTTCCCTTTGTGCTAGATGAACGAACGTCTCTCCACATTCTCAGTTCTGAGAGATAAGTGTGTGTGAAAGCCGTCCTTCACCTAGCTTGTTGGGAACACAAAGTTTCTCTTCAGTTGCAAACTCCACTCGATACATATATATGGGGAGGTACTAGCTCCAACTCGGTTTTACAGTGCAAACTGCAGGAACTTCAAACCGGCACTAGGAAACAGACTGAGAAACCAGAGAATAAGTTTCTCCTGCAACCCGTTCCCTTTGTGCTAGATGAACGAACGTCTCTCCACAAGCTCAGTTCTGAGAGATAAGTGTGTGTCAAAGCCGTCCTTCACCTAGCTTGTTAGGAATACAAAGTTTCTCTTCAGTTGCAAACTCCTATCCATACATATATATGCGGAGGTACTAGCTCCAACTCGGTTTTACAGTGAAAACTGCAGGAACTTCATACAGGCACTAGGAATCAGACTGAGAAACCAGAGAAAAAGTTTCCCCTGCAAACCGTTCCCTTTGTGCTAGATGAACGAACGTCTCTCCACATGCTCAGTTCTGAGAGATAAGTGTGTGTGAATGCCGTCCTTCACCTAGCATGTTGGGAACACATGTTTCTCTTCAGTTGCAAACTCCACTCCATACATATATATGGGGAGGTACTAGCTCCAACTCGGTTTTACAGTGAAAACAGCATGAAAATCTAAACGGCACTAGGAAACAGACTGAAAAGCCAGAGTAAAAGTTTCTCCTGCAAACAGTTCCCTTTGTGCTAGATGAACGAACGTCTCTCCACATGCTCAGTTCTGAGAGATAAGTGTGTGTGAAAGCCGTCCTTCACCTAGCTTTTTGGGAACACAAAGTTTCTCTTCAGTTGCAAACTCCACTCCATACATATATATGGGGAGGTACTAGCTCCAACTCGGTTTTGCAGTGAAAACTGCAGGAAATTCAAACCGGCACTCGGAAACAGACTGAGAAACCAGAGTAAATTTTCTTCTGCAACCCGTTCCCTTTGTGCTAGATGAACGAACGTCTCTCCACATGCTCAGTTCTGAGAGATAAGTGTGTGTGAAAGCCGTCTTTCACCTAGCTTGTTGGGAACACAAAGTTTCTCTTCCGTTGCAAACTCCACTCCATACATATATATGGGGAGGTACTAGCTCCAACTCGGTTTTAAAGTGAAAACTGCAGGAACTTCAAACCGGCACTAGGAAACAGACTGAGAAACCAGAGTAAAAGTTCCTCCTGCAATCCGTTCCCTTTGTGCTACATGAACGAACGTCTCTCCACTAGCTCAGTTCTGAGAGATAAGTGTGTGTGAAAGCCGTACTTCACCTAGCTTGTTGGGATCACAAAGTTTCTCTTCAGTTGCAAACTCCACTCCATACATATATATGGGGAGGAACTAGCTCCAACTCGGTTTTGCAGTGAAAACTGCAGGAAATTCAAACCGGCACTTGGAAACAGACTGAGAAACCAGAGTAAAAGTTTCTCCTGCAACCCGTTCCCTTTGTGCTAGATGAACGAACGTCTCTACACATGCTCAGTTCTGAGAGATAAGTGTGTGTGAAAGCCGTCCTTCACCTAGCTGGTTAGGATCACAAAGTTTCTCTTCAGTTGCAAACTCCACTCGATAAATATATATGGGGAGGTACTAGCTGCAACTCGGTTTTACAGTGAAAACTGCAGGAACTTCAATACGGCACTAGGAAACAGACTGAGAAACCAGAGTAAAAGTTTCTCCTGCAACCTGTTCACTTTGTGCTAGATGAACGAACGTCTCTCCACATGCTCAGTTCTGAGAGATAAGTGTGTGTGAAAGCCGCCCTTCACCTAACTTGTTAGAAATGCAAAGTTTCTCTTCAGTTGCAAACTCCACTCCATACATATATATGGGGAGGTACTAGCTCCAACTCGGTTTTACAGTGAAAACTGCAGGAAATTCTAACAGGCACTAGGAATCAGAATGAGAAACCAGAGTAAAAGTTTCTCCTGCAACCCGTTCCCTTTGTGCTAGATGAACGAACGTCTCTCCACATGCTCAGTTCTGACAGATAAGTGTGTGTGAATGGCGTCCTGCACCTAGCTTGTTGGGAACACCAAGATTCTCTTCAGTTGCAAACTCCACTCCATACATATATATGGGGAGGAACTAGTTCCAACACGGTTTTACAGTGAAAATTGCAGGAAGTTCAAACCGGCACTAGGAAACAGACTGAGAAACCAGAGTAAAAGTTTCTCCTGCAACTCGTTCCCTTTGTGCTAGATGAACGAACGTCTCTCCACATGCTCATTTCTGAGAGATAAGTGTGTGTGAAAGCCGTCCTTCACCTAGCTTGTTAGGAATACAAAGTTTCTCTTCAGTTGCAAACTCCACTCCATACATATGTATGAGGAGGTATTTGCTCCAACTCGTTTTTACAGTGAAAACTGCAGGAACATCAAATCGGCACTAGGAAACATACTGAGAAACCAGAGTAAAAGTTTCTCCTGCAACCCGTTCCCTTTGTGCTAGATGAACGAACGCCTCTCCACATTCTCAGTTCTGAGGGAAAAGTGTGTGTGAAAGCAGTCCTTCACCTAGCTTGTTGGGAACACAAAGTTTCTCTTCAGTTGCAAACTCCACTCGATAAATATATATGGGGAGGTACTAGCTCCAACTCGGTTTTACAGTGAAAACTGCAGGAACTTCAAACCGGCACTAGGAAACAGACTGAGAAACCGGAGTAAAAGTTTCTCCTGCAACCCGTTTCCTTTGTGCTAGATGAACGAACGTCTCTCCACATGCTCAGTTCTGAGAGATAAGTGTGTGTGAAAGCAGTCCTTCACCTAGCTTGTTGGGAACACAAAGTTTCTCTTCAGTTGCAAACTCCACTCGATAAATATATATGGGGAGGTACTAGCTCCAACTCGGTTTTACAGTGAAAACTGCAGGAACTTCAAACCGGCACTAGGAAACAGACTGAGAAACCAGAGTAACAGTTTCTCCTGCAACCCGTTCCCTTTGTGCTAGATGAACGAACGTCTCTCCACTAGCTCAGTTCTGAGAGATAAGTGTGTGTGAAAGCCGTCCTTCACCTAGCTTGTTGTGATCACAAAGTTTCTCTTCAGTTGCAAACTCCACTCCATACATATATATGGGGAGGTAATAGCTCCAACTCTGTTTTACAGTGAAAACTGCAGGAACTTCAAACCGGCACTGGGAAACAGACTGAGAAACCAGAATAAAAGTTTCTCCTGCAACCCGTTCCCTTTGTGCTAGATGAACGAACGTCTCTCCACATGCTCAGTTCTGAGAGATAAGTGTGTGTGAAAGCCGTCCTTCACCTAGCTTGTTGGGAACACAAAGTTTCTATTCAGTTGCAAACTCCACTCCATACATTTATATGGGGAGGTACTAGCTCCAACTCGGTTTTACAGTGAAAACTGCAGGAACTTCAAACCGGCACTAGGAAACAGACTGAGAAACCAGAGTAAAAGTTTCTCCTGCAACCCGTTCCCTTTGTGCTACATGAACGAACGTCTCTCCACATGCTCATTTCTGAGAGATAATGTGTGTGAAAGCCGTACTTCACCTAGCTTGTCATGAATGCAAAGTTTCTCTACAGTTGCAAACTCCACTCCATACATATATATGGGGAGGTACTAGCTCCAACTCGGTTTTACAGTGAAAACTGCAGGAACTTCAAAAAGGCACTAGGAATCAGACTGAGAAACCAAAGTAAAAGTTTCCACTGCAAACCGTTCCCTTTGTGCTAGATGAACGAACGTCTCTCCACATGCTCAGTTCTGAGAGATAAGTGTGTGTGAAAGCCGTCCTTCACATAGATTGTTGGGAACACAAAGTTTCTCTTCAGTTGCAAACTCCACTCCATACATATATATGGGGAGGAACTAGCTCCAACTTGGTTTACAGTGAAAACTGCAGGAACTTCAAACCGGCACTGGGAAACAGACTGAGAAACCAGAGTAAAAGTTTCTCCTGCAACCCGTTCCCTTTGTGCTAGATGAACGAACGTCTCTCCACATGCTCAGTTCAGAGAGATAATTGTGTGTGAAAGCCGTCCTTCACCTTGCTTGTTGGGAACACAAAGATTCTCTTCAGTGGCAAACTCCACTCCATACATATATATGGGGAGGCACTAGCTCCAACTCTGTTTTACAGTAAAAACTGCAGGAACTTCAAACCAGCACTAGGAAACAGACTGAGAAACCAGAGTAAAAGTTTCTCCTGCAACCCTTTCCCTTTGCGCTACATGAACGAACGTCTCTCCACATGCTCAGTTCTGAGAGATAAGTGTGTGTGAAAGCCGTACTTCACCTAGCTTGTTAGGAATGCAAAGATTCTCTTCAGTTGCAAACTCCACTCCATACATATATATGGGGAGGTACTAGCTCTAACTCGGTTTTACAGTGAAAACTGCAGGAACTTCAAACAGGCACTAGGAATCAGACTGAGAAACCAGAGTAAAAGTTTCCCCTGCAAACCGTTCCCTTTCTGCTAGATGAACGAACGTCTCTCCACATGCTCAGTTCTGAGAGATAAGTGTGTGTGAATGCCGTCCTTCCCCTAGCTTGTTGGGAACACAAAGTTTCTCTTCAGTTGCAAACTCCTCAACATACATATATATGGGGAGGTACAAGCTCCAAATCGGTTTTGCAGTGAAAACTGCAGGAACTTCAAACCGGCACTAGGAAACAGACTGAGAAACCAGAGTAAAAGTTTCTCCTGCAACCCGTTCCCTTTGAGCTAGATGAACGAACGTCTCTCCACATGCTCAGTTCTGAGAGATAAGTGTGTGTGAAAGCCGTCCTTCACCCGCTTGTTGGGAACACAAAGTTTCTCTTAAGTTGCAAACTCCACTCCATACATATATATGGGGTGGTACTAGCTCCAACTCGGATTTACAGTGAAAACTGCAGGAACTTCAAACCGGCACTAGGAAACAGACTGAGAATCCAGAGTTAAAGTTTCTACAGCAACCCGTTCCCTTTGTGCTAGATGAATGAACGTCTCTCCACATGCTTAGTTCTGAGAGATAAGTGAGTGTGAAAGCCGTCCTTCACCTAGCTTGTTGGGTACACAAAGTTTCTCTTCAGTTGCAAACTCCACTCCATACATATATATGGGGAGGTACTAGCTCCAAATCGGTTTTACAGTAAAAACTGCAGGAACTTCAAACCGGCACTAGGAATCAGACTGAGAAACCAGAGTAAAAGTTTCTCCTGCAACCTGTTCCCTTTGTGCTAGATGAACGAACGTCTCTCCACATGCTCAGTTCTGAGAGATAAGTGTGTGTGAAAGCCGTCCTTCACCTAGCTTTTTGGGAACACAAAGTTTCTCTTCAGTTGCACACTCCACTCCATACATATATATGGGGAGGTACTAGCTCCAATTCGGTTTTACAGTGAAAACTGCAGGAACTTCAAACCGGCACTAGGAAAGAGACCGAGAAACCAGAGGAAAAGTTTCTCCTGCAACCCGTTCCTTTTGAGCTACATGAACGAAAGTCTCTCCACATTCGCAGTTCTGAGAGATAAGTGTGTGTGAAAGCCGTCCTTCACCTGCTTGTTGGGAACACAAAGTTTCTCTTCAGTTGCAAACTCCACTCCATACATATATATGGGGATGTACTAGCTCCACTCGGTTTTACAGTGAAAACTGCAGGAACTTCAAACCGGCACTAGGGAACAGACTGAGAAACCAGAGTAAAAGTTTTTCCTGCAACCCGTTCCCTTTGTGCTACATGAACGAACGTCTCTCCACATGCTCAGTTCTGAGAGATAAGTGCATGTGAAAGCCGTCCTTCACCTAGCTTTTTGGGAACACAATGTTTCTCTTCAGTTGCAAACTCCAATCGATACATATATATGGGGAGGAACTAGCTCCAACTCGGTTTTACAGGGAAAAGTGCAGGAACTTCAAACCGGCACTAGGAAACAGACTGAGAAACCAGAGTAAAAGTTTCTCCTGCAACCCGTTCCCTTTGTCCTAGATGAACGAACGTCTCTCCACATGCTCAGTTCTGAGAGATAAATGTGTGTGAAAGCCGTCCTTCACCTAGCTTGTTGGGAACACAAAGTTTCTCTTCAGTTGCAAACTCCACTCGATAAATATATATGGGGAGGTACGAACTCCAACTCGGTTTTACAGTGAAAACTGCAGGAACTTCAAACCGGCACTAGGAAACAGACTGAGAAACCAGAGTAAAAGTTTCTCCTGCAACCCGTTCCCTTTGTGCTAGATGAACGAACGTCTCTCCACATGCTCAGTTCTGAGAGATAAGTGTGTGTGAAGCCGTCCTTCACCTGGCTTGTTAGGAATACAAAGTTTCTCTTCAGTTGCAAACTCCACTCCATACATATATATGCGGAGGTACTAGACCCAACTCTGTTTTACAGTGAAAACTGCAGGAACTTCAAACCGGCACTAGGAAACAGACTGAGAAAAAGAGTAAAATTTTCTCCTGCAACCCGTTCCCTTTGTGCTAGATGAACGAACGTCTCTCCACATGCTCAGATCTGAGAGATAAGTGTGTGTGAAAGCCGAACTTCACCTAGCTTGTTGGGAACAAAAAGTTTCTCTTCAGTTGCAAACCCCACTCCATACATGCATATGGGGAGGAACTAGCTCCAACTCGGTTTTACAGTGAAAACTGCAGGAACTTCAAACCGGCACTAGGAAACAGACTGAGAAACCAGAGTAAAAGTTTTTCCTGCAACCCGTTCCTTTTGTGCTAGATGAACGAAAGTCTCTCCACATGCTCAGTTCTGAGAGACAAGTGTGTGTGAAAGCCGTCCTTCACCTAGCTTTTTGGGAACACAAAGTTTCTCTTCAGTTGCAAACTCCACTCCAAACATATATATGGGGAGGAACTAGCTCAAACTCGGTTTTACGGTGAAAACTGCAGGAACTTCAAACCGGCACTAGGAAACAGACCGAGAAACCAGAGTAAATGTTTCTCCTGCAACCCGTTCCATTTGTGCTAGATGAACGAACGTCTCTCCACATGCTCAGTTCTGAGAGATAAGTGTGTGTGAAAGCCGTCCTTCACCTAGCTTGTTAGGAATACAAAGTTTCTCTTCATTTGCAAATTCCACTCCATAAGTATATATGCGGAGGTACTAGCTCCAACTCGGTTTTACAGTGAAAACTGCAGGAACTTCAAACCGGCACTAGGAAACAGACTGAGAAACCAGAGTAAAAGTTTCTCCTGCAACCCGTTCCCTTTGTGCTACATGAACGAACGTCTCTCCACATGCTCAGTTCTGAGAGATAAGTGTGTATGAAAGCCGTCCTTCACCTAGCTTGTTGGGAACACAAAGTTTCTCTTCAGTTGCACACTCAACTCCATACATATATATGGGGAGGTACTAGCTCCAAATCGGTTTTACAGTGAAAACTGCAGGAACTTCAAACAGACAGTAGGAAACAGACTGAGAAACCAGTGTAAAAATATCCCTGCAAACCGTTCCCTTTCTGCTAGATGAACGAACGTCCCTCCACATGCTCAGTTCTGAGAGATAAGTGTGTGTGAATTCCGTCCTACACCAAGCTTGTTGGGAACACAAAGTTTCTCTTCAGTTGCAAACTCCACTCCATACATATATATGGGGAGGTACTAGCTCCAACTCGGTTTTACAGTGAAAACTGCAGGAAATTCTAAACGGCACTAGGAAACAGACTGAAAACCCAGAGTAAAAGTTTCTCCTGCAACCCGTTCCATTTGTGCTAGATGAACGAACGTCTCTCCACATGCTCAGTTCTGAGAGATAATTGTGTGTGAAAGCCTTCCTTCGCCTAAGTTGTTGGGAACACAAAGTTTCTCTTCAGTTGCAAACTCCACTCCATACATATATATGGGGAGGTACTAGCTCCAACTCGGTTTTACAGTGAAAACTGCAGGAACTTGAAACCGGCACTAGGAAACAGACTGAGAAACCAGAGTTAAAGTTTCCCCTGCAACCCGTTCCCTTTGTGCTACATGAACGAACGTCTATCCACATGCTCAGTTCTGAGAGATAAGTGTGTGTGAAAGCCGTCCTTCACGTAGATTGTTGGGAACACAAAGTTTCTCTTCAGTTGCACACTCCACTCCATACATATATATGGGGAGGTACTAGCTCCAACTCGGTTTTACAGTGAAAACTGCAGGAACTTCAAACCGGCACTAGGAAAGAGACCGAGAAAACAGAGGAAAAGTTTCTCCTGCAACCCGTTCCATTTGTGCTAGATGAACGAACGTCTCTCCACATTCGCAGTTCTGAGAGTTAAGTGTGTGTGAAAGCCGTCCTTCACCTGCTTGTTGGGAACACAAAGTTTCTCTTCAGTTGCAAACTCCACTCCATACATATATATGGGGATGTACAAGCTCCAACTCGGTTTTACAGTGAAAACTGCAGGAACTTCAAACCGGCACTAGGAAACAGACTGAGAAACCAGAGAAAAGTTTCTCCTGCAAACCGTTCCCTTTGTTCTAGATGAACGAACGTCTCTCCACATGATCAGTTCTGCGAGATAAGTGTGTGTGAAAGCCGTCCTTCACATAGCTTGTTGGGAACAAAAAGTTTCTCTTCAGTTGCAAACTCCACTTGATACATATATATGGGGAGGAACTAGCTCCAACTCGGTTTTACAGTGAAAAGTGCAGGAACAACAAACCGGCACTAGGAAACAGACTGAGAAACCAGAGTAAAAATTTCTCCTGCAACCCGTTCCCTTTGTGCTAGATCAAAGAACGTCTCTCCACATGCTCAGTTCTGAGAGATAAGTGTGTGTGAATGCCGTCCTTCACATAGCTTGTTGGGAACACAAAGTTTCTCTTCAGTTGCAAACTCCACTCGATAAATATATATGGGGAGGTACGAGCTCCAAATCGGTTTTACAGTGAAAACTGCAGGAACTTCAAACCGGCACTAGGAAACAGACTGAGAAACCAGAGAAAAAGTTCCTCCTGCAACCCGTTCCCTTTGTGCTAGATGAACGAACGTCTCTCCACATGCTCAGTTCTGAGAGATAAGTGTGTGTGAAGCCGTCCTTCACCTGGCTTGTTAGGAATACAAAGTTTCTCTTCAGTTGCAAACTCCACTCCATACATATATATGCGGAGGTACTAGCCCCAACTCGGTTTTACAGTGAAAACTGCAGGAACTTCAAACCGGCACTAGGAAACAGACTGAGAAACCAGAGTAAAAGTTTCTCCTGCAACCAGTTCCCTTTGTGCTAGATGAACGAACGTCTCTCCACATGCTCAGTTCTGAGAGATAAGTGTGTGTGAAAGCCGAACTTCACCTAGCTTGTTGTGAACAAAAAGTTTCTCTTCAGTTGCAAACTCCACTCCATACATATATATGGGGAGGAACTAGCTCCAACTCGGTTTTGCAGTGAAAAGTGCAGGAACTTCAAACCGGCACTAGGAAACAGACTGAGAAACCAGAGTAAAAGTTTTTCCTGCAAACCGTTCACTTTGTGCTAGATGAACGAAAGTCTCTCCACATGCTCAGTTCTGAGAGATAAGTGTGTGTGAAAGCCGTCCTTCACCTAGCTTTTTGGGAACACAAATTTTCTCTTCAGTTGCAAACTCCACTCCAAACATATATATGGGTAGGAACTAGCTCAAACTCGGTTTTACAGTGAAAACTGCAGGAACTTCAAACCGGCACTAGGAAACAGACCGAGAAACCAGAGTAAAAGTTTCTCCTGCAACCCTTTCCATTTGTGCTAGATGAACGAACGTCTCTCCACATGCTCAGTTCTGAGAGATAAGTGTGTGTGAAAGCCGTCCTTCACCTAGCTTGTTAGGAATACAAAGTTTCTCTTAAGTTGCAAACTACACTCCATAAATATAAATGCGGAGGTACTAGCTTCAACTCGGTTTTACACTGAAAACTGCAGGAACTTCAAATCGGCACTAGGAAACAGACTGAGAAACCAGAGTAAAAGTTTCTCCTGCAACCCGTTCCCTTTGTGCTTCATGAACGAACGTCTCTCCACATGCTCAGTTCTGAGAGATAAGTATGTGTGAAAGCCTTACTTCACCTAGCTTGTTAGGAATGTAAAGTTTCTCTTCAGTTGCAAACTCCACTCCATACATATATATGGGGAGTTACTAGCTCCAACTCGGTTTTACAGTGAAAACTGCAGGAACTTCAAACAGGCAGTAGGAATCAGACTGAGAAACCAGAGTAAAAATTTCCCTGCCAACCATTCCCTTTCTGCTAGATGAACGAACGTCCCTCCACATGCTGAGTTCTGAGAGAAAATTGTGTGTGAATGCCGTCCTGCAACAAGCTTGTTGGGAACACAAAGTTTCTCTTCAGTTGCAAACTCCACTCCATACATATATATGGGGTGGTACAAGCTCCAACTCGGATTTACAGTGAAAACTGCAGGAAATTCTAAACGGCACTAGGAAACAGACTGAAAACCCAGAGTAAAAGTTTCTCCTGCAACCAGTTCCCTTTGTGCTAGATGAACGAACGTCTCTCCACATGCTCAGTTCTGAGAGATAAATGTGTGTGAAAGCCTTCCTTCGCCTAACTTGTAGGGAACACAAAGTTTCTCTTCATTTGCAAACTCCACTCCATACATATATATGGGGAGGTACTAGCTCCAACTCGGTTTTACAGTGAAAACTGCAGGAACTTCAAACCGGCACTAGGAAACAGACTGAGAAACCAGAGTTAAAGTTTCCCCTGCAACCCGTTCCCTTTGTGCTACATGAACGAACGTCTCTCTACATGCTCAGTTCTGAGAGATAAGTGTGTGTGAAAGCCGTTTTTCACGTAGCTTGTTGGTAACACAAAGTTTCTCTTCAGTTGCAAACTCCACTGCATACATATATATGGTGAGGTACTAGCTCCAACTCGGTTTTACAGAGAAAACTGCAGGAACTTCAAACAGGCACTAGGAATCAGACTGAGAAACCAGAGTATAAGTTTCTCCTGCAACCCGTTCCCTTTGTGCTAGATGAACGAACGTCTCTCCACTTGCTCAGTTCTGAGAGATAAGTGTGTGTGAATGCCGTCCTGCACGTAGCTTGTTGGGAACACATAGATTCTCTTCAGTTGCAAACTCCACTCCATACATATATATGGGGAGGTACTAGCTCCAACTCGGTTTTACAGTGAAAACTGCAGGAAATTCTAAACGGCACTAGGAAACAGACTGAAAACACAGAGTAAAGTTTCTCCTGCAACCAGTTCCCTTTGAGCTAGATGAACGAACATCTCTCCACATGCTCAGTTCTGAGAGATAACTGTGTGTGAACGCGGTCCTTCCCCTAGCTTGTTGGGACCACAAATTTTCTCTTCAGTTGCAAACTCCACTCCATACATATATATGGGGAGGTACTAGCTCCACCTCGGTTTTGCAGTGAAAACTGCAGGAAATTCAAACCGGCACTAGGAAACAGACTGAGAATCCAGAGTTAAAGTTTCTCCTGCAACCCGTTCCCTTTGTGCTAGATGAATGAACGTCTCTCCACATGCTCAGTTCTGAGAGATAAGTGAGTGTGAAAGCCGTCCTTCACCTAGCTTGTTGGGAACACAAAGTTTCTCTTCAGTTGCACACTCCACTCCATACATATATATGGGGAGGTACTAGCTCCAACTCGGTTTTACAGTGAAAAATGCAGGAACTTCAAACCGGCACTAGGAAAGAGACCGAGAAACCAGAGTAAAAGTTTCTCCTGCAACCCGTTCCCTTTGTGCTAGATGAACGAACGTCTCTCCACATTCGCAGTTCTGAGAGATAAGTGTGTGTGAAAGCCGTCCTTCACCTGCTTGTTGGGAACACAAAGTTTCTCTTCAGTTGAAAACTCCACTCCATACGTATATATGGGGATGTATTAGCTCCAACTCGGTTTTAAAGTGAAAACTGCAGGAACATCAAACCGGCACTAGGAAAGAGACCGAGAAACCAGAGTAAAAGTTTCACCTGCAACCCGTTCCCTTTGTGCTAGATGAACGAACGTCCCTCCACATGCTCAGTTCTGAGAGATAAGTGTGTGTGAATGCCGTCCTGCAACAAGCTTGTTGGGAACACAAAGTTTCTCTTCAGTTGCAAACTCCACTCCATACATATATATGGGGTGGTACTAGCTCCAACTCGGTTTTACAGTGAAAACTGCAGGAAATTCTAAACGGCACTAGGAAACAGACTGAAAACCCAGAGTAAATGTTTCTCCTGCAACCAGTTCCCTTTGTGCTAGATGAACGAACGTCTCTCCACATGCTCAGTTCTGAGAGATAAATGTGTGTGAAAGCCTTCCTTCGCCTAACTTGTTGGGAACACAAAGTTTCTCTTCAGTTGCAAACTCCACTCCATACATATATATGGGGAGGTACTAGCTCCAACTCGGTTTTACAGTGAAAACTGCAGGAACTTCAAACCGGCACTAGGAAACAGACTGAGAAACCAGAGTTATAGTTTCTCCTGCAACCCGTTCCCTTTGTGCTACATGAACGAACGTCTCTCTACATGCTCAGTTCTGAGAGATACGTGTGTGTGAAAGCCGTCCTTCACCTAGCTTGTTGGGAACACAAAGTTTCTCTTCAGTTGCAAACTCCACTCGATACATATATATGGGCAGGTACTAGCTCCAACTCGGTTTTACAGTGAAAACTGCAGGAACTTCAAACCGGCACTAGGAAAGAGACCGAGAAACCAGAGTAAAAGTTTCTCCTGCAACCCGTTCCCTTTGTGCTAGATGAACGAACGTCTCTCCACATTCGCAGTTCTGAGAGATAAGTGTGTGTGAAAGCCGTCCTTCACCTGCTTGTTGGGAACACAAAGTTTCTCTTCAGTTGCAAACTCCACTCCATACATATATATGGGGATGTACTAGCTCCAACTCGGTTTTACAGTGAAAAGTGCAGGAACTTCAAACCGGCACTAGGAAACAGACTGAGAAACCAGAGTAAAAGTTTCTCCTGCAAACCGTTCCCTTTGTGCTAGATGAACGAACGTCTCTCCACATGCTCAGTTCTGAGAGATAAGTGTGTGTGAAAGCCGTCCTTCACCTAGCTTGTTGCTAACAAAAAGTTTCTCTTCAGTAGCAAACACCACTCCATACATATATATGGGGAGGAATTAGTTCCAACTCGGTTTTACAGTGAAAACTGCAGGAACTTCAAACCGGCACTAGGAAACAGACTGAGAAACCAGAGTAAAAGCTTCTCCTGCAAACCGTTCCCTTTGTGCTAGATGAACGAACGTCTCTCCACATGCTCAGTTCTGAGAGATAAGTGTATGTGAAAGCCGTCCTTCACTTAGCTTGTTGGGAACACAAAGTATCTCTTCAGTTGCAAACTCCACTCCATACATATATATGGGGAGGAACTAGCTCCAACTCGGTTTTACAGTGAAAAGTGCAGGAACTTCAAACGGCACAAGGAAACAGACTGAGAAACCAGAGTAAAAGTTTCTCCTGCAAACGGTTCCCTTTGTGCTAGATGAACGAACGTCTCTCCACATGCTCAGTTCTGAGAGATAATTGTGTGGGAAAGCCGTCCTTCACATAGCTTGTTGGGAACACAAAGTTTCTCTTCAGTTGCAAACTCCACTCTATAAATATATATGGGGAGGTACGAGCTCCAACTCGGTTTTACAGTGAAAACTGCAGGAACTTCAAACCGGCACTAGGAAACAGACCGAGAAACCAGAGTAAAAGTTTCTCCTGCAAACCGTTCCCTTTGTGCTAGATGAACGAACGTCTCTCCACATGCTCAGTTCTGAGAGATAAGTGTGTGTGAAAGCCGAACTTCACCTAGCTTGTTGTGAACACAAAGTTTCTCTTCAGTTGCAAAACCCACTCCATACATGCATAAGGGGAGGAACTATCTCCAATCGGTTTTACAGTGAAAACTGCAGGAACTTCAAACCGGCACTAGGAAACAGACCGAGAAACCAGAGTAAAAGTTTCTCCTGCAACCCGTTCCATTTGTGATAGATGAACGAACGTCTCTCCACATGCTCAGTTCTGAGAGATAAGTGTGTGTGAAAGCCGAACTTCACCTAGCTTGTTGTGAAAAAAAGTTTCTCTTCAGTTGCAAACCCCACTCCATACATGCATAAGGGGAGGAACTAGCTCCAACTCGGTTTTACAGTGAAAACTGCAGGAACTTCAAACCGGCACTAGGAAACAGACTGAGAAACCAGAGTAAAAGTTTTTCCTGCAACCCGTTCCTTTGTGCTAGATGAACGAAAGTCTCTCCACATGCTCAGTTCTGAGAGATAAGTGTGTGTGAAAGCCGTCCTTCACCTAGCTTTTTGGGAACACAAAGTTTCTCTTCAGTTGCAAACTCCACTCCAAACATATATATGGGTAGGAACTAGCTCAAACTCGGTTTTACAGTGAAAACTGCAGGAACTTCAAACCGGCACTAGGAAACAGACCGAGAAACCAGAGTAAAAGTTTCTCCTGCAACCCATTCCCTTTGTGCTTGATGAACGAACGTCTCTCCACATGCTCAGTTCTGAGAGATAAGTGTGTGTGAAAGCCGTCCTTCACATAGCTTGTTAGGAATACAAAGTTTCTCTTCAGTTGCAAACACCACTCCATAAATATATATGCGGAGGTACTAGCTTCAACTCGGTTTTACACTGAAAAATGCAGGAAATTCAAACCGGCACTAGGAAACAGACTGAGAAACCAGAGTAAAATTTTCTCCTGCAACCCGTTCTATTTGTGCTACATGAATGAACGTCTCTCCACATGCTCAGTTCTGAGAGATAAGTGTGTGTGAAAGCCTACCTTCACCTAGCTTGTTAGGAATGCAAAGTTTCTCTTCAGTTGCAAACTCCACTCCATACATATATATGGGGAGGTACTAGCTCCAACTCGGTTTTACAGTGAAAACTGCAGGAACTTCAAACAGGCAGTAGGAATCAGACTGAGAATCCAGAGTAAAAATTTCCCTGCAAACCGTTCCCTTTCTGCTAGATGAACGAACGTCCCTCCACATGCTCAGTTCTGAGAGATAAGTGTGTGTGAATGCCGTCCTGCACCAAGCTTGTTGGGAACACAAAGTTTCTCTTCAGTTGCAAACTCCACTCCATACATATATATGGGGTGGTACTAGCTCCAACTCGGTTTTACAGTGAAAACTGCAGGAAATTCTAAACGGCACTAAGAAACAAACTGAAAACCCAGAGTAAAAGTTTCTCCTGCAACCCGTTCCCGTTGTGCTAGATGAACGAACGTCTCTCCACATGCTCAGTTCTGAGAGATAAATGTGTGTGAAAGCTTTCCTTCGCCTAACTTGTTGGGAACACAAAGTTTCTCTTCAGTTGCAAACTCCACTCCATACATATATATGGGGAGGTACAAGCTCCAACTCGGTTTTACAGTGAAAACTGCAGGAACTTCAAACCGGCACTAGGAAACAGACTGAGAAACCAGAGTTAAGTCTATCCTGCAACCCGTTCGCTTTGTGCTACATGAACGAACGTCTCTCTACATGCTCAGTTCTGCGAGATAAGTGTGTGTGAAAGCCGTCCTTCACCTAGCTTGTTGGGAACACAAAGTTTCTCTTCAGTTGCAAACACCACTCCATACATATATATGGGGAGGTACTAGCTCCAACTCGGTTTTACAGTGAAAACTGCAGGAACTTCAAACAGGCACTAGGAATCAGACTGAGAAACCAGAGTAAAAGTTTCTCCTGCAACCCGTTCCCTTTGTGCTAGATGAACGAACGTCTCTCCACTTGCTCAGTTCTGAGAGATAAGTGTGTGTGAAAGCCGTCCTTCACCTAGCTTTTTGGGAACACACAGTTTCTCTTCAGTTGCAAACTCCACTCCAAACATACATATGGGTAGGAAATAGCTCAAACTCGGTTTTACAGTGAAAACTGCAGGAACTTCAAACCGGCACTAGGAAACAGACCGAGAAACCAGAGTAAAATTTTCTCCTGCAACCCGTTCCATTTGTGCTAGATGAACGAACGTCTCTCCACATGCTCAGTTCTGAGAGATAAGTGTGTGTGAAAGTCGTCCTTCACCTAGCTTGTTAGGAATACAAAGTTTCTCTTCAGTTGCAAAATCCACTCCATAAATATAAATGCGGAGGTACTAGCTCCAACTCGGTTTTACACTGAAAACTGCAGGAACTTCAAACCGGCACTAGGAAACAGACTGAGAAACCAGAGTAAAAGTTTCTCCTGCAACCCGTTCCGTTTGTGCTACATGAACGAACGTCTCTCCACATGCTCAGTTCTGAGAGATAAGTGTGTGTGAAAGCCTTCCTTCACCTAGCTTGTTAGGAATGTAAAGTTTCTCTTCAGTTGCAAACTCCACTCCATACATATATATGGGGAGGTACTAGCTCCAACTCGGTTTTACAGTGAAAACTTCAGGAACTTCAAACAGGCAGTAGGAATCAGACTGAGAAACCAGAGTAAATATTTCCCTGCAAACCTTTCCCTTTCTGCTAGATGAAAGAACGTCCCTCCACATGCTCAGTTCTGAGAGATAAGTGTGTGTGAATGCCGACCTGCACCAAGCTTGTTGGGAACACAAAGTTTCTCTTCAGTTGCAAACTCCACTCCATACATATATATGGGGAGGTACTAGCTCCAACTCGGTTTTACAGTGAAAACTGCAGGAACTTCAAACCGGCACTAGGAAACAGACTGAGAAACAAGAGTTAAAGTTTCTCCTGCAACCCGTTCCCTTTGTGCTACGTGAACGAACGTCTCTCTACATGCTCAGTTCTGAGAGATAAGTGTGTGTGAAAGCCGTACTTCACCTAGCTTGTTGGGAACACAAAGTTTCTCTTCAGTTGCAAAGTCCACTCCATACATATATATGGGGAGGTACTAGCTCCAACTCGGTTTTACAGTTAAAACTGCAGGAACTTCAAACAGGCACTAGGAATCAGACAGAGAAACCAGAGTAAATGTTTCCCCTGCAACCCGTTCCCTTTGTGCTACATGAACGAACGTCTCTCCACATGCTCAGTTCTGAGAGATAAGTGTGTTTGAAAGCCTTCCTTCACCTAGCTTGTTAGGAATGTAAAGTTTCTCTTCAGTTGCAAACTCCACTGCATACATATATATGGTGAGGTACTAGCTCCAACTCGGTTTTACAGTGAAAACTGCAGGAACTTCAAACAGGCAGTAGGAATCAGACTGAGAAACCAGAGTAAAAATTTCTCTGCAAACCGTTCCCTTTCTGCTAGATGAAAGAACGTCCCTCCACATGCTCAGTTCTGAGAGATAAGTGTGTGTGAATGCCGTCCTGCACCAAGCTTGTTGGGAACACAAAGTTTCTCTTCAGTTGCAAACTCCAATCCATACATATATATGGGGTGGTACTAGCTCCAACTCGGTTTTACAGTGAAAACTGCAGGAAATTCTAAACGGCACTAGGAAACAGACTGAAAACCCAGAGTAAAAGTTTCTCCTGCAACCCGTTCCCTTTATGCTAGATGAACGAACGTCTCTCCACATGCTCAGTTCTGAGAGATAAATGTGTGTGAAAGCCTTCCTTCGCCTAACTTGTTGGGAACACAAAGTTTCTCTTCAGTTGCAAACTCCACTCCATACATATATATGGGGAGGTACTAGCTCCATCTCGGTTTTACAGTGAAAACTGCAGGAACTTCAAACCGGCACTAGGAAACAGACTGAGAAACCAGAGTTAAAGTTTCCCCTGCAACACATTCCCTTTGTGCTACATGAACGAACGTCTCTCTACATGCTCAGTTCTGAGAGATAAGTGTGTGTGAAAGCCGTCCTTAACCTAGCTTGTTGGGAACACAAAGTTTCTCTTCAGTTGCAAACTCCACTCCATACATATATATGGGGAGGTACTAGCTCAAACTCGGTTTTACAGTGAAAACTGCAGGAAATTCTAAACGGCACTAGGAAACAGACTGAAAACCCAGAGTAAAAGTTTCTCCTGCAACCAGTTCCCTTTGAGCTAGATGAACGAACATCTCTCCACATGCTCAGTTCTGAGAGATAACTGTGTGTGAAAGCGGTCCTTCCCCTAGCTTGTTGGGACCACAAAGTTTCTCTTCAGTTGCAAACTCCACTCCATACATATATATGGGGAGGTAGTAGCTCCAACTCTGTTTTGCAGTGAAAACTGCAGGAACTTCAAACCGGCACTAGGAAACAGACTGAGAAACCAGAGTAAAAGTTTCACCTGCAACCCGTTCCCTTTGTGCTAGATGAACGAACGTCTCTCCACATGCTCAGTTCTGAGGGATAAGTGTGTGTTAAAGCCGTCCTTCACCTAGATTGTTGGGAACACAAAGTTTCTCTTCAGTTGCAAACTCCAATCCATACATACATATGGGGTGGTACTAGCTCCAACTCGGTTTTACAGTGAAAACTGCAGGAAATTCAAACCGGCACTAGGAAACAGACTGAGAATCCAGAGATAAAGTTTCTCCTGCAACCCGTTCCCTTTGTGCTAGATGAATGAACGTCTCTCCACATGCTCAGTTCTGAGAGATAACTGAGTGTGAAAGCCGTCCTTCAACTAGCTTGTTGGGAACACAAAGTTTCTCTTCAGTTGCACACTCCACTCCATACATATATATGGTGATGTACTAGCTCCAACTCGGTTTTACAGCGAAAACTGCAGGAACTTCAAACCGGCACTAGGAAACATACTGAGAAACCAGAGAAAAGTTTCTCCTGCAAACCGTTCCATTTGTGCTAGATGAACGAACGTCTCTCCACATGCTCAGTTCTGAGAGATAAGTGTGTGTGAAAGCCGTCCTTCACCTAGCTTGTTGGGAACAAAAAGTTTCTCTTCAGTAGCAAACTCCACTCCATATATATATATGGGGAGGAATTAGCTCCAACTCGGTTTTACAGTGAAAACTGCAGGAACTTCAAACCGGCACTAGGAAACAGACTGAGAAACCAGAGTAAAAGTTTCTCCTGCAACCCGTTCCCTTTGTGCTAGATGAACGAACGTCTCTCCACATGCTTATTTCTGAGAGATAAGTGTGTGTGAAAGCCGTCCTTCACCTGCTTGTTGGGAACACAAAGTTTCTCTTCAGTTGCAAACTCCACTCCATACATATATATGGGGATGTACTAGCTCCAACTCGGTTTTACAGCGAAAACTGCAGGAACTTCAAACCGGCACTAGGAAACAGACTGAGAAACCAGAGAAAATTTTCTCCTGCAAACCTTTCCCTTTGTGCTAGATGAACGAACGTCTCTCCACATGCTCAGTTCTGAGAGATAAGGGTGTGTGAAAGCCGTCCTTCACCTAGCTTTTTGGGAACAAAAAGTTTCTCTTCAGTAGCAAACTCCACTCCATACATATATATGGGGAGGAACTAGCTCCAACTCGGTTTTACAGTGAAAAGTGCAGGAACTTCAAACGGCACTAGGAAACAGACTGAGAAACCAGAGTAAAAGTTTCTCCTGCAAACCGTTCCCTTTGTGCTAGATGAACGAACGTCTCTCCACATGCTCAGTTCTGAGAGATAAGTGTGTGTGAAAGCCGTCCTTCACATAGCTTGTTGGGAACACAAAGTTTCTCTTCAGTTGCAAACTCCACTCTATAAATATATATGGGGAGGTAAGAGCTCCAACTCGGTTTTACAGTGAAAACTGCAGGAACTTCAAACCGGCACTAGGAAACAGACTGAGAAACCAGAGTAAAAGATTCTCCTGCAACCCGTTCCCTTTGTGCTACATGAACGAACGTCTCTCCACATGCTCATTTCTGAGAGATAAGTGTGTGTGAAGCCGTCCTTCACCTGGCTTGTTAGGAATACAAAGTTTCTCTTCAGTTGCAAACTCCACTCCATACATATATATGCGGAGGTACTAGCCCCACTTGGTTTTACAGTGAAAACTGCAGGAACTTCAAACCGGCACTAGGAAACAGACTGAGAAACCAGAGTAAAAGTTTCTCCTGCAAACCGTTCCCTTTGTGCTTGATGAACGAACGTCTCTCCACATGCTCAGTTCTGAGAGATAATTGTGTTTGAAAGCCGAACTTCACCTAGCTTGTTGTGAACAAAAAGTTTCTCTTCAGGTGCAAACCCCACTCCATACATGCATAAGGGGAGGAACTAGCTCCAACTCGGTTTTACAGTGAAAACTGCAGGAACTTCAAACCGGCACTAGGAAACAGACTGAGAAACCAGAGTAAAAGTTTTTCCTGCAACCGGTTCCTTTGTGCTAGATGAACGAAAGTCTCTCCACATGCTCAGTTCTGAGAGATAAGTGTGTGTGAAAGCCGTCCTTCACCTAGCTTTTTGGGAACACAATGTTTCTCTTCAGTTGCAAACTCCACTCCAAACATATATATGGGGAGGAACTAGCTCAAACTCGGTTTTACAGTGAACACTGCAGGAACATCAAACCGGCACTAGGAAACAGACCGAGAAACCAGAGTAAAAGTTTCTCCTGCAACCCATTCCCTTTCTGCTAGATGAACGAACGTCTCTCCACATGCTCAGTTCTGAGAGATAAGTGTGTGTGAAAGCCGTCCTTCACCTAGCTTGTTAGGAATACAAAGTTTCTCTTCAGTTGCAAACTCCACTCCATAAATATATATGCGGAGCTACTAGCTCCAACTCGGTTTTACACTGAAAACTGCAGGAAATTCAAACCGGCACTAGGAAACAGACTGAGAAACCAGAGTAAAAGTTTCTCCTGCAACCCGTTCCCTTTGTGCTACATGAACGAACGTCTCTCCACATGCTCAGTTCTGAGAGATAAGTGTGTGTGAAAGCCTTCCTTCACCTAGCTTGTTAGGAATGCAAAGTTTCTCTTCAGTTGCAAACTCCACTCCATACATATATATGGGGAGGTACTAGCTCCAACTCGGTTTTACAGTGAAAATTGCAGGAACTTCAAACAGGCAGTAGGAATCAGACTGAGAAACCAGAGTAAAAATTTCCCTGCAAACCGTTCCCTTTCTGCTAGATGAACGAACGTCCCTCCACATGCTCAGTTTTGAGAGATAAGTGTGTGTGAATGCCGTCCTGCACCAAGCTTGTTGGGAACACAAAGTTTCTCTTCAGTTGCAAACTCCACTAGATACATATATATGGGGTGGTACTAGCTCCAACTCGGTTTTACAGTGAAAACTGCAGGAAATTCTAAACGGCATTAGGAAACAGACTGAAAACCCAGAGTAAAAGTTTCTCCTGCAACCCGTTCCTTTTGTGCTAGATGAACGAACGTCTCTCCACATGCTCAGTTCTGAGAGATAAATGTGTGTGAAAGCCTTCCTTCGCCTAACTTGTTGGGAACACAAAGTTTCTCTTCAGTTGCAAACACCACTCGATACATATATAAGGGTAGGTACTAGCTCCAACTCGGTTTTACAGTGAAAACTGCAGGAACTTCAAACCGGCACTAGGAAACACACTGAGAATCCAGAGTTAAAGTTTCTCCTGCAACCCGTTCGCTTTGTGCTACATGAACGAACGTCTCTCTACATGCTCAGTTCTGAGAGATAAGTGTGTGTGAAAGCCGTCCTTCACCTAGCTTGTTGGGAACACAAAGTTTCTCTTCAGTTGCAAACTCCACTCCATACATATATATGGGGAGGTACTAGCTCCAACTCGGTTTTACAGTGAAAACTGCAGGAACTTCAAACAGGCACTAGGAATCAGACTGAGAAACCAGTGTAAAAGTTTCTCCTGCAAACCGTTCCCTTTGTGCTAGATGAACGAACGTCTCTCCACTTGCTCAGTTCTGAGTGATAAGTATGTGTGAATTCCGTCCTGCACCTAGCTTGTTGGGAACACAAAGATTCTCTTCAGTTGCAAACTCCACTCCATACATATATATAGGGGAGGTACTAGATCCAACTCGGTTTTACAGTGAAAACTGCAGGAAATTCTAAACGGCACTAGGAAACAGACTGAAAACCCAGAGTAAAACTTTCTACTGCAACCAGTTCCCTTTGAGCTAGATGAACGAACATCTCTAAACATGCTCAGTTCTGAGAGATACCTGTGTGTGAAACCGGTCCTTCCCCTAGCTTGTTGGGACCACAAAGTTTCTCTTCACTTGCAAACTCCACTCCATATATATATATGGGGAGGTACTAGCTCCAACTCGATTTTGCAGTGAAAACTGCAGGAACTTCAATCCGGCACTAGGAAACAGACTGAGAATCCAGAGTAAAAGTTTCTCCTGCAACCCGTTCCCTTTGTACTAGATGAAAGAACGTCTCTCCACATGCTCAGTTCTGAGAGATAGGTGTGTGTGAAATCCGTCCTTCACCTAGATTGTTGGGAACACAAAGTTTCTCTTCAGTTGCAAACTCCACTCCATACATATATATGGGGTGGTATTAGCTCCAACTCGGTTTTACAGTGAAAACTGCAGGAACTTCAAACCGGCACTAGGAATCACACTGAGAAACCAGAGTAAAAGTTTCTCCTGCAACCCGTTCCCTTTTTGCTAGATGAACGAACGTCTCTCCACATGCTCAGTTCTGAGAGATAAGTGTGTGTGAAAGCCGTCCTTCACCTAGCTTTTTGGGAACACAAAGTTTCTCTTCAGTTGCACACTCCACTCCATACATATATATGGGGAGGTACTAGCTCCAACTCGGTTTTACAGTGAAAACTGCAGGAACTTCAAATCGGCACTAGGAAAGAGACCGAGAAACCAGAGGAAAAGTTTCTCCTGCAACCCGTTCCCTTTGTGCTAGATGAACGAACGTCTCTCCACATTCGCAGTTCTGAGAGATAAGTGTGTGTGAAAGCCGTCCTTCACCTGCTTGTTGGGAACACAAAGTTTCTCTTCAGTTGCAAACTCCACTCCATACATATATATGGGGATGTACTAGCTCCAACTCTGTTTTACAGTGAAAACTGCAGGAACTTCAAACCGGCACTAGGAAACAGACTGAGAAACCAGAGAAAAGTTTCTCCTGCAAACCGTTCCCTTTGTGCTAGATGAACGAACGTCTCTCCACATGCTCAGTTCTGAGAGATAAGTGTATGTGAAAGCCGTCCTTCACCTAGCTTGTTGGGAACACAAATTTTCTCTTCAGTTGCAAACTCCACTCGATACATATATATGGGTAGGTTCTAGCTCCAACTCGGTTTTACAGTGAAAAGGGCAGGAACTTCAAACCGGCACTAGGAAACAGACTGAGAAACCAGAGTAAAAGTTTCTCCTGCAACCCGTTCCCTTTGTGCTAGATGAACGAACGTCTCTCCACATGCTCAGTTCTGAGAGATAAGTGTGTGTGAAAGCCGTCCTTCACCTAGCTTGTTGGGAACACAAAGTTTCTCTTCAGTTGCAAACTCCACTCCATACATATATATGGGGAGGTACGAGCTCCAACTCGGTTTTACAGTGAAAACTGCAGGAACTTCAAACCGGCACTAGGAAACAGACTGAGAATCCAGAGTAAAAGTTTCTCCTGCAAACCGTTCCCTTTGTGCTAGATGAACGAACGTCTCTCCACATGCTCAGTTCAGAGAGATAAGTGTGTGTGAAAGCCGTCCTTCACCTGGCTTGTTAGGAATACAAAGTTTCTCTTCAGTTGCAAACTCCACTCCATACATATATATGCGGAGGTACTAGCCCCAACTCGGTTTTACAGTGAAAACTGCAGGAACTTCAAACCGGCACTAGGAAACAGACTGAGAAACCAGAGTAAAAGTTTCTCCTGCAAACCGTTCCCTTTGTGCTAGATGAACGAACGTCTCTCCACATGCTCAGTTCTGAGAGTTATGTGTGTGTGAAAGCCGAACTTCACCTAGCTTGTTGTGAACAAAAAGTTTCTCTTCAGTTGCAAACCCCACTCCATACATGCATATGGGGAGGAACTAGCTCCAACTCGGTTTTACAGTGAAAACTGCAGGAACTTCAAACCGGCACTAGGAAACAGACTGAGAAACCAGAGTAAAAGTTTTTCCTGCAACCCGTTCCTTTTGTGCTAGATGAACGAAAGTCTCTCCACATGCTCAGTTCTGAGAGATATGTGTGTGTGAAAGCCTTCCTTCAACTAGCTTGTTAGGAATGCAAAGTTTCTCTTCAGTTGCAAACTCCACTCCATACATATATATGGGGAGGTACTAGCTCCAACTCGGTTTTACAGTGAAAACTGCAGGAAGTTCAAACCGGCAGTAGGAATCAGACTGAGAAACCAGAGTAAAAATTTCCCTGCAAACCATGCCCTTTCTGCTAGATGAACGAATGTACCTCCACATGCTGAGTTCTGAGAGATAAGTGTGTGTGAATGCCGTCCTGCACCAAGCTTGTTGGGAACACAAAGTTTCTCTTCAGCTGCAAACTCCACTCCATACATATATATGGGGTGGTACTAACTCCAACTCGGTTTTACAGTGAAAACTGCAGGAAATTCTAAACGGCACTAGGAAACAGACTGAAAACACAGAGTAAAAGTTTCTCCTGCAACCCGTTCCCTTTGTGCTAGATGAACGAACGTCTCTTCACATGCTCAGTTCTGAGAGAAAAATGTGTGTGAAAGCCTTCCTACACCTAGCTTGTTGGGAACACAAATTTTCTCTTCAGTTGCAAACTCCACTCCATACTTATATATGGGGAGGTACTAGCTCCAACTCGGTTTTACAGAGAAAACTGCAGGAACTTCAAACCGGCACTAGGAAACAGACTGAGAAACCAGAGTTAAAGTTGCTCCTGCAACCAGTTCCCTTTGTGCTAAATGAACGAACGTCCCTAAACATGCTCAGTTCTGAGAGATATGTGTGTGTGAAGCCGTCCTTCACCTAGCTTGTTGGGAACACAAAGTTTCTCTTCAGTTGCAAACTCCACTCCATACATATATATGGGGAGGTATTAGATCCAACTCGGTTTAACAGTGAAAACTTCAGGAACTTCAAACAGGCACTAGGAAACAGACTGAGAAACCAGAGTAAATGTTTCTCCTGCAAACAATTCCCTTTGTGCTAGATGAAAGAACGTCTCTCCACATGCTCAGTTCAGAGAGATTAGTGTGTTAAAGCCGTCCTTCACCTAGCTTGTTGGAAACACAAAGTTTCTATTCAGTTGCAAACTCCACTCGATACATATATATGGGGAGGTACTAGCTCCAAATCGGTTTTACAGTGAAAACTGCAGGAACTTCAAACCGGCACTAGGAAACAGACTGAAAAACCAGAGTAAAAGTTTCTCCTGCAACCCGTTCTCTTTGTGCTAGATGAACGAACGTCTCTCCACATTCTCAGTTCTGAGGGAAAAGTGTGTGTGAAAGCCGTCCTTCACCTAGCTTGTTGGGAACACAAAGTTTCTCTTCAGTTGCAAACTCCACTCGATACATATATATGGGGTGGTACTAGCTCCAACTCGGTTTTACACTGAAAAATGCAGGAACTTCAAACCGGCACTAGGAAACAGACCGAGAAACCAGAGTAAATGTTTCTCCTGCAACGCGTTCCCTTTGTGCTAGATGAACGAACGTCTCTCAACAAGCTCAGTTCTGAGAGATAAGAATGTGTGAAAGCAGACCTACAACTAGCTTGTTAGGAATACAAAGTTTCTCTTCAGTTGCAAACTCCACTCCATACATATATATGCGGAGGTACTAGCTCCAACTCGGTTTTACAGGAAAACTGCAGGAACTTCAAACCGGCACCAGGAAACAGACTGAGAAACCAGAGTAAAAGTTTCTCCTGCAACCCGTTCCCTTTGTGCTAGATGAACGAACGTCTCTCCACCAGCTCAGTTCTGAGAGATAAGTGTGTGTGAAAGCCGTCCTTCACCTAGCTTGTTGGGATCACAAAGTTTCTCTTCAGTTGCAAACTCCACTCCATGCATATATATGGGGAGGAACTAGCTCCAACTTGGTTTTACAGTGAAAAGTGCATGAAATTCAAACCGGCACTGGGAAACAGACTGAGAAACCAGAGTAAAAGTTTCTCCTGCAACCCGTTCCCTTTGTGCTAGATGAACGAACGTCTCTCCACATACTCAGTTCTGAGAGATAAGTGTGTGTGAAAGCCGTCCTTCACCTAGCTTTTTGGGAACACAAAGTTTCTCTTCAGTTGCAAACTCCACTCCATACATATATATGGGGAGGTACTAGCTCCAACTCGGTTTTACAGTGAAAACTGCAGGAACTTCAAACCGGCACTAGGAATCAGACAGAGAAACCAGAGTAAAAGTTTCTCCTGCAAACCGTTCCTTTTGTGCTAGATGAACGAACGTCTCTCCACTTGCTCAGTTCAGAGAGATTAGTGTGTGGGAATGCCGTCCTGCACCTAGCTTGTTGGGAACACAAAGATTCTCTTCAGTTGCAAACTCCACTCCATACATATATATGGGGACGTACTAGCTCCAACTCGGTTTTACAGTGAAAACTGCAGGAAAATCTAAACGGCACTAGGAAACAGACTGAAAACCCAGAGTAAAGTTTCTCCTGCAACCAGTTCCCTTTGAGCTAGATGAACGAACATCTCTCCACATGCTCAGTTCTGAGAGATAAGTGTGTGTGAAAGCCGTCCTTCACCTAGATTGTTGGGAACACAAAGTTTCTCTTCAGTTGCAAACTCCACTCCATACATATATATGGGGTGGTACTAGCTCCAACTCGGTTTTACAGTGAAAACTGCAGGAACTTCAAACCGGCACTAGGAAACAGACTGAGAATCCAGAGTTAAAGTTTCTCCTGCAACCCGTTCCCTTTGTGCTAGATGAAAGAAAGTCTCTCCACATGCTCAGTTGTGAGAGATAAGTGAGTGTGAAAGCCGTCCTTCACCTAGCTTGTTGGGAACACAAAGTTTCTCTTCAGTTGCAAACTCCACTCCATACATATATATGGGGAGGTACTAGCTCCAACACGGTTTTACAGTAAAAACTGCAGGAACTTCAAACCGGCACTAGGAAACAGACTGAGAAACCAGAGTAAAAGTTTCTCCTGCAACCCTTTCCCTTTGTGCTAGATGAACGAACGTCTCTCCACATGCTCAGTTCTGAGAGATATGTGTGTGTGAAAGCCGTCCTTCACCTAGCTTTTTGGGAACACAAAGTTTCTCTTCAGTTGCACACTCCACTCCATACATATATATGGGGAGGTATTAGCTCCAACTCGGTTTTACAGTGAAAACTGCTGGAACTTAAAACCGGCACTAGGAAAGACCCCGAGAAACCAGAGTAATAATTTTTCCTGCATCTCGTTCCCTTTGTGCTAGGGGAATGAACGTCTCTCCACATGCTCAGTTCTGAGAGATAAGTGTGTGTGAAAGCCGTCCTTCACCTAGCTTGTTGGGAACACAAAGTTTCTCTTCAGTTGCAAACTCCACTCGATAAATATATATGGGGAGGTACTAGCTTCAACTCGGTTTTACAGTGAAAACTGCAGGAACTTCAAACCGGCACTAGGAAACAGACTGAGAAACCAGAGTAAAAGTTTCTCCTGCAACCCGTTCCCTTTGTGCTACATGAACGAACGTCTCTCCACATGCTCAGTTCTGAGAGATAAGTGTCTGTGAAAGCCGTACTTCACTTAGCTTGTTAGGAATGCAAAGTTTCTCTTCAGTTGCAAACTCGACTCCATACATATATATGGGGAGGTACAAGCTCCAACTCTGTTTTAAAGTGAAAACTGCAGGAACTTCAAACCGGCACTAGGAAACAGACTGAGAAACCAGAGTAAAAGTTTCTCCTGCAACCCGTTCCCTTTGTGCTACATGAACGAACGTCTCTCCACATGCTCAGTTCTGAGAGATAAGTGTGTGTGAAAGCCGTACTTCACCTAGCTTGTTAGGAATGCAAAGTTTGTCTTCAGTTGCAAACTCCACTCCATACATATATATGGGGAGGTACTAGCTCCAACTCGGTTTTACAGTGAAAACTGCAGGAACTTCAAACAGTCACTAGGAATCAGACTGAGAAACCAGAGTAAAAGTTTCCCCTGCAAACCGTTCCCTTTTTGCTAGATGAACGAACGTCTCTCCACATGCTCAGTTCTGAGAGATAAGTGTGTGTGAATGCCGTCCTTCACCTAGCTTGTTGGGAACACAAAGTTTCTCTTCAGTTGCAAACTCCACTCCATACATATATATGGGGAGGTACTAGCTCCAACTCGGTTTTACAGTGAAAACTGCAGGAACTTCAAACCGGCACTAGGAAACAGACTGAGAAACCAGAGTAAAAGTTTCTCCTGCAACCCGTTCCCTTTGTGCTAGATGAACGAACGTCTCTCCACATGCTCAGTTCTGAGAGATAAGTGTGTGTGAAAGCCGTCCTTCACCTAGCTTGTTGGGATCACAAAGTTTCTCCTCAGTTGCAAACTCCACTCCATACATATATATGGGGAGGAACTAGCTCCAACTTGGTTTTACAGTGAAAACTGTAGGAACTTCAAACCGGCACTGGGAAACAGACTGAGAAACCAGAGTAAAATTTTCTCCTGCAAACCGTTCCCTTTGTGCTAGATGAACGAACGTCTCTCCACATGCTCAGTTCTGAGAGATAAGTGTGTGTGAAAGCCGTCCTTCACCTAGCTTGTTGGGAACACAAAGTTTCTCTTCAGTTGCAAACTCCACTCCATACATATATATGGGGAGGTACTAGCTCCAACTCGGTTTTACAGTGAAAACTGCAGGAAATTCTAAACGGCACTAGGAAACAGACTGAGAATCCAGAGTAAAAGTTTCTCCTGCAACCCGTTCCCTTTGTGCTACATCAACGAACGTCTCTCCACATGCTCAGTTCTGAGAGATAAGTGTGTGTGAAAGCCGTACTTCACCTAGCTTGTTAGGAATGCAAAGTTTCTCTTCAGTTGCAAACTCCACTCCATACATATATATGGGGAGGTACTAGCTCCAACTCGGTTTTACAGTGAAAACTGCAGGAACTTCAAACAGGCACTAGGAAACAGACTGAGAAACCAGAGTAAAAGTTTCCCCTGCAAACCGTTCCCTTTGTGCTAGATGAACGAACGTCTCTCCACATGCTCAGTTCTGAGAGATAAGTGTGTGTGAAAGCCTTCCTTCACCTAGCTTGTTGGGAACACAAAGATTCTCTTCAGTTGCAAACTCCACTCCATACATATTTATGGGGAGGTACTAGCTCCAACTCGGTTTTACAGTGAAAAATGCAGGAAATTCTAAACGGCACTAGGAAACAGACTGAAAACCCAGAGTAAAAGTTTCTCCTGCAACCAGTTCCGTTTGTGCTAGATGAACGAACGTCTCTCCACATGCTCAGTTCTGAGAGATAAGTGTGTGTGAAAGCCGTCCTTCACCTATCTTTTTGGGAACACAAAGTTTCTCTTCAGTTGCAAACTCCAATCCATACATATATATGGGGAGGTACTAGCTCCAACTCGGTTTTGCAGTGAAAACTGCAGCAACTTCAAACCGGCACTAGGAAACAGACTGAGAACCCTGAGTAAAAGTTTCTCCTGCAACCCGTTCCCTTTGTGCTAGATGAACGAACGTCTCTCCACATGCTCAGTTCTGAGAGATAAGTGTGTGTGAAAGCCGTCCTTCATCTATCTTGTTGGGAACACAAAGTTTCTCTTCAGTTGCAAACTCCACTCCATACATATATATGGGGAGGTACTAGCTCCAACTCGGTTTTACAGTGAAAACTGCAGGAAATTCTAAACGGCACTAGGAAACAGACTGAAAACCCAGAGTAAAAGTTTCTCCTGCAACCAGTTCCCTTTGAGTTAGATGAACGAACATCTCTCCACATGCTCAGTTCTGAGAGATAACTGTGTGTGAAAGCCGTTCTTCACCTAGATTGTTGGGAACACAAAGTTTCTCTTCAGTTGCAAACTCCACTCCATACATATATATGGGGTGGTACTAGTTCCAACTCGGTTTTACAGTGAAAACAGCAGGAACTTCAAACCGGCACTAGGAAACAGACTGAGAATCCAGAGATAAAGTTTCTCCTGCAACCCGTTCCCTTTGTGCTAGATGAATGAACGTCTCTCCACATGCTCAGTTCTGAGAGTTATGTGAGTGTGAAAGTCGTCCTTCACCTAGCTTGTTGGGAACACAAAGTTTCTCTTCAGTTGCAAACTCCACTCCATACATATATATGGGGAGGTACTAGCTCCAACTCGGTTTTACAATAAAAACTGCAGGAACTTCAAACCGGCACTAGGAAACAGACTGAGAAACCAGAGTAAAAGTTTCTCCTGCAAACCGTTCCCTTTGTGCTAGATGAACGAACGTCTCTCCACATGCTCAGTTCTGAGAGATAAGTGTGTGTGAAAGCCGTACTTCACCTAGCTTTTTGGGAACACAAAGTTTTTCTTCAGTTGCACACTCCACTCCATACATATATAAGGGGAGGTATTAGCTCCAACTCGGTTTTACAATGAAAACTGCAGGAACTTCAAACCGGCACTAGGAAAGGGACCGAGAAACCAGAGTAATAATTTCTCCTGCATCTCTTTCCCTTCGTGGTAGGTGAATGAACGTCTCTCCACATGCTCATTTCTGAGAGATAATTGTGTGTGAAAGCCGTCCTTCACCTAGCTTGTTGGGAACACAAAGTTTCTCTTCAGCTGCAAACTCCACTCGATAAATATATATGGGGAGGTACTAGCTCCAACTCGGTTTTACAGTAAAAACTGCAGGAAATTCAAACCGGCACTAGGAATCAGACTGAGAAACCAGAGTAAAAGTTTCTCATGCAACCAGTTCCCATTGTGCTAGATGAATGAACGTCTCTCCACATGCTCAGTTCTGAGAGATAACTGAGTGTGAAAGCCGTCCTTCACCTAGCTTGTTGGGAACACAAAGTTTCTCTTCAGTTGCAAACTCCAAACCATACATATATATGGGTAGGTACTAGCTCCAACTCGGTTTTACAGTAAAAACTGCAGGAAATTCAAACCGGCACTAGGAATCAGTCTGAGAAACCAGAGTAAAAGTTTCTCCTGCAACCCGTTCCCTTTGTGCTACATGAACGAACGTCTCTCCACATGCTCAGTTCTGAGAGATAAGTGTGTGTGAAAGCCGTACTTCACCTAGCTTGTTAGGAATGCAAAGTTTCTCTTCAGTTGCAAACTCCACTCCATACATATATATGGGGTGGTACTAGCTTCAACTAGGTTTTGCAGTGAAAACTGCAGGAACTTCAAACCGGCACTAGGAAACAGACTGAGAAACCAGAGTAAAAGTTTCTCCTGCAACCCGTTCCCTTTGTGCTAGATGAACGAACGTCTCTCCACATGCTCAGTTCTGAGAGATAAGTGTGTGTGAAAGCCGTCCTTCACCTAGCTTTTTGGGAACACAAAGTTTCTCTTCAGTTGCACACTCCACTCCATACATATATATGGGGAGGTACTAGCTCCAACTCGGTTTTACAGTGAAAACTGCAGGAACTTCAAACCGGCACTAGGAAAGAGACCGAGAAACCAGAGTAAAAGTTTCTCCTGCAACCCGTTCCCTTTGTGCTAGATGAACGAACGTCTCTCCACATGCTCAGTTCTGAGAGATAATTGTGTGTGAAAGCCGTCCTTCACCTAGCTTGTTGGGAACACAAAGTTTCTCTTCAGTTGCAAACTCCACTCGATAAATATATATGGGGAGGTACTAGCTCCAACTCGGTTTTACAGTGAAAACTGCAGGAAATTCAAACCGGCACTAGGAAACAGACTGAGAAACCAGAGTAAAAGTTTCTCCTGCAACCAGTTCCCTTTGTGCTACATGAACGAACGTCTCTCCACATGCTCAGTTCTGAGAGATAATTGTGTGTGAAAGCCGTACTTCACCTAGCTTGTTAGGAAAGCAAAGTTTCTCTTCAGTTGCAAACTCGACTCCATACATATATATGGGGAGGTACTAGCTCCAACTCGGTTTTACAGTGAAAACTGCAGGAACTTCAAACAGGCACTAGGAATCAGACTGAGAAACCAGAGTAAAAGTTTCCCCTGCAAACCGTTCCCTTTGTGCTAGATGAACGAACGTCTCTCCACATGCTCAGTTCTGAGAGATAAGTGTGTGTGAATGCCGTCCTTCACCTAGCTTGTTGGGAACACAAAGTTTCTCTTCAGTTGCAAACTCCACTCCATACATATATATGGGGAGGTACTAGCTCCAACACGGTTTTACAGTGAAAACTGCAGGAAATTCTAAACGGCACTAGGAAACAGACTGAAAACCCAGATTAAAAGTTTCTCCTGCAACCAGTTCCCTTTGTGCTAGATGAACGAACGTCTCTCCACATGCTCAGTTCTGAGAGATTAGTGTGTGTGAAAGCCGTACTTCACCTAGCTTTTTGGGAACACAAAGTTTCTCTTCAGTTGCACACTCCACTCCATACATATATATGGGGAGGTAATAGCTCCAACTCGGTTTTGCAGTGAAAACTGCAGGAACTTCAAACCGGCACTAGGAAACAGACTGAGATACCAGAGTAAAAGTTTCTCCTGCAACCCGTTCCCTTTGTGCTAGATGAACGAACGTCTCTCCACATGCTCAGTTCTGAGAGATAAGTGTGTGTGAAAGCCGTCCTTCACCTAGATTGTTGGGAACACAAAGTTTCTCTTCAGTTGCAAACTCCACTCCATACATATATATGGGGTGGTACTAGCTCCAACTCGGTTTTACAGTGAAAACAGCAGGAACTTCAAACCGGCACTAGGAAACAGACTGAGAATCCAGAGTTAAAGTTTCTCCTGCAACCGGTTCCTTTTGTGCTAGAAGAATGAACGTCTCTCCACATGCTCAGTTCTGAGAGATAACTGAGTGTGAAAGCCGTCCTTCACCTAGCTTGTTGGGAACACAAAGTTTCTCTTCAGTTGCAAACTCCACTCCATACATATATATGGGGAGGTACTAGCTCCAACTCGGTTTTACAGTAAAAACTGCAGGAACTTCAAACCGGCACTAGGAATCAGACTGAGAAACCAGAGTAAAAGTTTCTCCTGCAACCCGTTCCCTTTGTGCTAAATGAACGAACGTCTCTCCACATGCTCAGTTCTGAGAGATAAGTGTGTGTGTAAGCCGTCCTTCACCTAGATTGTTGGGAACACAAAGTTTCTCTTCAGTTGCAAACTCCACTCCATACATATATATGGGGTGGTACTAGCTCCAACTCGGTTTTACAGTGAAAACAGCAGGAACTTCAAACCGGCACTAGGAAACATACTGAGAATCCAGAGTTAAAGTTTCTCCTGCAACCGGTTCCTTTTGTGCTAGAAGAATGAACGTCTCTCCACATGCTCAGTTCTGAGAGATAAGTGAGTGTGAAAGCCGTCCTTCACCTAGCTTGTTGGGAACACAAAGTTTCTCTTCAGTTGCAAACTCCACTCCATACATATATATGGGGAGGTACTAGCTCCAACTCGGTTTTACAGTAAAAACTGCAGGAACTTCAAACCGGCACTAGGAATCAGACTGAGAAACCAGAGTAAAAGTTTCTCCTGCAACCCGTTCCCTTTGTGCTAAATGAACGAACGTCTCTCCACATGCTCAGTTCTGAGAGATAAGTGTGTGTGAAAGCCGTACTTCACCTAGCTTTTTGGGAACACAAAGTTTCTCTTCAGTTGCACACTCTACTCCATACATATATATGGGGAGGTACTAGCTCCAAATCGGTTTTACAGTGAAAACTGCAGGAACTTCAAACCGGCACTAGGAAACAGACTGAGAAACCAGAGTAAAAGTTTCTCCTGCAACCCGTTCCCTTTGTGCTAGATGAACGAACGTCTCTCCACATGCTCAGTTCTGAGAGATAAGTGTGTGTGAAAGCCGTCCTTCACCTAGCTTGTTGAGAACACAAAGTTTCTCTTCAGTTGCAAATTCCACTCCATACATATATATGGGGAGGTACGAACTCCAACTCGGTTTTACAGTGAAAACTGCAGGAACTTCAAACCGGCACTAGGAAACAGACTGAGAAACCAGAGTAAAAGTTTCTCCTGCAACCCGATCCCTTTGTGCTAGATGAACGAACGTCTCCCCACATGCTCAGTTCTGAGAGATAAGTGTGTGTGAAAGCCGTCCTTCACCTGGCTTGTTAGGAATACAAAGTTTCTCTTCAGTTGCAAATTCCACTCCATACATATATATGCGGAGGTACTAGCCCCAACTCGGTTTTACAGTGAAAACAGCAGGAACTTCAAACCGGCACTAGGAAACAGACTGAGAAACCAGAGTAAAAGTTTCTCCTGCAAACCCTTCCCTTTGTGCTAGATGAACGAACGTCTCTCCACATGCTCAGTTCTGAGAGATAAGTGTGTGTGAAAGCCGAACTTCACCTAGCTTGTTGTGAACAAAAGTTTCTCTTCATTTGTAATCCCCACTCCATACATGCATATGGGGAGGAACTAGCTCCAACTCGGTTTTACAGTGAAAACTGCAGGAACTTCAAACCGGCACTAGGAAACAGACTGAGAAACCAGAGTTAAAATTTCTCCTGCAAACCGTTCCCTTTGTGCTAGATGAACGAACGTCTCTCCACATGCTCAGTTCTGAGAGATAAGTGTATGTGAAAGCCGTCCTTCACCTAGCTTGTTGGGAACACAAAGTTTCTCTTCAGTTGCAAACTCCACTCGATACATATATATGGGGAGGTACTAGCTCCAACTCGGTTTTACAGTGAAAAGTGCAGGAATTTCAAACCGGCACTAGGAAACAGACTGAGAAACCAGAGTAAAAGTTTCACCTGCAAACCGTTCCCTTTGTGCTAGATGAACGAACGTCTCTCCACATGCTCAGTTCTGAGAGATATGTGTGTGTTAAAGCCGTCCTTCACCTAGCTTGTTGGGAACACAAAGTTTCTCTTCAGTTGCAAACTCCACTCGATACATATATATGGGGAGGTACTAGCTCCAACTCGGTTTTACAGTGAAAACTGCAGGAACTTCAAACCGGCACTAGGAAACAGACTGAGAAACCAGAGTAAAAGTTTCTCCTGCAACCCGTTCCCTTGTGCTAGATGAACGAACGTCTCTCCACATGCTCAGTTCTGAGAGATAAGTGTGTGTGAAAGCCGTCCTACACCTAGCTTGTTGAGAACACAAAGTTTCTCTTCAGTTGCAAATTCCACTCCATACATATATATGGGGAGGTACGAACTCCAACTCGGTTTTACAGTGAAAACTGCAGGAACTTCAAACCGGCACTAGGAAACAGACTGAGAAACGAGAGTAAAAGTTTCTCCTGCAACCCGTTCCCTTTGTGCTAGATGAACGAACGTCTCCCCACATGCTCAGTTCTGAGAGATAAGTGTGTGTGAAAGCCGTCCTTCACCTGGCTTGTTAGGAATACAAAGTTTCTCTTCAGTTGCAAATTCCACTCCATACATATATACGCGGAGGTTCTAGCCCCAACTCGGTTTTACAGTGAAAACAGCAGGAACTTCAAACCGGCACTAGGAAACAGACTGAGAAACCAGAGTAAAAGTTTCTCCTGCAAACCGTTCCCTTTGTGCTAGATGAACGAACGTCTCTCCACATGCTCAGTTCTGAGAGATAAGTGTGTGTGAAAGCCGAACTTCACCTAGCTTGTTGTGAACAAAAGTTTCTCTTCATTTGCAAACCCCACTCCATACATGCATATGGGGATGAACTAGCTCCAACTCGGTTTTACAGTGAAAACTGCAGGAACTTCAAACCGGCACTAGGAAACAGACTGAGAAACCAGAGTAAAAGTTTTTCCTGCAACCCGTTCCCTTTGTGCTAGATGAACGAACGTCTCTCCACATGCTCAGTTCTGAGAGATAAGTGTGTGTGAAAGCCTTCCTTCGCCTTGCTTGTTGGGAACACAAAGTTTCTCTTCAGTTGCAAACCCCATTCCATACATATATATGGGGAGGTACTAGCTCCAACTCGGTTTTACAGTGAAAACTGCAGGAACTTCAAACCGGCACTAGGAAACAGACTGAGAAACCAGAGTTAAAGTTTCTCCTGCAACCCGTTCCCTTTGTGCTACATGAACGAACGTCTCTCTACATGCTCAGTTCTGAGAGATAAGTGTGTGTGAAAGCCGTCCTTCACTTAGCTTGTTGGGAACACAAAGTTTCTCTTCAGTTGCAAACTCCACTCGATACATATATATGGGGAGGTACTAGCCCCAACTCGGTTTTACAGTGAAAACTGCAGGATCTTCAAACCGGCACTAGGAATCAGACTGAGAATCCAGAGTAAAAGTTTCTCCTGCAAACCGTTCCCTTTGTGCTAAATGAACGAACGTCTCTCAACGTGCTCAGTTCTGAGAGATAAGTGTGTGTGAAAGCCGTCCTTCACCTAGCTTGTTGGGAACACAAAGTTTCTCTTCAGTTGCAAACTCCACTCCATACATATATATGGGGAGGTACCAGATCCAACTCGGTTTTACAGTGAATTCTGCAGGAACTTCAAACCGGCACTAGGAAACAGACTGAGAAACCAGTGTAATTGTTTCTCCTGCAAACAATTCCCTTTGTGCTAGATGAAAGAACGTCTCTCCACATGCTCAGTTCAGAGAGATAAGGGTGTTAAAGCCGTCCTTCACCTAGCTTGTTGGAAACACAAAGTTTCTCTTCAGTTGCAAATTCCACTCGATACATATATATGGGGAGGTACTAGCTCCAACTCGGTTTTGCAGTGAAAACTGCAGGAACTTCAAACCGGCACTAGGAAACAGACTGAGAAACCAGAGTAAAAGTTTCTCCTGCAACCCGTTCCCTTTGTGCTACATGAACGAACGTCTCTCCACATGCTCAGTTCTGAGAGATAAGTGTGTGTGAAAGCCGTACTTCACCTAGCTTGTTAGGAATGCAAAGTTTCTCTTCAGTTGCAAACTCCACTCCATACATATATATGGGGTGGTACTAGCTTCAACTAGGTTTTGCAGTGAAAACTGCAGGAACTTCAAACCGGCACTAGGAAACAGACTGAGAAACCAGAGTAAAAGTTTCTCCTGCAACCCGTTCCCTTTGTGCTAGATGAACGAACGTCTCTCCACATGCTCAGTTCTGAGAGATAAGTGTGTGTGAAAGCCGTCCTTCACCTAGCTTTTTGGGAACACAAAGTTTCTCTTCAGTTGCACACTCCACTCCATACATATATATGGGGAGGTACTAGCTCCAACTCGGTTTTACAGTGAAAACTGCAGGAACTTCAAACCGGCACTAGGAAAGAGACCGAGAAACAAGAGTAAAAGTTTCTCCTGCAACCCGTTCCCTTTGTGCTAGATGAACGAACGTCTCTCCACATGCTCAGTTCTGAGAGATAATTGTGTGTGAAAGCCGTCCTTCACCTAGCTTGTTGGGAACACAAAGTTTCTCTTCAGTTGCAAACTCCACTCGATAAATATATATGGGGAGGTACTAGCTCCAACTCGGTTTTACAGTGAAAACTGCAGGAAATTCAAACCGGCACTAGGAAACAGACTGAGAAACCAGAGTAAAAGTTTCTCCTGCAACCAGTTCCCTTTGTGCTACATGAACGAACGTCTCTCCACATGCTCAGTTCTGAGAGATAATTGTGTGTGAAAGCCGTACTTCACCTAGCTTGTTAGGAAAGCAAAGTTTCTCTTCAGTTGCAAACTCGACTCCATACATATATATGGGGAGGTACTAGCTCCAACTCGGTTTTACACTGAAAACTGCAGGAACTTCAAACAGGCACTAGGAAACAGACTGAGAAACCAGAGTAAAAGTTTC